>NC_044033.1:317999213-318299213 GCF_901765095.1 Microcaecilia unicolor | reverse complement strand
ATATTCAAGAAAATGACACATTACGTTTTGAAAAGAGAATATCATAAAGACAGGGCTGGTGCAAAAGTATTGGATGCCCTCAATGCTCCCCCCCCCCCCCCCCCCCCACACACCCAAGACATCATGCTGTTAAATGTTAAACTTTGCTCTGTGTGAAGAACTTTTGTGGATGAAAGAGGAACAGGACTTGAGTGTGATATGTGATAATCTTAAGGTGGCCAAACAGAAAACGTGATGTCAAAAGCTAGAAGGATGCTTAGGTACATAGAGAGAGGAATGGCCAGTAGAAAAAATGATGATGCCCTGGTGAGACCTCATTGTGTACAATTCTGGAGACGGCACCTTCAAAAAGATATAAACAGGATGGAATCGGTCCACAGGGTGGCTACTAAGATGGTCAATGATCTTCATCATGAAGCATATGGGGACAAGACATAGGTCTCACATAGTAAAAACGTTTTTAGATATATTAAAAGCAAGAAGCTGGCAAAAGAATCAGTTGGACTGCTGGACCACCACCATGGACACTGACCTGTGGGGTACCACAAGGATCGATACTGTCACCTATTCTGTTCAATATCTACCTGAAGCCCCTAGCTCAGCTGATTCGGTCAATGGACACTCAGTTCTACATCTATGCGGATGAAGTGCAGCTACTCATACCCACTGAACATGACAAACCTACAGCCTTTAACAAACTGATTATCTGTCTATCATCAATTCAAGATTGGGCTAAACACAACAAACTTTGCCTGAACCCAAGTAAAACTGAGCTTCTCTGGGTCCCTAGCACAAGTGGGTACATACCTGACATCAAAATCCCATTTGGGAAGTACGAACTCCCCCTCAAATCATAAGTCAGGAACCTTGAAATAAAGTTAGATTCAACACTTATTCTGATTCCCCAAATCCAAGCAACCTTCAAGAGCTGCTTCTACTATTTACAAAAGCTACGTTGCCTCTCTCCTTATATCAAGAAGGTAAATCTTATCCCAGTCGTGCATGCCATGATAACATCAAGACTGGATTACTGCAATGTACTATACAATGGTCTGACTACAAAGGGCCTGCTCCAGCTTCAGTTGATTCAGAATGTAGCAGCAAGACTGAGAAGGTCGCAAGCGATGTGACCACATCACACCATTTTTGCAAAAACTTCATTGGCTACCAGTACAATACAGCGCTAAATTTAAAGCTCTATGTCTGATCTTCAAGGCCCTGAAAGGGAATGGCCCCAAGTACCTGAAGAATAGGATGATCCTCCACACACCACCAAGGACACTAAGGTCCTCCCAAGGTCTATCACTAACCACACCCTCTCCAAAAGACATTAGACGATGTGATACCCGCAAGCGAGCCTTCTCCGGAGTAGCCCCCACACTCTGGAATACACTGCCTGAAAAGCTCCACTTAAGACTATCTTTACTTCAGGAAGCAGGTGAAAGCTTGGCTCTTCAACCAGGCCTTTAATGGAAGAATTAACTAACTTGTTAGTCTCATTCACCCACACAAGGAGTGACTTGGGCTGCACATACTGCAGCAGGACATGTTTATCCACTCCTACCCTACTAGGACAATATTTAACCATCTCTCTGACCTCGTGTGTAACTTTCTTTAAATCAGTCACCTTACTTTCTAACTCTTCTTATTCTCTTACCTACCTATATGTCACATCTTTGCTTTACCCTTCACTTTCCATTAAAATGTTCTATTACATATTGTGTTGACATTGTAAATAGTATACTATGCCATACTTCATATTGATACAATCAATGGTGCTAAGCCATGCTGACTATTGCAATGGAATCTACGCGGGATGCAAAGAACAAATCTTAAGGAAACTTCAAACCACTCAAAACATGGCGGCAAGACTCATCTTCGGAAAAACAAGATTTGAAAGTGCAACACCCCTTCAAGGAAAACTACATTGGCTACCAATCAAACAACGCATCACCTTCAAAATCTGCACTATGGTACACAAGATCATCTATGGTGAAGCACCGGGATATATGACGAACTTGATCGACCTACCAACCAGAAACACATCCGCATCAGCACGACAATACCTAAACCTCAACTACCCAAGCTGCCAAGGACTAAAATACAAATCAACCTACGCATCCAGTTTTTCCTACATCAGCACACAACTATGGAACGCACTACCAAAAACCGTGAAAACTACATACGACCACCTCCAATTCAGGAAAAAACTAAAAACCCACCTGTTTCATAAGGCTTACCCCATCGACCAGACTTAAATACCTGAACTCTGTGACACTATAACACCACAGTCCGAACTGATCACCAAACAATCTCATCTGTTCTTGCTATCCTCTTTATGGTCCCACCACATGTTCCTTCATGTGGTCCCTACCCTTCCTACCTCAACTTAACCATTATTTGTATTTGTTTTACTCCAGAATCTATCAACACATCTCCGGTACCATGTAAGCCACATTGAGCCTGCAAATAGGTGGGGAAATGTGAGGTACAAATGTAACAAATAAATAATAAATAAATTGTTATTTGAATATTTTTACTGCTGTAATTGCCCATTGCTCATGTTTGTTCTATTCTTACTGTACACCGCCTTGAGTGAATTCCTTCAAAAAGGAGGTAAATAAATCCTAATAAATAAATAAATAGATGACCAAGGGGTAAAAGGGGCACTCAGGGAAGACAAAGCAATAGCAGAGAGATTAAATGAATTCTTGCTTTGGTCTTCACCGAGGAAGATTTGGGAGAGATACCAGTCAAAACTGACAAGTCAGAGAAACTGAATGAAATCTCTATAAACCTGGAAGATGTAATAGCGCAATTTGACAAATTGAAGAGTAGCAAATCGCCTGGACCAGAAGATATTCATCCCAGAGTACTGATAGAATTGAAAAATGAACTTGCAGAACTATTGTTAGTAATACGTAATTTATCTTTAAAATCAAGCATGGTACTGGAAGATTGGAAGGTAGCCAATGTAATGCCGATTTTTTAAAAAGATTCCAGAGGTGATCCAGGAAGTTATAGACTGGTGAGCCTGACGTCGGTGTTGGCAAAATGGTAGAGACTATTATAAAGAACAAAATTACAGAGCACATTCAAAAGCATGGAATAATAAGACAAAGCCAACATGGATTTAAGTGAAGGGAAATCTTGTCTCACCAATTTACTACATTTCTTTGAAGGGGTGAACAAAAGCGTGGATAAAAGTCAGCTGGTTGATATTGTGTATCTGTATTTTCAAAAGGCGCTTGACAAAGTATCTCATGAAAGACTCCACAGAAAATTGGAGAGTCATAAGATAGGAGGCAGAGTTCTATTGTGGATTAAAAACTGGTTAAAAGATAGAAAACAGAGAGTATGGTTAAATGGTCAGTATTCTCAATGGAGAAGGGTAGATAGTGGGGTTCCCCAAGTGTCAGTGCTGGGACTGCTGCTTTATAACATATTTCTAAATGATCTAAAGATGAAAGTAACTACTGAGGTAATTAAATTTGCTGATGATACAAAGTTATTCAAAGTTGTTAAATCACAAGAAGATTGTGAAAAATTGCAAGAAGACCTTACGAGACTGGAAGACTGGGCATCCAAATGGCAGATGGAATTAAAGTGAGCAAGTGCAAAGTGATGCATGTGGGAAAGAGGAACCCAAACTATAGTTACGTGATGCAAGGTTCCACATTAGGAGTCATCAACCAGGAAAGGAATGTAGGTGTCATCTTTGATGATACATTGAAACCAGTGGTATGCTGGAGCAGGCTCTCACAGGCTCGCAAGAGCCGGTTGTTAAGTTTTAAAGAATTTTGGGAGCCGGTTGTTAAAGTAAGGCCCTCCATGGCTACTTTAACAACTGACTCCCAAAATGTGGGCTTGGGCCCCCTGCTGAATTGTCTTTTACTTTGCTGGTGGGGATGCTGAGCCCTGCCAGCCAAGTAAATAGACTACTGCTGCTCCTCGCTCCTTGTTTCCAGCTCTGGGCAGCAGGCTGAGACTTCCTGAGCATGTGAGAGAAGTTCCAGCATGCTGCTCAGAGCAAGACTTTGGGAGTGGTGGCTGCCAGCAAAGGTATGCCTAGCGTGCCCGCACGAAGGAAGGGAGGAGAGAGAGGCAAGTGTTGCTCCCCCCCCCCCCCCCCGGCCACCCCTGGCCCTTCCAACTGCAGAGCTGGCTACGTCCGGAGAAAGAGCCTGTTGTTAAAACTTTACCAGCACACCCCTGATTGAAACCCTCTACTATCCCAGGCACCAGCTCTTCTCCCTCGGCGGCCACCTTGGTGTCCTTCACAATGAAAATGCACCTTTCAGGAATTCGTTGTCCCATGCATTGTACCTCGGCTACAATACACCCTATCACTGGGAGTGATGTCCCATTAGCCACCGACATGTTGATCCAACTGGCGTCCTGTAATTCATCCACATTTTTGAAATGTTTATAATAGTGACTTGCCAGCATGATGGACACGTTGGACCCTGTGTCCACTGTACAGTTTGTTGCTACTCCACCAATCAGTAGTGTAATGACCGGACTAGCTCCTATGGCTTTCTCCTGCAGGGAGTTCCAGTCTTGTGTTGAAATCTCGGACTCCAAGGTTTGTATTTTAGCCTTTTGTGTTACCGCATCCCCCTGTCCTCTCTCAGGAACTTTCCTTGCGAAACTGGTACTTGGCTGTTCATCATCTGTTCTCACAAATTTAGGTACCACTTTCTCACTCCTACAAAAACGAGCAACGTGTCCCAGTTCTCCACAGTTATAGCACATTACTTTGGAATAGTGTCTTGGCACAAATCTTCGAGCCACCCCATCTGGTTCTCGCCTTGGTGTCCCATAAAACCCCACTCCATAAGATGATTCCTTCCTTCTTTGTTGGGACTAGAAATCCTCCTGTTTCTTTTCCATCCTTTCTAGCCTCTGTACTATGTCAGCTATGGGGTCTCTTTCTGCATAACCCCCAGTTGCACCTGAAGTCGTATAGGAGGGCATCAGATCTGACCAGTCTTGCTGTATTATGCGTACAGAGCACTCCTGCTGTCGGTATGGACGCCTCTCCTCCTCAGCCCAGTTGATTGCTGCTTGCATAAGTTCTTCAAACATTAAATCGGGGTTCAATTCTACCCAACGACTCATCTCTTTTTGCAGAACATCATCTCTCAACCCTAATATCAGTTGTTCTTTTAAAACGTCTTCTGGATTCCCTACCCTCTGAGGATCTCTGGACCTAATGGTGTGCAATCCCTCCTGCAGTTGATAAGCAAATTCCCGGATGGTTTCTCCTACCCTCTGACGTCTGTCATAAAACTCCTTCACCTTAAGCCCTAAAGGGACCTTGTCTCCATATACCTGGATTAGCAAATCAAAAATATCATCCACTGTGCAGTGCCTTCTAGGTGCCGAACATTTTACCGTATCCTTCGCCTGTCCTTTTATGTGGTCTTTCACTACATCCAGTTTATCTTCTTCTGGTACTCTCAACATTTTCAAGGCCACTTTGGTACTTTCGACCCATTCTTCTACTGAGAGGTCTCCAGACTTCTTGGCGAATCCAAAGAAATCTGGAATTTCCTTATCTTTTCTCAGCACGATGGTGTTAGTTACTACGGGGGCCTGTCATACATCCCTCAGAACTCTCACCATCTCTTTCAATTCTTCCATTTCAGTTCTCATGTCTTCCATTCTCACTGGAGATTGGGCTGTAGCTAAAAACAAGGCTCAAATTGTGCAGACAAAATTTTCCAAACAATACAGTAATCACTTTTAAGAGAATATTGGAATTTTTACCTCTTGCTTTACCAAATTTAGTTTCCCACACCGAATTCTTTGCTATAAATAACAATCCTGTGTCCGTGATGCCATAAATGTAATGACCTCACCTCCGGAAACAATGGTTCACCCTACAAATACCCTAACAGTACCTCGAATGACTAACAGAGATGAGGGTCAATCATTAAAACTAGCCCCGCTTTCTTGTTTCTAAAACAAGAAGGGAATTTAACTAAAATAAGAAACTCAGTTAAGCAAATGTTGAGTTCTAAAATAAATGAGATTTATTGACTTGCAAGCAATTTACTATAACATTTTTTCTCTTTCTTTTCTTTTTAGAAGAATGACAAATGTTCACTCCATCAACATTTAAAGAAGCTTGTCAGATAAGTATTACTCTTAAACAGCAGCAGTCACATTTTGTTTCACATAACATTACCTAAGAAATTTATTATCTTTTTTTTCTTAAATTGTAAGAGCTGATTCTTTGTTTTACATTTCAACGTTTTTATTGATGACTCAACAGCAATACAATAAATAGCACTCAAGGCCATAACAATAATGCAATCATTAAATGAACAACATGCAAGATTACATGAGCAATAATCATCACATTTTACTTACTCCTATCTCTCCCCTCCCAACCCACCTACTCTTCTTCCCCCCCCCCCCCCCCCCCACCCCTTGAGCTGATTCTTTGTTTTATTTTGTTTTTAGGTTCTTCTCCTGATGTGCATGCAAGGTAAGTATAATGTCTGTAGTTCTATTCTACTTCCCACCCCTGATCTCTGATAAGTCTCTTTCTCGAGTGTTAATAGTGAAGGATCAAAGGATACTTTCTTTAGCTCTCTTCAACTTCTTCTGTCCTCATCTTTCTTTACGTTGGGTACCGTCTTTTCTTCTGATGACAATGGAATACAGGAACCTGGGCCAGGGTACCTACTATCCTAAGCTTTTAAAAATTAAAAAGATAAAACCTAAACCCTAACTACTTTATATGTTTCAAGAGTTTAGTACTCACTTTGGAAGGTTCACAATCTAACTTCCCCAATGAAACAAAAGATAATTCGGTAGCCCTATGCTAGCCCTCCCAGAACAATATTTTCTTTCCCAAAAGATTTTTAATTGGCCTCAGTGTAGTTTTCCTTTTAACAAATAATCACTGAGATTCCTCTGTATGTCCAAAGCGTTTAATGCAGGGCTTTTTTTGTGGGGGTACTTAGGGGTACTGAGTACCGGCACCTTTTCCATTGTCTGCTAAAATTGACCCAAGAAGCCTAAGTTTTAATGAAAGAGCTCAGGCTCTACACACCAATTCTGCCTTATCATAGGTTCTGTGACTGGTTGCAGGGGGCCTGGCTATTGTGGGGTGGATTCCTCAGTAATCACCCCACCCTTGAAGGGTGGCCTAGCATTTGAGTACCGGCACCTTTTTTGCTAGAAAAGATGCACTGGTTTAATGTATTCTCAAAAGTTAGCATCAACCCCCTGTTGTCAAAGTACCGTGTATGTTTGATATTTATTTATTTATTTTTTATTTCCTTTGTCTTATATTAGAAGCGTGTTGGAGGTAATATAGTTACTATATTCTCCCACTGCTATGTCAGAACACTGCAGTTTTAAAAATACACCAGAGTTCAAATGAGTGCAATAAGCTAAATAAGGTTATTTTCTGGTAATACAGTTCATACCAGATTTCCCAATTACCCCTTAATATAGCCAAAATCAAAGTACCTTAAATTCAAACAGAGCTGTTCAGCAAATCTCAATCATGCTTCTTAAAGCCTTTCTAAAATGCGACAGACTCTTTAAATTAAGAAATGTTACACAATCACACTTCTGAACATACAGCTTTCTATCAAAAACCCTCTTATCCATTTTAACAATGGAATTTTTCACTCAGCTGACCAGAGACCGTGACTACAGGTCTTGTCAGCACTTAACCTACCTCCCAACTGCCAGCTACACAGTTTAGAACTTTATGTATGTCACTGCCCCGGGCTTGAGCCTTTGTCACGAGCTTCAGCCATTCCAAGTCCCAAAGCACAATACAGAAAACTTTAATACACATTAAGTGCTATTTCTGACATTTAAACACATCTCAGCATCCAAAATAATATAAATTTAGTACCTTTTTCTCATTCAGTGCCCCAAAAATCCTCATTTTTGTTCCAGGCATGAGCTCACTGCAGCTCCGTCATGAGCTGGTACCTGGCTCGTGCTTGCAGCACTCAGCCCACACTCCAGTGCATGCAGCGCTTCTTTTGCAACCGGACGCTTTAATAAACATTTAAAAACGCTGGAAGAGTGCACCGGACACTTTCCCCAGCTTCTCCGGTCCCACGCTGGTCCTCTGCTGCTTTCGGAACCGGCTCTATACATTTAAAAACGCCGGTTCCCTTGAAGAGAAGGAAATCCTCGAGCCCTGCATTGAGGCATGCGTCTGACGTCATGACGTCGACGTCAGACACCGACGCAGGGCCAATCAAAGCCCAGATTTCCCCAAACTTTCCCCGGGCTTCCCCAAGCCTTCCTCTCTATCTTCGCACCAGCACTACAGCTGATTTGAGCCCTGCAGACGCCCGAATCCAGCGATGCAGGTCTCTGCTCCCCTCACCACTAAAATAAAATGCCCCTGCATCTGCTGACACCGTCAACGCGATGGTGAATACCGCACCGGACCTCAGCCACCCTTGGAGGGCCCCAGGTACCAAATTATTTAATCCTTAGGGGTTACAACAATAATCTATGAATCTCTGGTCTTCCAGAGAGTATCGAGGCCAGTAACTCAGTATCCCTCATAGAACAGATCCTGACACTGCTGCAGATAACCGTTATGCACCCTTTTGAGGTAGAACACTTAAACAAAAGAACACTTATTTCACCCCACAGGAGGGACAAAACTACAAGCTGGATAATTAACTAACTACTAACATTTCTAAAGCGCTACTAGGGTTACGCAGCGCTGTACAATTTAAACATAGAAGGACAGTCCCTGCTCAAAGAGTTTACAATCTAAGCTAGAAAGTTTCAGACATAGGGTGAAATCCCAACTTTCCAACAAACAAAAGAGAATCCTGTACAATCTTACCCCACCAGAAAGAGCGGTCATAAGAACCCTACAAACTAATGAACGCATTATCATCAAACCCGCAGACAAAGGAGGCGCAGTGGTAATTATGGACATACAAAAATACATTGAAGAGGGGCACAGACAGCTCTCAGACAATAAATACTACAGGAAACTAACTGAGGATCCCACACAGGATTACACAAAGCAGCTGAAAGACCTTATCAAAACATTTCCTACACAAGCGCAACCTCACCTGAAGAAACTCATACCAAACCAGCCTTCTGTGGGCACATTCTACATGCTACCCAAGATCCACAAACCGGGAAACCCTGGCAGACCAATCATATCAGGTATTGGCACACTCACGGAAGAAATATCTGGATTCATAGAGGGAATTCTGAAACCTCTCGTACACAAAACTAACAGCTTCATACAAGACACCACAGACTTTCTGAATAAATTGAAAAATATCAAGCAACTACCACCTAACACCCTTCTGGTCACGATGGATGTAGAATCACTATACAGCAACATTCCACATGCGGATGGCAGAGCTGCATGTGGAAGACTCCTAAAAAAATCCACACTGGACCATCAATACTCACCAGAAACTATTACAAAATTAATCAAATTCATTTTAACTCACAACTACTTCCGCTTTAACAATGATATCTATCTACAAATAATGGGCACTGCGATGGGCACCAGGTCAGCACCCCAATATGCCAACCCTTTTATGGCTGAGCTGGAAGAGACATTTCTAAATACACACCAGACCAAACCTCTAAAATACTACCGGTACATCGATGACATTTTTATGATTTGGACGGAGGGTGAAGAAACTCTGAAACAATTTTATTCTGCCTTCAATTCATACCATCCTACAATCAGATTCAAAATTGACTACTCCCCAGAAAAAGTCAATTTTTTGGACACCACGGTCTCAATCAGTGATGGCTGTATACAAACATCTATATACAAGAAACCCACAGACAGATGCAGCTACCTCCACAACTCCAGCTTCCATCCTTCACATACAAAAAGATCCATCATTTACAGCCAAGCCACAAAATACCACTGTATCTGCTCTGACCCAGGGGACAGAGACAGACACCTTAAAAGCCTGACTGCATCCTTCAAACAAAAAGGCTACAACCCCAAAATAATCTCCAAGAATATTGCCTCCTCCCTCAAAACACCCAGGGAGAATCTGCTACAGTACAAGGAGAAAAAAGCCACAGACAGAATCCCCCTTGTAGTGACATACAATCCAGAGCTGGAAAAACTGAGGAAAATCATAAGAGATCTACAACCTATACTCCAGGAGGATGAATTACTGAAAGAGATATTCCCATCCCCACCAGTACTGGCCTTCTGACAGCCACCCAACTTAAAACACAAGCTAATCAGAAGTTAACTTCCATCACAGACTGAAAAGGAACAGAAGGGCACACTTCCCTGTAATTTATCCAGTTGCAAACTATGCCAAAATATTTCACAGGACCCCAAAGTCATCCACAAAGGAAAGATATTCAACATAAAGGAATCTTTCACTTGCTCATCTTCCAATGTGGTATATATCATTCAGTGTAAAAAATGTAACGAAGGATGCTATATTGGAGAAACAGGCCACATGCTTAAGACAAGATTCAATTTACATAGACATCACATAAACAATACTGGTGCCAGTAGGGCTCCCACCCCTGTTGGTCAGCATTTTACAGGACCAGGACACTGTACCAGTGACTTCACAGTGAGAATCCTGAAAGGTAACTTTAAAACCATACAAGAACATAAGACCTTTGAAGTCAGAATGATTGAATATTTTAACACCCAACAGAAAGGACTTAACAAGGATCTGGGGTTCCTAGCCCATTATAAACCATAAAGCTGTATTTCTCTGTTGATCACCCCACCCCTCACCTATCCACACCCATCCTGTTAGAATATCAATGATATGCTTTGATGTCCCCATGCATACCTCCTACCCACCCCCATCCTCCCACCCTATCAGACTGTCATAGTAATGCTTGAATGTTTTCACTTATATACACTGTCAGCTAGCACATTTGCTTATTTCCGATCTGACGAAGAAGGGCAACCTTCAAAAGCTAATCAAGAAATGTATTAAGTTATGTCCAATAAAAAAGGTATCATCTTATTTTCTTTTCCATGTTTTACTTTGTTTGATTTCTATTGATAACCTGAGGTAGAACAAGAAAACAATACCATTGTATCAGGGACAAGTTCATTCATCATCCAGACTTTTTCTGATTATGTTTTTGCGCTTCACTCAAGTGATAGTCAAAGGTGCACCAGATATCGCAGTTGGTGTGGGAAAGTAAATGAATTTTCATTTTGCAGGACTACACAAAATCAAATGCCAATAAACTATGTGCTTTTTGACCTTGTGCCCTCATCCTCAAAATCAGGGGCCCAATACGGCCTGTTATCTCCTGTTTGTTTCAGGCATAACTCAACAAAATCTTTTTTTGATACTAAAGACTTTACACAGTCCCTGTCAAGAATAGAGCACAATGAAATCTTAAAGGCGCTCTCATGACTTAATAACCCTTCATTACAGACACTGTCTGAGGAATGCTCATTAATACAGGGAAGGGCAACTTCTGTCCTCAAAGGCCACAGCCCAGTCAAGTTTTCAGGACTTCCCTAATAAATATGCATATGATCTATTTGCATACGATGGAAGCAGTGAATGCAAATAGATCTTATACATATTCATTGGGAAATCCTGAAAAACCAACTGGGTTGCATCCCTTGAGAACCGAGGTTGCCCACCCCTGCATTAGTACAAATGTGCAACCGTAGTTAGGGTTACCATATGTATGGTTTTACTTGGACATGTCCTCTCTTTGAGGACACCTCAGGATGTCCAAGCAGGTTATTCCAGTCTGCCTGTTTGTTCGGGTTTGCGGGCAAGTGGACAGGCTGGCTGGCACTGGCGGGCCTCAGGGTGTCCTTCCCTTCCCGCCTTATCGTGCCCTGATAGTCTAGTGACCTCTTTGGGGAGGAAAGGACCCCACTCTTTCCTGCCCAGCAATGCCACTCCCGCTCGCTGCCAGCACCTCTTCAAAATGGCTGCCGAGACTTTAAGCAGCAGCCTCATGAGACTTCCACAGAACTCTTGTGAGGTCACACCACTTGAACCATTTTGAAGCGGCACCAGGAGTAAAAGGTCTGCAGCAGCACCGGACAGGAAAGAGGGGGGCTCTTTCCTGCCCTAAAGAGCACTAGACCACCAGGAGGGGAGGGAAGGGGAAGTGAATGGAGTCATGTGGGTAGAGGGAGGCTGAAAAAAGATTAGGGAGGGGATATACATGGGGAGGGGGGAGAGAGAGAGAATCTGGCTTTCTTGGGTGGGGTCAAGGTGACACTGCGGTGCATGGGTGTGGCAGGGAGCGGGGCAGGGGTCTGACAGGGGGAATGGCTGAATTATATTTTGTGTTCTCTTTTTTTCTCACAGCAAATATGGTATCTCTGCTGATCCATAGCCCAGGAAGACGCTATCTCCCTAACTTTAAAACTCAATAAAATAAAACCCTAACTACCTCAAGTCACAGGTTTAACTATTTGAACTGGGACTTAATTTAGTAGCCTTTATGGCCTAACTACATGAAAGAAAAGGTTAATTAAATTCCCTAACTACAAGAGCCTATTCTGAATACTGGCCCTACACTAGAGAGCTGATTAATTTGCAGCACAACAGCCACACATACATTACATAACATAACATAACATAACATAGTAGATGACGGCAGAAAAAGACCTGCATGGTCCATCCAGTCTGCCCAACAAGATAAACTCATATGTGTATACCTTACCTAGATAAACTCATATGTGTATACCTTTTTTTGCACACAGAACTAAAGGACTATTTAAGCTGGATCTTGATCTATTATCACAGCACTGACACATTCAACCACAGCTGCCAATGTTTCCAAGCCTCAGCTTATACGATCAGGCCAGGTCACACAACACAGGCCTGAAACCAAAATTTTAAGGACATTCTCCCTCAGCTCACTTTAAGGTGTCAGACTTACAGTAAGCTGTTAACATCTCATGACTCAAAACAAGCTTCACAGGCAGCTTCAAGCACAGCACGTCTAGCACTGTCACAATTTAAAGGAAAAATCCGGGGGGGGGGGGGGGGGGGTCCCACAATTTGCTTTGAATCTGTTAGGCTAGTCACTCTCACACAGCAGTGACACATTGGCTATCACAAGACTACACTTTTTGAGGAAATTCTCTGTCACCATACAGAGCCACACACCTGCGATTCCTCACTCTCTTATGGTCACAGATCTTCTAAGCAACTGCCACCCAAACTGTCAGACATCAGAGCGCCCACCTACGGCAATGGGCACCAATCAAAAGCATGCCCTAAAACACATTCTAAAACTTTTATATGCAAGTAGTTCCATTCTGCAATCATAATCTCCCTTTTGAAAGTGGAGGAGTGGCCTAGTGGTTAGGGTGGTGGACTTTGGTCCTGAGGAACTGAGTTCAATTCCCACTTCAGGCACAGGCAGCTCCTTGTGACTCTGGGCAAGTCACTTAACCCGCCATGAAGCACGGGTACAAATATAACAAAAAAAAAATCCCATTGAAATGAATGGGAAAATAAACTTTCGAGTGAAATACCACAAAAATCATTACATATTTTAATAAAAACTACATCAACATCCCTATATCAACATCCCATTTTACTGTGCATCAACTACACAGGTTTTTCAAATTTAAAATAACATGCCGTACAAGACTTTACCAAATTTCTACACAAAAAATATGTAAAATTCAACCGAAGCTCCCCCCAACATCACTCCTAAAAATTACAACATGATCTCGGCCACCGGCAAGAACAACAGGTGCCCAAAATGTACACCCAAAAACCTATCCATATGTAGAACAGCTGGAAAAACAATTAAACTAATTAAAATATACACACCACCCTAACCCACCTCATGGAAACCCCTAGACTAGGGTTACCATATGGCTCCAGAAAAAGGAGGACGGATTGAGCCAGCCGGGTTTTACTTCCATTGCTTTCCATTGAAAGCAATGGAAATAAAACCCGGTTGGCTCAATTACTTCCATTGAAAGCAATGGAAGTAAAACCCGGCTGGCTCAATCCGTCCTCCTTTTTCTGGAGCCATATGGTAACCCTACCCTAGACCCTTGAGGGACAAAAATAATTTTTCAAATCCACATCATAGGCCTGCAGCGCTATGGACTCAAAAAACCCCATATTTAAATTAATCCCTCGGGCCATAGGATCCCTTACCTGTGACCCCAAGTCTTCTCCAGGCTGCATCTGGGCTTCTTCGGGGCCCAGAAGGAACCGTCGTTGCAGCAGCAAAAAGCTGCAGTTTGCCATGGAACTCCGTCGGACCATCTCAAAAATTTAGTCCCTGCCTTAGTTTGAGGCCTAGTCGGAGCTCCATGGCCAAGCACATATGCACGGGCATCAGGCAGGCCATTTTCCTGCTTCCTCCTGCCCCAGAAGCCTCACTCACAACTGGACTCACCTGCCATGGCTCCAGCCCCTGGACACCATCTGGACCTTGGCTTGAATGGGTCCTCACTGGACACCAATTACCTTCCCTAGGCCAGAAAATTACCCAGAACCAGGCCCCTAGGTAAAATTTTAACTTTTCATGCAGCGCTGGTTTGAGGAAGCCTTACTCAGGGCTGCATTAGGGTGCATACAGCAGGTAGAATTTCCTCCACAGTGGCTGCCCTAATCATGTTGTACTTTCTTGAGGCAAGCCATCTCAGGACCATTTAAACCAGGAAACAGGCAGTAACTTAAATCACTTCCAAGACTCAAGGCTAGCTCATATCCTGGCCTGAAAGCTCCTACATGTTTCTCTGTGGCTTGGTTGCAGGGGGCAGTTTGGGGGAGAGCTCTAGCAGCCCTCCTTGACATTCTTTGACTTCTTTGCAGGGTCCTACCTCATCTCATTCTCCTGCGTAAAGTCCGTAGCCAGGCATTAATGATGTCGATGAGACCGCCCCTTGGTTGGTGGAGTTTGCTACTTGCAGGTTCTGATTAGGATAGTCATCTAGGTGTTGGTACTCATTGCAGAGTTACTTGATGTTCAGAGTCTTCCTCCATAGGGTTCGGTGTTCAGTCTGCACAGCAGATTAGATTTATTTTTTTGAATGTCAAGAGCCTAAATCATTTAGATTGTAAGCTCTTTGAGCAGGGACTGTCTTTTGAGTATGGTGTACAGCGCTGCGTATGCCTTGTAGCGCTATAGAAATGATAAGTAGTAGTAGTAGTTGTAGTTGTAAGAAGGTCCTGACTCATTTGAAGCAGGATAAACCCTCAATTATCTTTCTGCAGGAGATACACTTGTTTCCAGAGCTACTAAAGTTAAAAAGCCACTGGGTATGTGAATCTATTCTCTCCCCTCTGAGAAATATAAAGAATAGTGGTGCTATATTATTGGCAAAAAAATCTAGGAGGTCAATATTCAGCATGGTTTAATAGTACAGAAGAAGCTCCTGCCCACTTAAACCACACTGAGCTCACCATTCTCTGATATTCAGGGCACTTAAGCGGGTAATAACACTGAAAATTGACTTTAACTGTCCAATCAAAATCTGAGCAGTAGAGGTGCAGTCTAGGGGAAGAATCGGAGAGGAGCCAGGAGTTAGGTACATATACCAGTACACGTATATCTAAGCACCAAGATAGGACTGCACAAAAGGCTATCCTAACTTTGGGTACTTAGCTATGCAAAAAAGTAACATTTAGCCACACACAGGTGATTCACTGCAGAGACACCATGGGTGGCCCTCCCAAAGCTGGAGATTTTCCACTATGCTTGAGTTTGAAGGCCAATGAGTCTGTTCATTTTATACTTATACGACAGAGGAAGCAAAAACCAGAGATCAGGAGCACCACTGTTAGGTGATGCTCCTGGTCTCTGGTTTCTGCTTCCTCTGTCATCTTTGTCCATTTGGCACTTCATCTTACTCCACATCCACCTTCCCTCTGCTTCCCTATCCACTCTGTCCAGCATCACCCCTCTATGAACTATACCCCCCCCCCCCCAAACACACACACACACACATGTCCAACGTCACCGTTTTGTTTCCCTATCCCTCCATGTCAAGCATAGCCGCTTTGTCTCTATCTCCCATGTATCCAGCATTGCCCCCTCTATCCCTATCCTCCTTCTTATGTCGAGCATCACCCCTCTGTGTCCCTATCCCTCACCATGCCCAGTATCTCCTCTCACTCTTAAGTACATAAGTATTGCCATACTGGGAAAGACCAAAGGTCCATCATGCCCAACATCCTGTTTCCAACAGTGGCCAATCCAGGTCACAAATATCTGGCAAGATCCCAAAAAGTACAAAACATTCTATACTGCTAATCCCAGAAATAGTGGATTCTCCCCAAGTCCATTTAATAATGGTCTATGGACTTTTTCTTTAGGAAGCCGGCTAAACCTTTTTTAAACTCCGCTAAGCTAACCGCCTTAACCACATTCTTTGGCAACAAATTCCAGAGTTTAAATACACGTTGAGTGAAGAAATATTTTCTCTGATTCGTTTTGAATTTACTAAATTGTAGCTTCATCGCATACCCCCTAGTCCTAGTATTTTTGGAAAGCGTGAACAGACGCTTCACATCTACCCATTCAACTCCACTCATTATTTTATGGATCTGTATCATATCTCCCCTCAGCCGCCTTTTCTCCAAGCTGAAGAGCCCTAGCCGCTTTAACCTTTCCTCATAGGGAAGTCGTCCCACCCCCTTTATCATTCATCGCCCTTCTCTGCACCTTTTCTAATTCCACTATATCTTTTTGAGATATGGCGACCAGAATTGAACACAATATTTGAGGTGCAGTCTCACCATGGTGCGATACAAAGGCATTATAACATCCTCATTTTTGTTTTCCATTCCTTTCCTAATAATACCTAACATTCTATTTGCTTTCTTAGCCACAGCAGCACACTGAGCAGAAGGTTTCAACGTATCCCTTTCTTGGTCCATGACTCCTAACGTGGAACCTTGCATGACGTAGCTATAATACAGGGTCCTCTTTCCCACATGCATCACTTTGCACTTGCTCACATTAAATGTCATCGGCCATTTAGACACCCAGTCTAGTAAGGTCCTCTTGTAATTTTTCACAATCCTCCTGTGATTTAACGACTTTGAATAACTTTGTGTCATCAGCAAATTTAATTACCTCACTAGTTACTCCCATCTCTAGGTCATTTATAAATATGTTAAAAAGCAGTGGTCCCAGCACAAACCCCTGAGGAACCCCACTAACTACCCTTCTCCATTGAGAATACTGACCATTTAACTCTACTCTCTGTTGTCTACCTTTTAACCAGTTTTTAATCCACAATAGGACACTACCTCCTATCCCATGACTCTCCAATTTTCTGTGGAGTCTTTCATGAGGTACTTTGTCAAACGCCTTCTGAAAATCCAGATACACAATATCAACCGGCTCACCTTTATCCACATGTTTGTTCAGCCCTTCAAAGAAATGTAGTAGATTGGTGAGGCAAGATTTCCCTTCACTAAATCCAAGTTGACATTGTCTCATTAATCCATGCTTTTGAATATGCTCTGAAATTTTGTTCTTTATAATAGTCTCTACCATTTTGCCTGGCACCGACGTCAGACTCACCGGTCTATAATTTTCCGGATCTCTGGAACCTTTTTTAAAAATTGGCGTTACATTGGCAACCCTCCAATCTTTCGGTACCACGCTCGATTGTAAGGATAAATTACATATTACTAACAATAACTCTGCAAGTTCATTTTTCAGTTCTATCAGTCCTCAGGGATGAATACCATCCAGTCCAGGAGATTTGCTAATCTTCACTTTGTAGAACTGCCACATTACATCCTCCAGGTTTACAGAGAATTCATTAAATTTCTCCGACTCGTCAGCTTCGAATACCATTTCCGGCACCGGTATCCCACCCAAATCTTCCTCGGTGAAGACCGAAGCAAATAATTCATTTAATCTCTCCGGTACGACTTTGTCTTCCCTGATCGCCCCTTTTACTCTTCAGTCATCTAGCAGTCGAACTGATTCTTTTGCCGGCTTCCTGCTTTTAATATACCTTAAAAAAATTTTACTATATGTTTTTGCCTCCAACACAATCTTTTTTTCAAAGTACCTCATAGCCTTCCTTATCAACGCTTTGCATTTGACTTGACATTCCTTATGCTGTTTCTTATTATTTTTGGTCGTTTCCTTCTTCCATTTTCTGCAGGATTTTCTTTTAGCTCTATTATCTTCCTTCACCTCACTTTTTAACCACGCCGGCTGTTGTTTGGCCTTCCATCCTCCTTTTTTAATACGTGGAATATATTTGCCCTGGGCTTCCAGGATGGTGTTTTTGAACAGCATCTGCGCCTGATGTAAAATTTTGACCCTCACAGTCGCTCCTCTAAGTTTTTTTTTCACTGTTCTTCTCATTTTATCATAGTCTCCTTTTTTAAAGTTAAACGCTAATGTATTTGGATTTCCTATGTATACTTACTTCAAAGCTAATATCAAATCCGATCATATTAGGATCACTGTTATCAAGCGGCCCCAGCACCATTACCACAAGATCATGCGCTCCATTAAGGTCTAGAATTTTTCCTTCTCTCGTAGGCTCCTGTACCAACTGCTCCATAAAGCAGTCCTTGATTTCATCAAGGAATTTTACCTCCCTAGTGTGCCCCAATGTTACATTTACCCAGTCAATATTGGGGTAATTGAAATCACCCATTATTATTGTGTTGCCCAGTTTATTTGCGTCCCTAATTTCCTTTAACATTTCTGCATCTGTTTGTTCATCCTGGCCAGGTGGACAGTAGTACAGTCCTATCTCTATCCTTTTTACCTTTACACATGGAATGTCAATCCATAGTGATTCCAAGAATTGTTTTGTTTCCTGCAGAATTTTCAATCTATTTGATTCAAGGCTCTCGTTAATATACAATGCTACCCCTCCACCAATTTGATCCACCCTATCACTACAATATAATTTGTACCCCGGTATGACAGTGTCCCACTGGTTATCCTCCTTCCACCAGGTCTCAGAAATGCCTATTATATCTAATTTTTCATTTAGTGCAATATATTCTAACTCTCCCATTGTATTTCTTAGGCTCCTGGCATTCACATATAGACATTTCAAACTATGTTTGTTGTTCCTCTTTACATCATGCTCAGTACTTGACAGTATTAATCTGCAATCTTTGTTTGTTTTTTATTTTTAATTAAGGACACCTGATCTACTATAGTCTCTTTTGCAACCTCACTATCAGGATACCCCATCTTCCCTGTTTTGGTGATATCTAAACTAGATCCTGCAGTGCCTGCTAGAGTCTCTCTCTTAATGTTGTGGTATAAAGTTTTTAAAACTATGGGAAAAAGACTATGGAGATTAGTTGATAAAATTTGCTTTTCTATGTTTTTATTTTGCCTATCACTAACCTACAATTCCTCCTTTAAACCCCATTCTTTAAGTTCCCAAAGCACATGCAAAATAGTGTTTACTTACCAGAGAAATGTCCTCTTCTCTCCGAACTTCTCAGAAAGTTCAGTGGGACCTTTCCTCTTTATATAGTTTTGAATCTAAGGGGCCTTTTTTAAACAGCTCTTTCAAGCTAACTCAGCAATCTATGCAAATATTCTATTTCCTCACACCTTAGTTAGCATCTAATTGGGGTCGCTGGCCTTGCTACCTCTCCAGCAGCCAAAGAACAGAAAATAACTGCCTTTTAGAACAAGAGTTTTTGGCTGCTAAGTTTCTAACTTTAGAAAAGGTTTCAGTTTAAAACTATGGGAAAAATGCCTATTTCTAGAGAAAATTTCAGTTTAAAACCATCACCCCCTTTCTGGGGCCAGGATCTCTCCCTCTCTTCTCCCTCCCCCCAAGTAATCCAGCATGCATCTGTATTCCCCCCACTACCACCACCTCACAAGTCCAGTATCTCTCTCTCTCTCTCTGGTTCTCCTTCCCCCCAAGTCCCAGCATTATTTCCCTTCTGCCTCCCTCCAGTCCTGACATCACTTTCTCCCCCCCCCCCCCCCTCACTCCCAGGTGGTCCTTTAAACTTGCCAAAAGTTGCTGGTAGTGGCAGCACTCATGACAGACTGCCTCCAGCCAGACCACAGGTCCTTCTCTCTCCTATGTACCTCCCCTCTTGGGAGAGAGAAACACTTGCTGGATTCCTGGAGAGTGGGGCAGCAGAAAGGGAAGAGAGAGCAAAAGGGAAGAGATAAAAGCCACATTGCAGGGGCAGAGAGCCAATGCATAAGAGGAGGGCAGTTTGGAATGTGAACTAGAGAAGGTAGGGTTACCATGTGTCCAGGTTTACCCAGACATGTCCTCTTTTTGAGGGCATCACAGGGCGTCTGGGCAGGTTTTGCCAGCCTGCCTGTTTTTCCAGGTTTGCGGGCAGGCTGGCTTGCAGGTGGGTGGGCCTCAGGGTGCCCTCCTCTCACATACCTTATCGTTCCCTGGTGGTCTAGTGGCCTCTTCGGGGCAAGAAATAACCCCCTCTTTCCTGCTCAGCGCTGCCTCAGACTGCTCGCTGCCAGCGCCACTCATACTACCCCTCTCCTCAAGTCTCTTCACTGACTCCCTATCCATTTTCGCATCCTGTTCAAACTTCTTCTACTAACCTATAAATGTACTCACTCTGCTGCTCCCCAGTATCTCTCCACACTCGTCCTTCCCTACACCCCTTCCCATGCACTCCGCTCCATGGATAAATCCTTCTTATCTGTTCCCTTCTCCACTACTGCCAACTCCAGATTTCGCGCCTTCTGTCTCGCTGCACCCTACGCCTGGAATAAACTTCCTGAGCCCCTACGTCTTGCCCCCATCCTTGGCCACCTTTAAATCTAGACTGAAAGCCCACCTCTTTAACATTGCTTTTGACTCGTAACCACTTGTAACCACTCACCTCCACCTACCCTCCTCTCCTCCTTCCTGTACACATTAATTGATTTGATTACTTTATTTTTTGTCTATTAGATTGTAAGCTTTTTGAGCAGAGACTGTCATTCTTCTATGTTTGTGCAGCGCTGCGTACGCCTTGTAGCGCTATAGAAATGCTAAAGAGTAGTAGTAGTAGTGGCTGCAGAGGCTTCAAGTGGCAGCCTTGCAAGACTTCCGCAGATAGCGGTCAGCAGCAGCACTGAGCAGGGAAGAGGGGTTCTTTCCTGTCCCAAGTCCTCTAGACCATGAGGGCATGATAAAGTACGGGAGAAGAGGGGATGTGAATGGAGTCATGTGGGGGGAGGGAAGGTGCTGTAAACAAAAGTGGGTGGAGGGAGGCTTGATAAAAGATTGTGGAGGGGAGATATATAGGGGAGACAGGGAAAAGAGGGAAATACATAGAAGGGGATAGACAGCCTAGACATTCATTCACCAAACGCATGCTTTCCCAGTAGTGCTTTGTTGTACTGTTCTTCTTACTATTATGCATTTATAACTTGTTATATACCTGAATTCACTCTATATATTTGTATTTACTATTATACTCAATAAAAAAATTGTTTTTTAAAGAAGGGGATGGAGATGAGAGGGGGATGTGCTGCTCATGGATGGGAGGGAGAAGAAAGGGGAAATTGTATGCTCATGAAATGTACATTTCTAAGCATTTCATGAGCATGTCATCTACATCTTTTCTTTTTATATTTAGCAGAGTACAGAAGAAAATGCATTTGTTACTTTACTAGCATTTTCACTGCTTATAGAATCTGGCTTTCTTGGGGGGGGGGTCAAGGTGACACTATAATAGTGGCACAGGGGCATGGCGGAGGTGGGATAGGGGCATGCCAGGGGGCATGGTGGGTGTGGAAGGGGGTGTGATGGGCATGGCAGAGGCGGGGCTCAATTTTATTTTGTGTCCTCTTTTTTGTCACGGCAAATATGGTAAGCCTTAGAGAAGGGGGCTAAATGTGTGTGTCACACACACCTACCATGTGTGACTTTACATATCTGTATGCTACATGTATCAAATTCTCGAGACAGCCATGGTTTGTAGCCCATGTTCAAGGACTGTTACAGAGTTAAATGGAAGAGAATTTTAAAAATGGGAGGAAAGCCTAGGTAGTCTCAAATGAGGGCTCATGGCAGCCTCATAATCAGGGGAATAGCCAAACACCCAATTTTGGGCAGAGCCTTACCCAGGATCTCTCCCTCCCTTCTCTCCCCCCCCCCCCCCCACCAGGTGATCTGGGGGTCTCCTGACTCCACTCCCCCAAACCCCTGGTACCTTTTTTAAATTCATTTATAATATTACAACTCAAAAAAATACAATATTAATCTTTTATCAAATTTCCTAATCAGAACAATGAGTGAAATATATATAATAATAACTTTCGTCCAATAATTATTTGGTAATTCGATCCAATATTAAAGAAATTACTAAATCAAACAAACAAAATATTTACTACTTCCCAGCATTTCTCCTCAAAACCTATCCTACAGTGTGCATCTGTTGATTAACTGTTACAACAACTTCCTCTTTATTTAACAAAAATTCCCCTAATTGTTTAGGGTCAAAAAACTGAAATTGCTTAGATTGATACAAAACACGACAAATGCAAGGAAATTTGAAAACAAAACTAGTTCCAAGAGCCAAAGTCCTAGCTCGCATGGCTAGGAAAACCCTACGTCTCTTATGAGTTTCTCTAGAAAGATCAAGATATACTCTTATTTTAGAACCCAAAAACAATGAGTCCAAATGTCTAAAGGAAAGTTTTAAGACAGCATCTCTGTCCATTTCAAGTGCAAAAGATACCACCACTGTAGTTCTCTGGGTAATTATTTCCAGCGATGACTCCAAGAATGCTGTCAAGTTCATACCTTCTCCTATTTTAGATTGGGAAATCTCTCCTTCACTTTTTTTTTAATTTGTATATATTGTGCTCGCACAATAGGGGGAAGTGATTCACTTGACATTCCTAATATCTCAATTAAGTATTTCTTTACCATATCAACTGAAGAAATCAAGGGGGATCTTGGAAAATTAGTTAGGCTCAAGTTCAACTTCCTAGATTGGTTTTCCAAGTATTCTAAACATCGGACAGTAAAATTCTGATCCCTTATCGAGACTTGACCCAATGTTTCTAATATTTGTAACTTTTCCCCCATCTGATTTAATTGAGAAGTTTGTTGGGTAGTAATCTGAGCCTGTGAAAGGACAGCTTCTAACAATACTTTTATTTCAGCCGCATCTTTTTCAGTCATGTTTGAAAAAGAGGAATGGAGTGTGTAAGTTAGGTCCCAGAGTGACTCCAATGTCACTGCAGCCGGTTTCTCTAAATTCCCCAAAATAGAGACAGGAGGGGGAGTGCCCAGAATCTGGTTCAATGTACTCACTATTTGTGTAGGCAAACTTCAAGAAGGAATTTGTTCATCTATTGTTACCGTTCTCGGCGTTTCCATCAAAGTGGGCTGGTTCCCTCCCTGAACACTTGTATTCCATTGTGGACTTCGTGTTGCAGGACCTGCCTCCACTCCTCTCACTCCTGGATGTGGGGGGGCCGCACATTGTACGGGGCTAAGGGAAGCCCCATTCTCACTGCTGTCCAACGCCATCCGTTGGCTCCGATAGTAGGAGAAGTTTGCCTGGGAACGGTCGATACCCCCAACTGTTCCAGTGTCGCCTGCTGCTGAGGGTTAGACCCAGCACTGGAAAGGGGAACCTCCCGCACTTTGCCTCTCCGCTTCCCCATATCTACAGGGTCTGGGGAGATCCTCGCAGCCTGCACTTGGAGATACTCAGGGCTCGTCCGAAGCAGTAAGTCGTTACGCAGCCATCTTGGATCAAGCATGCCCCTGGTACCTTTTTCAGTCTTTTATTTCTTTGCTTGCAGCGAGCAGTGACTCATACCTGCTGCTTGTACCAGCCCCGAGCCTTCCCTCTGACGCAACTTCCTGGTTCCACAAACAGGAAGTTGCATCAGAGGGAAAGCTTGGAGCTGGAGTGAGCAGCGGGTACGAGTCTCTGCTTGTTGCTGGTGATGACCTGAAGGATTTAAAAGGTACTGGGGAGTTGGGGGAGCAGAGTTAAGAGATCCCTGATTGCCATGGGGAGGGGAGGAAGAGATGCCGGACTCTTCAGCTGGCGGGGCTTGTGGATCCCCACCAGCCACATCACAGATGTGCCACTGCTGGGTGGGCCTGAGTTCAAAATGGTTGGGCCTGTGCCCACCCAGGCCCACCTGTGGCTATGCCACTGCCATAGCCCATAAGAAGACCATTCCAATTAACCTGAAAGTCCAGAGGAGCAATTTGTAAAAATGAATAATCATATCTAAAATCCAAATCAATAATTATTTGGAATTTTTTAAAACCTTTTCTAGCTGGCCAGGGTTAGCCTTATAAAACACGCCTGGTCAATCTTGTCTTTCCCCTAGGCAGCAGGCTCATTGCACTTATCTAGTTGCTAGCGATATCATTTCTAACTTGTACCAATCACAGAAACTATGGACCCGATGCTCAAAGCTTACCGTGCTTGCACCGTTTGATTTAGACTTGTTGTAGCTAGTGTACATGTTATTCAGCCTCTAATGCACAAAGGGGTTCTGCATTGCTTTACCGTTCACGGTAGCAGCTACCAATAATCCTATGCAAATGTATTAAAACAAGTTCATTAGTATTAAAATGAACATTCCATATGATGCACAGACTTTTCTGTGTGTTGCACAGAAAGGACCGCCTACCTTTAACATTCAAAATGTTCCAGCAGGTCTGGAACTTTTGTTGCATGAGGGCAACTTCTCAGTGGAGCAGTCTGCTTACATTTTTTTAATAGTATGTTCATTTGTGTGTGGGAAATATGCCATGTGTGTGTGTCCCACACGTAACAATAGTTTTAAAAAGTAGTTGGGGAAAAAAAAGGAAACTCCGTGTGATGTCACTGGACGCATGCCTACGACGTGGTTGTCACCTTTCTTGTTTTCCTGGACGTGCGAAACTGTTCTGCACATGTGCTACGCACTTTCCCTGCCAAGCCACTTGCAGAATTTCTATGCATCTCATTGCATGCGATTTCCTTGAGCATTGATCGCTGTTTCAAAATCAGTAATTTCAACCATGGATATAGAAGCACTCGATATTTAACAACTTTCGAACATCAGCGCCTGAGAGTCAAAACTAATTTTCCCGAGTGCTGATCTTTGCAGTGGAAGCTCCCTGTTGTTACTTATTGTGGAGCACCCTCTGCTGGTGAAATCAATGTTCACATCAAAATCTGATTTTTGGATGTAGCAGGGACCACTTTTGATAGGAAGTGCAATATGGCAGTCACATGCAGATGTCTCAGTGCACAGATTCTACCGTCAGCATAATACCCTGCTATGCAGAAAGATAAGTGTATGCAAATTTTATGCATGCATAACTTGTACGCTAATTGGGGGAAGCCTGCCAGACCAATGCGCCCAAAAGTTTCTCAGTATGCATGGCCTCTTGTATGCATCTTGTGCACCTGTCAGAAAGGGAAATGGAAGTGTTAGCACACATTAGCACCTGTTCTTCTGCGTATAAATGTAGGCCTCGCAAAAATTTATTGCACATCAAACTTTTTGTGATGCTCATATTTATACACAGATGTGTGTGACACTTTTGCTTTTGTTCTGACATGCATACAAGGTCTGTTACCTCCCATCAGTCTTTCAAACTTGCAACATTTTTTTCTGGTTACAGAATTGGTGGATAACTCTTAAAAACTAGCATTAAATCTTCTGCTAATCCTTCTCTAATGTCCTGAACCTTGCAAACAAGTTCTTGCATTCCCCTTGCATCAAAAGCCACTGTTTCCTTTTCTGCATTGCTGTGGAATACTTAATGGCCTCATTACCAAACATTTTAATGCAATGTGTGGCCATGTCTTCCACAGGAATTAACACCTCCACTCAACCCTTCTCTACATTGCTCAGCTATTATGTACCCGTACAACCCTCGGTAACCCTGCAGTTAGCTTTTTACATGATCCCCTGAGAACATTATACTGAAAAATTATAACTACTTCCACTGTCTGGACCAAGCTGCTGAAATTATATTGCAAATTTGTGATGACGAATGGACAGAGTCAGTGCTAGGTTTTCTGGTGCCCCCTGCAGCCTACTAGTCGCTGCCACTTACACATCCAGCATCTCCCCATCTCCCCTCCCTCTCCTTTCTCTAACCCCCCCCCCCCCCCCCCCCCCGGTCTAGCACCTTCTCTCTTCTCTCTCCTTCTAGGGGCAGCAGAATGTTTTTTTTGTTTGTTTGTGGCAATCCAAGCTCTGCCCCAAGTTTCACCTTCAGTTCCCAAGTTCCCACATCAATTTACATTTAGCCAATTTTATGTAAATCATATACACACTAATTCTATAACAGGGTGCTAAAGGTAGGCACCATTTGTGCAAATATGTTATAGAATACTAGCACTTACATACATATAATGCACACTTTATGAGTGTAAATGCTAAAGCATTAGTCTATCATTTAATTGCTTAGGGGCCCTTTTACTAAAGGGTTGCCATGTGGCAACCCGGAACTATTACTGGCCCAATGTCGGTGCCGGCGATATTTCACCCCCACAGCACACCATTTCCAGCGCTAGCGGAAATATTCAAAAAATATTTCTGCAGGGGGTTAACCGGAGATAATCAGGCAGCATCGTGGGCTGCCTAGTTACCACCGGGTTAGTGCAGGAGCCCTTACCGCCACCTCAGTGTGTGACGGTAAGTGCTTTCCCCCCCCCCCCCCCTCCCCAAAATGGCCACGCAGCAAGTGCAAACTTATCACATGGCCATTTCTTTTTCGGCCTTTTTACCCACTGTGGTAAAAGGGATCCTGTCACACAGCAAAATGGCCGCCACCGCTAGCACAAGGCCCCTTTTTCCGCAGCTTAGTAAAAGGGCCCCTTAACTCATAAGTGCAAGGGGCATACATGTAACTAATGTGCTAAAGTGCCACATTTAGTCGTGAACAGTTACACCAGGTCTATATTAGGCGTAACTCTTCACTCCCTACATTTAGGTGCATCAATGCCGACTTAGGCTAATATTCTGTAATGGCATCTTGGTACACAGATGTTGTGTCAGAATTGGTGCTCAGTGTGAGCATCAGCACACCTAAGTTGTGGCACCCAGCTATAGAATTTCCCCCATAGAATATAATTATTCAATCATATGGAACATTCCCAAATCAATTAATAAAACTCGCAGCAACAGCTACAGAACAGAAATAAAATTACAGAAACAATCTCTTCAATCTCAGGTGTAACATCAGTGAGAGCAAAAGAAACTCCCTCCACTACCTGAAAACTAACACAAAACCTTGCAAATAGACACTCAAACTACATCAACCCTACCTATGAAAAATCAGCCCTGCAAGTATTCTAAAACAATAGAATACCTCAAATTGGGGAAAAAGAACACCCGAACACAGAATTTATATGTTTATTTAAAATATCTTTATTGTCAAATGCAACGAAAGTAACAAACAAAATTCAAGTAGTCATATAAAGGCAATCTGGCAAAACAAAATGAAATGCAACTGAAATGACAATACATTTGTCTTTTTCTCCCACCTCCCTACTAAACAGATATCTTTAAATACAGAGCAGATTTAAAGATTGCAAATCAACTGCTGAGCAAGATGTAAATAGAAACAACAAACATTTCTCCCCTTTACAAAACTGCGCTACAATGCCGACACATCCCATTCAAGTTTCATTAGTATAATGCTGACTTTGTATTACAGGTAGATCTGTGTTGTTTACATTTCAGTGCTGTCAAATGTATACATATTTGAACCTATTTCATGGTAGTCCTGTTAGGTGTAATAATCTTTATTATAGAACACAATGGCAGAATACCATAACATCAATCCAACATTTTCGTAGCGTATTCCTACCACAATATACATGAGAAAACAAACATCCATATTAGGTTATATTATCCACTAACTGTGCTTCGTATGTTCCGAACCCAAAATCACAAGCTCTCCATCCGTCTGTCAACTTAAACATGAACCCTTCCTAGAAATTCACCTCCCTCCCCCCGCCCTCCTACC
This sequence comes from Microcaecilia unicolor, assembly GCF_901765095.1. NCBI lineage: Eukaryota > Metazoa > Chordata > Amphibia > Gymnophiona > Siphonopidae > Microcaecilia > Microcaecilia unicolor. The sequence goes on along the minus strand of NC_044033.1, from coordinate 318,271,303 downwards.
CCTCTCGTCTTCAAATTCCACCAATAAAGACTACTTGTCCTAACTACATAGTTAAACCATTATATCACTTAGCTCAAGTAAACTTCTCTCAGTCCCCAACCCGCAAACTAACCTTCCCCCCACCCCAAGATCCCAAATCTGCCCCCACTTCTCCCATTTATCCCATTCCTCCCCCCCCCCCCCCCCCCCCCCCCAAGTACCTAATACCTATTTATGTTCTGTAGAAGATTATATCGAAGTTTGATTCATTAGAAGATTTTGAATTCTCGGGGATAAAGACATTATATAGGGTTCCCAAATAGATCAAAATTTTTTCCTTCATTTTGGAGTCTCTAGCTTCCATAAGAGCTAGGTTATGAAAAGCACTCCGCCAGGACCAAAAGTCGGGCGCCACACTCTGAGTTCAATACTGCATGATACACTTTTTCCCCACCATCCCTGCTTTGTATATGAAGATACGTTCATGTGACAATAGGGAATCTTCACGTCCCACCGAGCCAAACAGTGTGCCTATCGACGAAATATTCACTCGTTTATGTAGTAAATGCTCCCAATATCTAATCAAACATGACCAAAACTGTTGTACCTTTGGGCAATACCACAGCGCATGAGCCAAAGTAGCATCCGGATTCCCACACTTTACACAATTCTTTACATCTAGACAACCAGCATAATATGCCTGTCGAGGGGAAAAATAAGATCTGGTAATTATTCGAAATTGATACTCTCTGTACTGTGTGCTACAGATGCATCGTGGAATCAACTGTATGAGACGCAATATGTCCCCAACATTCAGAGAGCACCCCAGATCTGCCCACCATCAAAGTGTCAAGGTATTAAAATCCTTTCCTGGCATATGTGAAACTAGCAATCTATGCAGGAAGGCTACTGAAATATAAGCCTGCCCTGCTGGTCTAAAAACCGCCTCCAGCTTCAAAAAGAATCCTCTAGTACAATCCGACAGTACGGATTTTACATAATGGCAAGCCTGCAAATAAGCATAAAAATTAAGTGGATTTGATTGTAAATGTTCTAGCATATTGTCAAAAGTTTTCAGTGAGCCATTTTCCGTTAATAGGTCCGCAACATAAAATATCCCTTTGGAAGCCCATTTATGAAATATCCCTGTGGTTTGGCCTGGGCCGAAATCCAGATTCCCCACTAGTGGCAAGAAACCGTACATCGCAGGTTTACTTTAAGACACCTCATCAAAAAATTCCATACATATCTCATTGAATGTAACAGAAAGGCTATATTTGTATGAGGAAAGGCTAAAGAGGTTAAGGCTCTTCAGCTTGGAAAAGAGATGGATGAGGGGAGATATGATTGAGGTCTACAAAATTCTGAGTGGTGTAGAACGAGTAGAAGTAAATCGATTTTTTACTTGTTCCAAAAGTACAAAGACTAGGGGACACTCGAAGTTACATGGAAATACTTTTAAAACAAATAAGAGGAAATATTTTTTCACTCAACGAATAGTTAAGCTCTGGAACTCTTTGCCGGAGGATGTGGTAACAGTGGTTAGCGTATCTGTGTTTAAAAAAAGGATTGGACAAATTCCTAGAGGAAAAGTCCATAGTCTGCTATTGAGGCAAACATGGGAAGCAACTGCTTGCCCTGGAATTTGTAGTATGGAGTGATGCTATGATTTGGGTTTCTGCCAGGTAGTTGTGACCTGGCTTGGCCACTGTTTGGAAAACAGGATACTGGGCTAGATGGACCATTGGTCTGACCCAGTATAGCTACTCTTATGAGTCTGGACGGAACTGAGAGTTATGCTGGCACCGGTGATATTCAATATCAATGCCCGCATAGCTATCTGAGCAAGCAGGACCACTTAAATAGCAGTTCTGTCTTGCCATATTAGCTATGCACATAAGGCACTGAATATGGGACATTCCTGCATAACTTCCAGGTACCATCACTAATCCGGATAGTCAGTTCTAGTGCCTGGATGTGGCCCTGTACTGAATGTCCAGGTCTAAATTATCCAGTGGCAATCAATGTTTCTAAAACCAGTTACAACTGCCTATTCAGGACTCTCATAGACTTGTTACTGCAAAGTCTATGATATATTGAAGTATAACCTTGGGACACCAATCACACCTGAAGTCTCTATCATTTTTCTGAAGTCTCTTTTATTTGAATAAATCACAGATAATTTACTCACAGTCAGATGTTCAGAAGTGCTGTTTCAGGGCAAAGAGACTCCGTAATCTGAGAGCTGTTGGAGGTGGAGATCTGAGGAGAGGTAGTTTTATTGCAGGTGAGAAATAGTTAAGCAGATAGAAGTGGTTCAAAGCTGGGTGACTGGAATGTGCGATATCTCATTAGGGAAGAGATATTTTCAAGGTAAAAAACCAAGTTCGTTGCAGGGAGTTTCAGCAGGACAGAGCTGTCTGGAACAAGATGGTGCATGCTCCATGTCTCTAGCAAGACGGTGAAATGCCTCATGGCAGAAGGGACAAAGGGGTGTTGAGGCCTCACACAGGCTCAGGGAAGAGCAGATAGAGACCAATGGGGACAGAGCCTGCCATCGGGTAGCAAGGGGGGTGGTCCTAGATGACGGCTCTTGATTGGAGGGAAAGGTCATACATGGCTGACCTCTCAGGACAGAGATAGTAAGACTGAATAGGAAATGATAGCAAGTAGACACAGGAGCCAGGCTTGGCTGAGAGAGAAAAGAGGTCTGGGCAGCCTCACAACCGTTCTTATTCAGACAGATAAGTGTAGTTGCATTGCATGTGAACTACATTACCCACAATGCCTTGCTCACATATCTTTGCCGAGGAAACTACAACAGTGAAGGTCCTTAGAAATGAGAACAGTAAAGGCATTAAACACATTTTAGGATCACATTATAAACCGGTGCGAGGCTGTCAAGAGGACAGAACACTGCCTGCTCAATATTGACCCCTTTATTTTTATTCTAAGACAAATCATCTACAGTACCCTGCTCAAGAAAACTTTTGATGACGACTTCAATGAGATGCACCTGTGACACATGCATTCTTGCATGTGTATATTTCACTGCCACTTTGAAGAACTGGAACATGGAAAATATTCTATTGTGGAAATTAAAACATTCTCCTGGATATTCAGCCACCGGTGGTAAGCGATAAACAGGGGTCGGTGCTGGGGCCTATTCTGTTTAATATATTTGTGTGAGATATTGCTGAAGGGTCGGAAGGAAAGGTTTGCCTTTTTGCAGATCGCACGAAAATAGCCAATAGAATGGATACCTGGAGGGAGTAGAAACAATGAGAATGGATCTCCAAACATTAGAACAATGGCCGAGAGTCTGGCAGTTAACATTTAATCCCAATAGTACCAAAAACCAAACCAATATTATATATTTATAAACTGAAAAAATATTTGTATATATAATTTTTGTGCTCAGATCTAATGCATACTGATCATTGGAGAAACTACTCCTGAACAGATACACTCACCCACCATCATAGCACATAGTCCGCCCTGCATTACAATTTAATGCCAAGAAGTGTAGACTGATGCACTTGGGGTGCAGAAACCCAAAAGACAGATACCGGATAGGAGGGAAGAGATTAGTAAGCTCGACTCAGGAGAGAGACCTTGTGGTGCTGGTGTCTGAGGATCTAAAGGTGAAGAAACAATGTGACAAGGCCATGGCCAGAAGGATGCTAGGCTGCATAGAGAGGGGTATAACAAGCAGAAGAAAGGAAGTGTTGATGCCCCTCTACAAGTCGTTGGTGAGGCCCCACTTGGAGTATTGTGTTCAGTTTTGGAGGCCGTATCTTGCTAAAGATGTTAAAAGACTGGAAGCGATGCAAAGAAAATCTACAAAAATGGTATGGGATTTGTGTTGCAAACCGTACAAGGAGAGACTTGCCGACCTGAACATATATACCTTGGAGGATAGGAGAAACAGGGGTGACATATTACAGACATTCAAATATTTGAAAGGTATTAATCCGCAAACAAACCTTTTCCGTAGACGGTAAGGCGGTAGAACTAGAGGACATGAATTGAGGTTGAAGAGGGGCAGACTCAGGAGTAATATCAGGAAGTATTTTTTTTACAGAGAGGGTGGTGGATACATGGAATGCCCTCCCATGGGAGGTGGTGGAGATGAAAACGGTAATGGAATTCAAACATGCGTGGGATAAACACAAAGGAATCCTGTTTAGAAGGAATGGAGCCAAGGAATCTTAGAAGATTTGGTGGCGATGCCGGTAATTGGGAAGCAAAATTGGTGCTGGGCAGACTTCTACGGTCTATGCCCTGATCGTGACTGAATAGATAGGGATGGGCTTGAGTGTAAATTTTAAGGGCTTCGACGTTAGCTTCAGAACTTTTAGTACAAGAAGAGTGCTGGACAGACTTCTACGGTCTGTACCCTGAGAATGTCAAGGACAAATCAAACTCGGGTATACATATAAAGTATCACATACCATGTAAAATGAGTTTATGTTGTTGGGCAGACTGGATTGACCGTACAGGTCTTTATCTGCCGTCATTTACTATGTTACTATGTTTTTAACACCTACTGCCACAGAATAGCCCTCAATATTCAGTATTGGGCTATGTCCAGGCACTGGCACTGAATAGTGGGGGTTAAATTTGGTGGGGATGGCTCCCTATACAGGTTCTGGCCGATATTCAGCCGGGACCTGAATAAAGCAAATGCTACATACCTGTAGAAGGTATTCTCCGAGGACAGCAGGCTGATTGTTCTCACTGATGGGTGACGTCCACGGCAGCCCCTCCAATCGGAAACTTCACTAGCAAAAGCCTTTGCTAGTCCTCGCGTGCCCATGCGCACCGAGCATGCGCGGCCATCTTCCTGCCCGAACCGGCTCGTGTTCGTCAGTCCCATATGTAGCAAGACAAAGACAAGGGAACACACAACTCCAAAGGGGAGGCGGGCGGGTTTGTGAGAACAATCAGCCTGCTGTCCTCGGAGAATACCTTCTACAGGTATGTAGCATTCGTTTTCTCCGAGGACAAGCAGGCTGCTTGTTCTCACTGATGGGGTATCCCTAGCCCCCAGGCTCGCTCAAAACAACAAACATGGTCAATTGGGCCTCGCAACGGCGAGGACATAACTGAGATCGACCTAACAACTTATCCAACTAACTGAGAGTGTAGCCTGGAACAGAATAAACATGGGCCTAGGGGGGTGGAGTTGGATTCTAAACCCCGAACAGATTCTGAAGCACTGACTGCCCGAACCGACTGTCGCGTCGGGTATCCTGCTGCAGGCAGTAATGAGATGTGAATGTGTGGACAGATGACCACGTCGCAGCCTTGCAAATCTCTTCAATAGTGGCTGACTTCAAGTGGGCCACTGACGCAGCCATGGCTCTAACATTGTGAGCCGTGACATGACCCTCAAGAGCCAGCCCAGCCTAGGCAATCTGCTAGCCTAGAAATGCAATCTGCTAGCCAATTGGATATGCTGTGTTTCCCCACAGCCACTCCCCTCCTGTTGGGATCAAAAGAAACAAACAATTGGGCGGACTGTCTGTTGGGCTGTGTCTGCTCCAGATAGAAGGCCAATGCTCTTTTGCAGTCCAATGTGTGCAACTGACGTTCAGCAGGGCAGGAATGAGGACGGGGAAAGAATGTTGGCAAGACAATTGACTGGTTCAGATGGAACTCCGACACAACCTTTGGCAAGAACTTAGGGTGAGTGCGGAGCACTACTCTGTTATGATGAAATTTGGTGTAAGGGGCCTGGGCTACCAGGGCCTGAAGCTCACTGACTCTACGAGCTGAAGTAACTGCCACCAAGAAAATGACCTTCCAGGTCAAGTACTTCAGATGGCAGGAGTTCAGTGGCTCAAAAGGAGGTTTCATCAGCTGGGTGAGAACGACATTGAGATCCCATGACACTGTAGGAGGTTTGACAGGGGGCTTTGACAAAAGCAAACCTCTCATGAAGCGAACAACTAAAGGTGTCCTGAGATCGGCTTACCTTCCACACGGTAATGGTATGCACTGATTGCACTAAGGTGAACCCTTAGAGAGTTGGTCTTGAGACCAGACTCAGACAAGTGCAGAAGGTAGTCAAGCAGGGTCTGTGTAGGACAAGAGCGAGGATCTAGGGCCTTGCTGTCACACCAGACGGCAAACCTCCTCCATAAAAAGAAGTAACTCCTCTTAGTGGAATCTTTCCTGGAAGCAAGCAAGATACGGGAGACACCCCCTGACAGACCCAAAGAGGCAAAATCTACGCTCTCAACATCCAGGCCGTGAGAGCCAGAGACTGGAGGTTGGGATGCAGAAGCGCCCCTTCGTCCTGTGTGATGAGGGTAGGAAAACACTCCAATCTCCACGGTTCTTCGGAGGACAACTCCAGAAGAAGAGGGAACCAGATCTGACGCGGCCAAAAGGGAGCAATCAGAATCATGGTGCCTCGGTCTTGCTTGAGTTTCAACAAAGTCTTCCCCACCAGAGTTATGGGAGGATAAGCATACAGGAGACCTTCCCCCCAGTCCAGGAGGAAGGCATCCAATGCCAGTCTGCCGTGGGCCTGAAGCCTGAAATAGAACTGAGGGACTTTGTGGTTGGCTCGAGATGCAAAGAGATCTACCAAGGGGGTGCCCCACACCTGGAAGATCTGGCGCACTACTCTGGAGTTGAGCGACCACTCGTGAGGTTGCATAATCCTGCTCAACCTGTCGGCCAGACTGTTGTTTATGCATGGACTGTAGAGCTCCTGCCTCGGATGTGTTCTTCACCAGCCAATCGTCGAGATAGGGGAACACGTGCACTCCCAGCCTGCGAAGCGCCGCTGCTACTACAGCCAGGCACTTCGTGAACACTCTGGGCGCAGAGGCGAGCCCAAAGGGTAGCACACAGTACTGGAAGTGACGTGTGCCCAGCTGAAATCGCAGATACTGCCTGTGAGCTGGCAGTATCGGGATGTGCGTGTAGGCGTCCTTCAAGTCCAGAGAGCATAGCCAGTCGTTTTCCTGAATCATGGGAAGAAGGGTGCCCAGGGAAAGCATCCTGAACTTTCCTTGACCAGATATTTGTTCAGGGCCCTTAGGTCTAGGATGGGACGCATCCCCCGTTTTCTTTTCCACAAGGAAGTACCTGGAATAGAATCCCAGCCCTTCTTGCCCGGATGGCACGGGCTCAACCGCATTGGCGCTGAGAAGGGCGGAGAGTTCCTCTGCAAGTACCTGTTTGTGCTGGAAGCTGTAGGATTGAGCTCCCGGTGGGCAATTTGGAGGTTTGGAGGCCAAATTGAGGGTGTATCCTTGCCGGACTATTTGAAGAACCCAACGGTCGGAGGTTATCAGAGGCCACCTTTGGTGAAAAGCTTTCAACCTCCCCCCGACCGGCAGATCGCCCGGCACTGACACGTTGATGTCGGCTATGCTCTGCTGTAGCCAGTCAAAAGCTCGCCCCCTGCTTTTGCTGGGGAGCCGTGGGGCCTTGCTGAGGCGCACGCTGCTGACGAGCGCGCGCGCGCTGGGGCTTAGCCTGGGCCGCAGGCTGTCGAGAAGGAGGATTGTACCTACGCTTACCAGAAGAGTAGGGAACAGTCTTCCTTTCCCCATAAAAACGTCTACCTGAGGAGGTAGATGCTGAAGGCTGCCGGCGGGAGAACTTGTCGAAAGCGGTATCCCGCTGGTGGAGCTGCTCTACCACCTGTTCGACTTTCTCTCCAAAAATATTGTCCGCTCGGCAAGGGGAGTCCGTAATCCGCTGCTGGATCCTATTCTCCAGGTCGGAGGCACGCAGCCATGAGAGTCTGCGCATCACCACACCTTGAGCAGCGGTCCTGGACGCAACATCAAAGGTATCATATACCCCTCTGGCCAGGAATTTTCTGCACGCCTTCAGCTGCCTGACCACCTCCTGAAATGGCTTCGCTTGCTCAGGAGGGAGCTTGTCCACCAAGCCCGCCAACTGCCGCACATTGTTCCGCATATGTATGCTCGTGTAGAGCTGGTAAGACTGGATTTTGGCCATGAGCATAGAAGAATGGTAGGCCTTCCTCCCAAAGGAGTCTAAGGTTCTAGAGTCCTTGCCCAGGGGCGCCGAAGCATGCTCCCTAGAACTCTTAGCCTTCTTTAGGGCCAGATCCACCACACCAGATTCGTGAGGCAACTGAGTGCGCATCAGCTCTGGGTCCCCATGGATCCGGTACTGGGACTCGATCTTCTTGGGAATGTGGGGATTACTTAGAGGCTTGGTCCAGTTCGCCAGCAATGTCTTTTTTAGGACATGATGCATGGGTACTGTGGACGCTTCCTTAGGTGGAGAAGGATAGTCCAGGAGCTCAAACATTTCAGCCCTGGGCTCATCCTCCACAACCACCGGGAAGGGGATGGCCGTAGACATCTCCCGGACAAAGGCCGTAAAAGACAGACTCTCGGGAGGAGAAAGGGTATGATACATACCTGTAGCAGTTGTTCTCCGAGGACAGCAGGCTGATTGTTCTCACGACTGGGTGACGTCCGCGGCAGCCCCCACCAACCGGAAAAAAGCTTCGCGGGACGGTCGGCACGCAGGGCACGCCCACCGCGCATGCGCGGCCGTCTTCCCGCCCGTGCGCGACCGCTCCCGCCAGTTGAATAACTAGCAAAAGATGAAACACACAACTCCAAAGGGGAGGAGGGAGGGTAGGTGAGAACAATCAGCCTGCTGTCCTCGGAGAACAACTGCTACAGGTATGTATCATACCCTTTCTCCGAGGACAAGCAGGCTGCTTGTTCTCACGACTGGGGTATCCCTAGCTCTCAGGCTCACTCAAAACAAGAACCCAGGTCAATTGAAGCTCGCAACGGCGAGGGTACAACAGAAATTGACCTACGAAGAACAACTAACTGAGAGTGCAGCCTGACCAGAATAAATTCGGGTCCTGGAGGGTGGAGTTGGATTTACACCCCAAACAGATTCTGCAGCACCGACTGCCCGAACCGACTGTCGCGTCGGGTATCCTGCTGGAGGCAGTAATGTGATGTGAATGTGTGGACAGATGACCACGTCGCAGCCTTGCAAATCTCTTCAATAGTGGCTGACTTCAAGTGGGCCACTGACGCTGCCATGGCTCTAACACTATGAGCCGTGACATGACCCTCAAGAGCCAGCCCAGCCTGGGCGTAAGTGAAGGAAATGCAATCTGCTAGCCAATTGGAGATGGTGCGTTTCCCGACAGCGACCCCTAGCCTGTTAGGGTCGAAAGAAATAAACAATTGGGCGGACTGTCTGTGGGGCTGTGTCCGCTCCAAGTAGAAGGCCAATGCTCTCTTGCAGTCCAATGTGTGCAACTGACGTTCAGCAGGGCGGGTATGCGGCCTGGGGAAGAATGTTGGCAAGACAATTGACTGGTTAAGATGGAACTCCGACACCACCTTCGGCAGGAACTTTGGGTGAGTGCGGAGCACTACTCTGTTGTGATGAAATTTGGTATATGGAGCATGAGCTACTAGGGCTTGAAGCTCACTGACCCTACGAGCTGAAGTAACTGCCGCCAAGAAAATGACCTTCCAGGTCAAGTACTTCAGATGGCAGGTATTCAGTGGCTCAAAAGGAGGTTTCATCAGCTGGGTGAGGACGACGTTGAGATCCCACGACACAGTAGGAGGCTTGATAGGGGGCTTTGACAAAAGCAAACCTCTCATGAATCGAACGACTAAAGGCTCTCCAGAGATGGCTTTACCTTCCACACGATAATGGTAAGCACTAATCGCACTAAGGTGATTCCTTACTGAGTTGGTCTTGAGGCCAGACTCCGATAAGTGCAGAAGGTATTCAAGCAGGTTTTGTGCAGGACAAGAACGAGGTTCTAGGGCCTTGCTCTCACACCAAACGACAAACCTCCTCCACTTGAAAAAGTAACTCTTCTTAGTGGAATCCTTCCTAGAGGCAAGCAAGACCCGGGAGACACCCTCAGACAGACCCAACGCAGCGAAGTCTACGCCCTCAACATCCAGGCCGTGAGAGCCAGAGATTGAAGGTTGGGGTGCAGCAACGCTCCGTCGTTCTGCGAAATGAGAGTCGGAAAACACTCCAATCTCCACGGTTCTTCGGAGGACAACTCCAGAAGAAGAGGGAACCAGATCTGACGGGGCCAAAAGGGCGCTATCAGAATCATGGTGCCGCGGTCTTGCTTGAGCTTCAGTAAGGTCTTCCCCACCAAAGGTATGGGAGGATAAGCATACAGGAGGCCGGTCCCCCAAAGAAGGAGAAAGGCATCTGACGCTAGCCTGCCGTGTGTCTGAAGTCTGGAACAGAACAGAGGCAGCTTGTGGTTGGTCTGAGAGGCGAAAAGATCCACCGAGGGGGTGCCCCACTCTCGGAAGATCTTGCGTACCACTCTGGAATGGAGCGACCACTCGTGCGGTTGCATGACTCTGCTCAGTCTGTCGGCCAGACTGTTGTTTACGCCTGCCAGGTATGTGGCTTGGAGAAGCATGCTGTGCTGGCATGCCCAGCGCCACATCCCGACGGCTTCCTGACACAGGGGGCGAGATCCGGTGCCCCCCTGCTTGTTGACGTAAAACATTGCAACCTGATTGTCTGTCCGAATTTGGATAATTTGGTAGGACAGCCGATCTCTGAAAGCCTTCAGTGCGTTCCAGATCGCTCGGAGCTCCAGGAGGTTGATCTGCAGATCCTTTTCCTGGAGGGACCACATACCCTGGGTGTGCAGCCCATCGACATGAGCTCCCCACCCCAGGCGAGAGGCATCCGTCGTCAGCACTTTCGTGGGCTGTGGAATTTGAAATGGACGTCCCAGTGTCAAATTGGTCCGAACGGTCCACCAGCGCAGTGAAGTGCGGCAGCTGGTGGAGAGGCGGATGACATCTTCTAGATTCCCGGTGGCTTGGAACCACTGGGAAGCTAGGGTCCATTGAGCAGATCTCATGTGAAGACGAGCCATGGGAGTCACATGAACTGTGGAGGCCATATGACCCAGAAGTCTCAACGTCTGCCGAGCTGTGATCTGCTGGGACGCTCTGGTCTGCGAAGCCAGGGCCAGGAGATTGGCGGCCCTCGCTTCGGGAAGATAGGCCTGAGCCGTCTGGGTATTCAGCAGCGCTCCTATGAATTCTAGAGACTGGGACGGTTGGAGATGGGACTTTGGGTAATTTATCACAAACCCCAGCAGCTCCAGAAGTTGAATAGTGCACTGCATGGACCGGAGGGCTCCTGCCTCCGAGGTGTTCTTGACCAGCCAATCGTCGAGATATGGGAACACGTGCACTCCCAGCTTGCGTAGGTAGGCCGCTACCACCACGAGGCACTTGGTAAACACTCGTGGGGCAGAGGCGAGCCCAAATGGCAGCACACAATACTGAAAGTGGCGTGCGCCCAGGCGGAATCTGAGATACTGTCTGTGAGCTGGCAGTATCGGTATGTGAGTATATGCGTCCTTTAAATCCAGGGAACATAGCCAATCGTTTTTCTGAATCATTGGCAGAAGGGTGCCCAAGGAAAGCATCCTGAACTTTTCTTTGACCAGGAATTTGTTCAGGCCTCTCAGGTCTAGGATGGGACGCATCCCCCCTGTTTTCTTTTCCACAAGGAAGTACCTGGAATAGAATCCCCGCCCTTCCTGCCCGGGTGGTACGGGCTCGACCGCATTGGCGCTGAGAAGGGCGGAGAGTTCCTCTGCAAGTACCTGCTTGTGATGGGAGCTGAAAGACTGAGCTCCCGGAGGACAATTTGGAGGCAGGGAGGCCAAATTCAGGGCGTATCCGCACCGCACTATTTGGAGAACCCACTGGTCGGAGGTTATGAGAGGCCACCTTTGGTGAAAAAATTTTAACCTCCCTCCGACCGGCAGATCGTCCGGTACGGACACTTGTAGGGCGGCTATGTTCCCGTGGATCCAGTCAAAAGCCCGTCCCCGGCTTTTGCTGTGGAGGCGCAGGGGGCTGCTTAGGCGCACGCTGTTGACGGGAACGAGCGCGCTGGGGCTGTCCCTGTGCCTGACGAGGCCTTCGGGCCGGCTGGTTGTACCTACGCTTTGCAAAAGAATAGGGTGCAGCCTGCCGTGCCCGGGAAAAACGCCCACCAGTGGGGGCGGATGCTGAAGGCGCCCGGTGGGAGAGCTTGTCGAGAGCGGTTTCCCGCTGATGCAGTTGGTCCACCATCTGCTCGACCTTCTCACCGAAAATGTTATCACCCCGGCAAGGGACGTCGGCCAGTCTCTGCTGGGTACGGTTGTCCAGGTCAGAGGCGCGCAGCCATGAGAGCCTGCGCATCACTATACCTTGGGCCGCAGCACGAGATGCCACGTCACAGGTGTCAAAAATACCCCTGGACAGGAACTTTCTGCATGCCTTCAGCTGCCTGACCACCTCCTGATAAGGCCTGGACTGCTCCGGCGGGAGCTTCTCGACCAGGTCCGCCAGCTGTTGCACATTGGTCCGCATGTGGATGCTCATATAGAGCAGGTATGACTGGATGCGGGTCACGAGCATGGAGGATTGGTAGGCCTTCCTCCCAAACGAGTCCAGAGTGCGAGACTCCCGCCCCGGGGGCGCCGAGGCGGTATCCCTCGAACTCCGTGCCCTCTTGAGAGCAGAATCCACGACCGCTGAGTCATGGGGCAATTGGGGCCGCATGAGCTCTGGGTCGGAGTGGATCCTGTACTGGGACTCTGCTTTCTTGGGAATGGTGGGGTTAGTTAACGGTCTCACCCAGTTCCGGAGCAGCGTCTCCTTCAGGACATTGTGCAGCGGCACCGTGGAGGACTCTCTAGGTGGTGATGGATAGTCGAGGACCTCGAGCATCTCGGCCCTCGGCTCTTCCACAGAGACCACGGGGAAGGGAATGGTGATCGACATATCCCGCACAAAGGAGGCAAAGGAGAGGCTCTCAGGAGGTGAGAGCTTCCTCTCCGGTGAAGGCGTGGGGTCCGAGGGAAGGCCCGTAGACTCCTCTGAGGAGAAATATCTAGGGTCCTCCTCTTCCCCCCACGAGTCCTCATCCTCGGTATCGGACATTAGCTCATGTAGCTGAGTCCTGTACCGGGCCCGGCTCGACGTCGAGGCACCGAGGTCTCGGTGTCGTCGAGCGGTGGACTCCCGCGCCGGCGGGGACGGAGCTCCCTCCATCGACGTCGACGGGGACTCCACCTGCGTAGCAGTCGAGACCGGCACCGCAAGCGGCGGCGGTGTCGACAGCTCCGGCGCCGGGCTAGAGCTCGCCGGCGCCACAGTCATCGGCGCCGAGGGCGCAAGCACCCCCGGCGCCGGCACAGCCTGGCACATCAGCCCTTCCAGGATCCCCGGAAGGATGGCTCTGAGGCACTCGTCCAGGCCCGCTGCCGGGAAAGGCGGTGGGGCCGGTAAGGGTGTCGGTGCCGGAAGCTGCTGGGAGCCAGGAGACGGCACCGAGGTGCCGGAACCCCGACGCGTCGGTACCTCCACAACCGACGGGGACCTCTCCTCTCGACGATGACGCTTCGGCGTCGACTCCTCTTCAGGATGCACCGAGGGCGTCCGGTGACGACGCTTTTTGTCCTTCTTTCGATGCACGTCACCGGCGCCGGAGGGCATGGAGGAGGAGGAGGTCGATCCCCCTCGGTCTCGAGGCACCGGGTCAGACAGGGTTCGGTCCCGTGGCTCACGAGCTGAGGGAGTGACCGGGGCCGACTGCCCACGCGGCCTCTCAACCCCACTCTCACCGGCGGACCGGCGGGCCGACGGGACCTGTTCTCCTGGGGTCGCTGCCATCGGTGCCGATGTCTCGGGCATCGATACCGGTACCGAAGAACCGGCCTTCGATACCGATGCCGTCGAGGTCGACGTCGAGGGGCCGGCGCAAGTTCCAAAAAGACGGTCCCGCAGAACTTGCCTCGCAACCTGAGTCCGTTTCCGGAGACCGAGACACAACGCACATGACTTGAGATTGTGCTCCGGCCCGAGGCACTGGAGGCACCAAGCGTGGGTGTCGGTCTGCGAGATCGGCCGGCCGCAGCGACCACACTTTTTAAATCCACTCGGGACCTTCGAGGACATCGACGGAAAAATCGCGTCGGCGAAGTCAAAGTCGTCAATGGTGGCTAAAATCACACCACGAAAAAACAAACGACCGAGCGACCACTAGGCCGCAACGTAGCGTCCCCGCTGGAAGCGAGGGAAAAGGGGAGCGCGTGCTCCACACGCGCAGTCTTTTTTTTTGTTTTGTTTGTAAAAAGAAAAGATAAAAGGAAATTAAATTAAATTAACGAAGCGCGATCCGCGTATACGCGATCGCAAGAATCCGGCGGCTGAAGTAGAGAGAGCGGCAAGGCACGACTCTCTCCAGGCGCGGAAAAAAAGGAACTGGCGGGAGCGGTCACGCACGGGCGGGAAGACGGCCGCGCATGCGCGGTGGGCGTGCCCTGCGTGCCGACCGTCCCGCGAAGCTTTTTTCCGGTTGGTGGGGGCTGCCGCGGACGTCACCCAGTCGTGAGAACAAGCAGCCTGCTTGTCCTCGGAGAAAGCTGCCTTTCAGGGGAGGGAGTGGGATCAGAAGGAAGGCCATCAGACTCCTCGTCAGAGAAATACCTGATGTCCTCCTCCTCCTCCCACGAGGCCTCACCATCGGTATCAGACACAAGTTCATGAACCTGTGTCTGAAGCCGTGCCCGGCTCCGTGGAAACACGACCACGGCGGGAGCGTCGAGAGGTAGACTCCCTCACCAGCACCGGCGAAGCTCCCTCCGCCGACGTCGTCGGGGAGCCTTCCTGGGAGGTGGCCGCAGTCGGTACCGCAAGCAGCACCGATGTCGGAGACCTCACCCCGGGCAAGGGGCCAGCCAGCGCCTTGCTCGATGGTACCGGTGGCGCAAGCACCCCCGGTACCGAAGAGGAACAGCTCTCCCAGGATCTCTGGGAGAACGGCCCGGAGACTCTCGTGCAGAGTGGCTGTGGAGAAAGACATGGAAGCCGATGCAGGCGTCGAGGTCAGAGTCTGTTCCGGGCGTGGAAGCTGTTCCGGGCTGTCCAAGGTGGAGCGCATCGACACCTCCTGAACAGAGGGTGAGTGGTCCTCCCGGTGCCGATGCCTACTGGGTGCCGACTCCCTCGGCGACCCAGAGCTCTCGGTACCGATGCGGGAAGGAGACCGGTGTCGATGCTTCTTTGATTTTTTCAAACGAAGCATGTCACCGGAGCTTCCCGGTACCGACGAGGAGGACGTAGAATCCAGCCGTCGCTTCCTCGGGGCCGAGGCCGAAGAAGGTCGGTCTCGGGGGGGGCTGTACCGCAGGAGCCCTCAGGGTAGGGGGAGACCCACCCGAAGGCTCACTGCCACCAGCAGGGGAATGGACAGCCCTCACCTGCACTCCAGTCGAAGCACCACCGTCCGATGACATCAGCAACAGTGGAGGTCCCAGTACCACCGACGCCGACGCAGCCTTTTGATGTCTCGATACCGACGATGCAGAGGGTCGATACCTCGATGCAGTCGATGCTGAGGTCGAAGGTCTTGATGCTGCCGACGTCGATGCACTCGATGACTCCGGTGCTGTTGTCGACGAAGAGCCCGAGAACAGGACGTTCCACTGGGCCAATCTCGCTACCTGAGTCCTCTTCTGTAAAAGGGCGCAAAGACTACAGGCCTGCGGGCGGTGCCCAGCCCCCAGACACTGAAGACACGACGTGTACCTATCAGTGAGCGAGATTACCCGGGCGCACTGGGTGCACTTCTTGAAGCCGCTGGGAGACTTCGATGACATGGGAGGAAAAATCACGCCAGCGAAATCAAAATTCGTAATGGCGACTAAGGGCACCAAAAATAGGGAGAGAAAAAACCCGTACCGAGGCCTCAAAAAAGGCCTACCCCGAAAGCGAAAGGAAACTTATGTCGGGGAAAACAAACTGGACACACGGGAAAGGGACAAGACCAAAAGGTCTCTTTTTTTTTTTTTTTTTTTTTAACAAAATCGCAAAGACGCGCGAGGGGTCAACTTTGAGGGGCGCGAAACGGCGCAAAACACGACCGTCCTAAGCACGGACAAAAGAAGACTGACGAACACGAGCCGGTTCGGGCAGGAAGACGGCCGCGCATGGGCGCGCGAGGACTAGCAAAGGCTTTTGCTAGTGAAGTTTCCGATTGGAGGGGCTGCCGTGGACGTCACCCATCAGTGAGAACAAGCAGCCTGCTTGTCCTCAGAGAACTATCTTTTAACTTTAAAGCTCCTCTGATCCCCTTTCCAACCTCCAAAATAGCCCCCATGTCTCCTACCCCCTCCCCAAGACCATGAGAATCAAAGCCCCACCCCTCCCCTCCCCTCAAGGTCTAGGTAAGTCTCCTCATGGTGGGCCATGAGGGTCGTTGGGGGGAAGGATCAAAGAACCTTTGCAACTGGCCTTTGCAAATGGCTGCCGTAACCTCTTGCTGTACTTTTGTGCTTTGGTACCACGAGCTCCTGCATAACTAGGCGGACCCCGGCACTGAATATTGCCAGCACCTGCATAACCCCTTGCTCGTACCTAATGCTGCGCCCAGTGCCACCACTGACCTGCCTCCTTTTTTTTTATTGGGGAGTCTGTGGTGATATTCGGCGGCACTGCACTGTCCACTTAAGTGCTGCTGAATATCATCACTTAGGCGGTGGAAAATGATTTAAGTGGACAGGAAAGGCTCCTGTCCGCTTAAATCATTTTGAATATTGGCTGGATTGAATTTAGTGCCATTGTCCTTCTTGATTGAAAGACCCAGCACTTCAAGTCCATGAAAATAATGGGAATGCCGGTCCAAAAGTGTAGAGGAGCTGAATGCAGAATGTGACCTACTTTGTGACAGAGTGCAGAAAATCTGAACAGCATGTACATAGTGCATTTGGAGATATGGGGGGACCCTTATAAGAACATAAGAATAGCCATACTGGGTCAGACCAATGGTCCATCTAGTCCAGTATCCAGCTTCTAAAAGTGGCCAATCCGGGTCACAAGTACCTGGCAGAATCTTAAAGAATAGTAAGATTCCATGCTATCAATCCCAAGAATAAGTAGTGGCTCCCCCCATGTCAGTCTTAAAAGCAATTTATGGACTTTTCTTCCAGGAACTTGTCCAAAAAAATTTTAAACCCAGATACACTAGCTGCTTTTACCATATCCTACGGCAATAAGTTCCAAAGCTTAATTATTCAGAGTGAAAAAATATTTTCTACTATTCTGTTTAAAAGTATTACCATATAACTTCATAGAGTGTCCCCTCATCTTTGTATTTTTTGAAAGAGTAAAACAGTCAATTCAGGTTCATCTACTCCACTCAAGATTTTGCAGACTTTTATCATATCCTTCCTCTTCAAGTCTCCTCTTGTTTAATGTGGATTGCTCTGAGGGATTTAGATTTGTGAGGAACTGGGCAACATTCTGGGGGAAGGGAGAGCCTATTTTGAAAGGATGGACTCCCCCTTAATCCAGGAGCTTAGCCAGACCTGACATTTTGGGGGAGGCTCAGAGTTAACATGGGGGGGGGGGGCACTAAGCATATAGGCATGAATAGTGCTTGGTATACTCCTAAATAATGCCTTAGAGTGCACTTGATAATAGATTTCTAAGTAAACAGTCCATCCTGCATCAACATAAACCACATGGAAACCTTGGAATCGCTGACATTTTTAAATGAAGTTGCATTATCCCATAACTTAAACTTTACCATTATAGTAGTCTTGAGTCTGGTCAACCTCTCAACACACTTCACAGTATCCTGGAAAATAATTATTGCAGTGGCACATATCCCTCAACTTCATAAGAAATATAAAATACCTTATTAAGCTGTATTAATAAAATAAGTCTTCTTGTCCCTTCCTCTAGTTCTACTGCTTTCTCTCCTTTCTGAAGCTAACATTAACCAGTTCAAGTCTATGGATTTCCTGACAGTGTTCCTTCCACTCCCTTCTCATTACAAAGGAACAGTCAAATAAAGGATTGTCTGCCAAATTACTTTGTAAAGTAACACTAAATCCTGCAAAGAAGCTTCGCAGAGCCTATGTAGCAAGCTTAATAGCACCGATTCTGAACACACAAATACTAGTAACTGTACCTTTAAAAATGCAGCAGTGAGAGGGGCCGACAATCGGTCATCAATGTACGGAAATTAATAGCTGCAATGTTACAGGGGAAGGCCACCCAAAACCCATATTTAGTAGTGAGTCTGGATGCAGAGCGTGCATTTGACAGGGTGGGGTGGTCTTTCCTGTTCATAACCTTACAATGGGTAGGGATCCAGGGGTGGTTTTATGAGGCAATAAAAACAATGTATTGGGAACCACAAGCTAGTCTATTGGTGAAAGGGGTAAGAACGGATCCCTTTCCCATTAGACAAGGCACCAGACAGGGATGTCCTCTCTCCCCACTATTGTTTCTCTTAGTGTTAGAGCCGCTATTGTGTGTGATACGAGCGGATGAGAGCATAAGGGGTGTGTGTTTGCATGCACATGGTTTGAAAGTCCTAGCATATGCAGACGATCTCCTTGTGCTATTGAGTGACCCACAGGGGTCGTTGTTAAGATTACTGTGGGTCATCTATATAAATAATTCTCACCTCCAACGTTCTGAACCTCACTGTGTGGCAGGGAAACACTGAAGCCCTGTAGTCTTCTAGGCTGTCAGCACCACTCACTCTCACTCATAGACCCGCCCTCAGCCACGCCCCATCCACACATAATTCACAACCCCAACATTCTAAATGTAAATTTGTAGTTGCAAGATCCCATGAGTGTCTGCCCCGCCCTCGCGTCACAATGTGATGACGTGGAGGGCGGGGCTATGACACTCAGCCAATCGCCAGTTCCACCGCTCTCAGACGCTCCCCCCCCCGACGCACAGCGAGAAACAGCGACCAACGCACAGCGACAACAGTAGGGCATCTGAACGAGGGTGTGTTTTATTTTCAACCATGAATGCCTGCCCCGCCCACGCGTCAAACGTGATGACGTCGTGGGTGCAGCAATGCCTAAACGAATCCAGGGTGGAACAACAGAAACGGACCTCCAGAAGGAGACCCCTCAGAGACAAACCCCCCCCCCCCCACCCATCCTCAAAAACAGAACGACTCACGGACAGGAAAAAGAGGGAGGGCGCTGGCAGATGAGGGCTCAGGCCGGGGGTCACAGACAGGGTCCACTGGCGACTCGCAACAGGGGGGAGAGAAAGAGCACTGGGTCAGACTCCAGCACTGCCAGCAAACAAACCTATGACATGCCTCAGGAGTATAACCCACAAGAGTGGAAGAGAGCCACGCAACACCACACTAAGCAAGGAAGCCCTCTGGTTAATCTGTTTCCACTCCAATACGCAACCGTCATTCCAGTACACTCAACAAAAAAACAAACATAGGAGCTGCTGCTGCTACAAAAGAAAGGGGAATCAGACAAACCCTGAAACTGGAAGGGAGGGAGGAAAGGAAGGAAAGGGGGCACCTTACAACTTGAAAGGTAAACTATGGAGAGGGGAGGGGGGTCCCAAATAACAGAGAGGGGGGTCCCTAAGACAAGAGAGGGGGAAAGGGGGTTCCCTAAGACCAGAGAGGGAGGAAGGGGGGTCCCCAAGAACAAAGGGGGGGGGGATGGAATCCTCAAACCAAAGGGGAGTGGGTCCTGAGACATGAGAGGGGGGAGAGGGGAGGACACTCACTCTCACATACACACTCACTCTCACATACACCCACTCTTACAGACACAGTCGCAACCACCCTCACTGTCACACACACTCACACTTGCACATTCACTCTCTCTCTCTCTCTCACACAGTCACTCTCACAGACACTCTCTCAAACATACACACTCAGTGGAAAACCTTGCTAGCACCCATTTCATTAGAACCAGAAATGGGCCTTTTTTACTAGTAAGAGAATATAGTGCTTATTCGGGGTATAAGTTAAATCCTACGAAATCATTAGCTATACCTCTACAAGAGAAGATTTGAACTAGCTGGAAGGGGGTGTTCCCTTTGACGTGGGCTGATGAGCAACTTGTTTACCTGGGGGTGATTATACCGGTTGATCTCACAAAATTGTATGCTAAGAATGTACTTCCATTACTTACAGAAACAAAACGAGTGTTGGGACTTTAGAATAGCTGCCCCTTAACGCTGGTGGGACGAATTTCATTATTTAATATGATGCTGGCACCTCGCTGGCTTTGTATGTTTCAAATGTTACCGCTAGCGTTGAGGAGGAGAGAAGAAAGGGCATTGCACACGGCATTACAAGGATTTTTGTGGAGGGGGAAGTGACCCAGATTACCCCTTTCTATTTTACAAAAACCAACAGAACAAGGAGGTATGGGTATGTTAAATGTAAAATATTTATCAGAAGCCAGTTCTATGAGACATATGCGAGACTTTTCAGATAGGCTTGCGGAGGAGGCCCTAGTGCTGACAATTCATCTTGGCTGGCTTTTACATACAATACCAGGCAGACAAGTTAAAGAATTAGTACGCAACCCATTTCTGCTGTCGGCAAGAGCAAACTGGAGATGGCTGTGTCGGAGGCATGGATTCTCCGCAGCGAGCACCCCAACTTGCCCATACATCGGAACCCGGATTTCCCAGCCAGTAAGAACTCTATAGTATTCCGGCGCTGGGAGGCACGGGGGATAAAATATGAGTCAAATTATCACGGAAGAAGGGGTTATAAAACCTTTTTTGGAATTTAAGCAGTTATATGGACTATCATCTGCAGACTGGCTGGAGTACTTGCAGCTGCAACATTACACTCACTCGCTGGGTTGGACTAATTTGACTGAAGATGTGCAGGACGTTTTGAATGATGCACTCATACTGAGTGCCAGTAATGTTGTACCTTTACAATTCCATCATAGATTATCTTAAAGACTCAACAGAGGATTTGAACTTTACACAGTTAACATGTGCATGGGCAGAGGATTTACACAATACCCTGACAGAAGAACAGTTCTGTGCACATGTCATCAACATTTAAAGACAAGAGGCATTTATGAGGCATTGGGAATTGCAATATAAGTTTGCTCTAAGGCTCTATATATCACCAAGGAGAGCTTTCCAGGCAGTATTGGGCTCCAATGGTGAATGTACTAAATGCTCACAGGAATTAGCCACACTAGCACACATATTCTGGCACTGCTCTTATATACAAGCCTTTTGGAGGCAGGTTGTGCGTACAGCCTCTCAGCTCTGGAAGCGAAAAATTGCGATTTCATCTTTACTTCTTTTTGATGAATTCCAGCTTGGAGACAGACCCCCATCAAGCTTGAAACAACTCCTGCATAGGTCGATACTGATGGGGAAAAAAGTGATCTTATTATGCTGGAGAGAAGTTTATGGACCTCCCCTGAGTGTATGGCGAACAAATATGATAGACCTATTAAAGATGGAACATTGTGGTGTGCGCCGGGCCTCCTCCGTAGCCATAAAGAAAAAATTTTATGGTACTTGGCGTAGATTTTTGATCACACTACACCCAGTGGCGCGTAAGACACTGCTTCAATTATAAGAACGCTATCACTGTTGATTTCAGGGAAGGGGGATTTGCGGGATGGGTAGGGGGGAGGGAAGTGGGATAGGGGAGAAAATTGATGTAAAATGTAGCAAGTGATTCTGATGTTATTGCATATGTTCTGGTTTAATAAAAATGTTTAAACATAAAAAAAAGGCAGCAGTGAATATACAAAACTGAAATATGATTCCTATTGGAAAAGACAGACAAGTTAGACTCCTATGGATCCATGCACAAATTACATACCAGCAGAATCTCTCACCTTGGTCATTCACAGAACACAGACCAATCCTCACCAATTACAGAATAAAAGGCCAAAATTAGAAAAGGAAACAATGACAAATCACTTTCTCCATAAGAAGTACAGCACAGGAGAAATTTTTTTAAAAAAGGGATTATCTACTGTAGGGAGCAAAAATGTAAAAAATTTCTACCCTAAAATAAAACCCACAAATAAATTATCTGGATACCCATAAAAAGTTAAAAACTTGTGGGCCAACAGTGAGCTATTTTTTTGAGTGCCGACTCCTAAGGTGGACCCTAGCATCAGGTAACTATGATTCGGATTATTCTTCCAAATGTGCATCACTCTGTGCTTTGGTGATTTAAAGGTTGTTGTTTAAAACATGTAAGTTAAGTTTATTGATAAAGACAGAATTTTAAAAAAGCAAATTTATTAACTAGTCTCCCTACCCTTTTCCCCATAGTTTCTAAAACTTGAACCACAGCATATGGCATTAACAGATAGCCTCTAAAAGGCACATCAGGGTCTAGTTCAGTCTTCATTTAAAAAAAGAAGCGAGCTTCATTAACTAGTTTCCATCGGTGTACAACTCTTTTTTCCATAGTTTTAAGCTTTCTTCTGGAGACCGAAACGTATCTGTAACAGCTAACAGCATTAAAAAGGATAGTAGCAGGGCATAAACTTTGTCTTAAAAGAAAGTTACTTTCTGTTCTTGCCTTGAATTGAGGTAGCAGTGCTACTGACCTGAATTAGGTGTTAATTAAGGTGTGAGGAAGGTAGAATAGCTGGAAAGGTTACTAAGGGCAATCTGATTACTGTGTTAGCTTCAAAGGGTCTGTTTGAAGCAGTCCCCTTAGAATCAAAACTATATAGAGAGGAAAGGTCCCAGAAAACTTTATTTCAGAGAAGTTCTGAGAGAAGAGGAAATTTCCTCTGGGTAAGTGAACTTTTTTTGTGCTCTGGTGATTTAAAGTTTGGAGTTTAAAAGAGGTAAGGTAGGTTTATTGATAAAGACAGAATTTTAAAAAGCAAACTTTATTAACTAGTCTCCCTACCCCTTTCCCCACAGTTATTAAAACTTCAACCATAGCATACAGTATCAACAGAAGGCACAACAGGGCCTAATTCAGTCTTTATCCCTGCCCACCCCTAGCACATCTCTTCATTTACAGTCATAGCTAATAGTCAATTATTCTAATTAGGATAACAGAGGGAGTTTTCATTAGAGTTTTAATTATATTTAATTCCAGGCGAGGGCGGGACACAGAAGGAAGGAGAGGTCTGCCCTGCTGCACTGCTGCCTCGAATCCGAATTTGCGAAGGTGAAAGGAGCTTCAGGTTAGTTCCGGGAGCAACGGTGGGAGGGCCCGGCGACCTCGGGTGGGTGGGGGGGCGACCGATGATTCCCAGAAAATAAGACATCCCCCCGAAAATAAGACCTAGCGCATTTTG
This sequence comes from Microcaecilia unicolor, assembly GCF_901765095.1. NCBI lineage: Eukaryota > Metazoa > Chordata > Amphibia > Gymnophiona > Siphonopidae > Microcaecilia > Microcaecilia unicolor. The sequence continues at coordinate 318,248,184 of NC_044033.1, read as the reverse complement.
GGGAGGAAAAATAAATATAAGACAGTGTCTTATTTTCGTGGAAACACGGTAATAGGCATCTCAGAGACCTGGTGGAAGGAGGACAATCAATGGGTCACTGTGTTTTCAGGATACAAATAATATTGCAATAATAAAGTGGATCAAATTGGAGGGAGGTTGCGCTATATGTTAAAGAGGGAATTGAGGCAAACAAAATAAATATTCTACATGAAACAGCAGTGTGGAATTCTTATGGATATAAATTCCATGTGTGAAGGGAAAGATTATATTGGTAAAGTTGTAGTGCCATCCGCCAGGACAGAACAAACAGATGAACAAATGTTTACAGAAATTAGGAAAGCTGGCAAACTAGACAACATTTTAATAATGGATAATTTCAATTACCAATTATCACCAGCTTGTACCTCAAGCTACCAATCTTTCACAGTTTCCTTGAGAATGTAACAAAATATTAAACAACCATTGGTTCAAAAGAAATCCCCCCTGGCTCTCATAAAAATATGGACCTGTGAAAGAGTGTGCTTAAATAATTAATAATAGCAATGAAACTATAAAGGGGACCCCCCCAAAAAAAAAAAAAAATTAAGAAAACATTCAACAGGCCTGTATCAAAAAAATATTAAGAAACCAACAGTAGGACAAGATGGCGGCGTGAGAGGACGTGCGTCTGTGAGCTCCCGATTTCCAGCTGACATACCTGGGAAGCGGCACTCCTCCCCGGGTTAACCATGGGGAAGAGGAAGGGAAAGACCGGGGTTTTAACATCCTCCGACCCCGAGAAACCGGCTAACCAGCAAAAGACGCTGGAACAATTTGGAATCCAGGCGTTGAAAGTGCAGACGCCAACGTTGACGGGATCCGTTGCTGGTCAATTGGACCGAAGCATGGAGACGGCTTTGTTAAGCCCGCCCCCGCTAACAGCGCCCCCACGACCCGGAAGCAGCTTGTTAGCTGCGGGGAAGACGAACGTGGAGCTACCCGAAGTGGTAAGACCCCGAACGACTGGAGGAGGCCCCGCAGCTACTTCGACCCCAGAACAAAATATAACTGGTAGATTAAGGGCAGATAGCCCGATATCTCCCCTGGCTCTGGAGGCAGCTTCTGAGGGAAGTCGAGTGAGTTTAAGACCCGCTGTTATAACATTGGAGACGCTGTGGGATGCTATCCAGGGCATCAATACCGCCCTCACCCAGGTAACAAAGTCTATTAAAACAGAACTAATAGAATTAAAACAAGAACAAATTGTATTATCTGGGAAAATACAGGAGAATGACAGGAAAATTGAAACTTTGGGAGAAGAGACACAGAAACTTCAGAACCTGACAGGAGTTATGGTTAAGGACAGGGAAATTCTAGCGAGAAAGCTGGAATTTCTAGATAACCGAGGACGGAGAAATAATTTACGATTTCTTAATTTCCCCAAATCACCATTGATGCCTGCTATAGATATGCTAAAGAAGTATTTGGGAGAAATTCTTGGAATTCCGGTAGAGGGTTATCCTCCAATTACCAGAGTTCAATATATTTCTGGAATTAGATCTCATCCTCAAGGTGCTCAACCTGGACTCAACCTCACTGAGTTTCTGGAAAATTCTTTAGATGTGGTCACTCAACGTACTACCCTCCTAGTGACTTTTGCATTGGAAATGGATAGAAACAATATTTTTCGTTTGTACTTCAAACATATGAAGGCATTATTTTTAGGCGCCAGGATACAAGTTTTTCCAGATTTGAATAAGGAAACACAGAAAAGAAGGCGAGAGTTCCTGGTGTTTAAACCACGAATTCTCGCAATAGGTGGTTCCTTTGTGTTGAAATATGTTTGTAGATGTTTCGTGTCTCTTAAAGATGTTAATTTTGTATTCCTGGATCCTGAGAAAATGTTGAAATGGTTAATTGCTAAAGAAGGGAGTGGTGGTGATGGAGCTACCTGAATACTCACACAGCTTATGCTTGTAATATCAGCTAGTTGACTTATGTGCTTTTTCCTCTCAATCTATTTGAAATAATTTCTGATAATTCTAAATTTATTCCTAGTGTCTTGTCCAATTATTGTGGTCAAAGTAATTAAGAATTACCATTTCGATTATTGTTTTGGAGTATCCTATATCTTGAATAATTTAATCCTCACGTCATTATGTATAACATATTGTATATTATTTTCTGAAAATTATAAATAAATAATAAAAAAAAAAAAAAAAAAAACCAACGATATTATCCTGCTCCATTTGCAGTTGAGGTGTACCAGATGGTAGTACTGTTATTCATTATGTGATTTCCTCACTGGGAAGCTTTGAGGTTTCTATTGTTTAATATTTTGTTACATTCTCAAGGAACTGTGAAAGATTGGTAGCTTGAGGTACAAGCTGGTATTAATTGGTATCATTGATGTTTTACCAGTTTGATTTCCCATTGAGTATTTTTTGTGATTTCAATTACCCCCAATATTGACTGGATAAGTGCTACACCAGGGAGTGCTGGGGAGGTAAAATTCTTAGATGTAATAAATGACTGTTTCTTGAAGCAACTGGTCCAAGAACTGACAAGAAGGGGAGCTATTTTAGATGGGGTTCTTAGTGGAATGTAGGGCATGGTACGAGAGGTAACAGTGTTGGATCTGCTGTGAAACAATGATCATAACATGATCAAATCTGAGCTGATATTTGGAGTGAAGTCACTAAAGAAATCTACTGTAGCAGCATTCAATTTTCAAAAGGGTGACTTTAATAAAATGAGGAAAATGGCTAAAAAGAAGTTGAAAGGGTTGGCCACAAAAGGTTAGGACTTTAAATTGGTCTGGGCATTTAAAAATACCATTATGGAAGCCCAGACTAGATGTATTCCACATATGAACAAGGGTGGAAAGAACAGCAAACGACAGCCAGTGTGGTTAAAGATGAAGTGAAAGAGGCTATTAGAGCCAAAAGAACATCCTTCAAAAGAATGGAAAAAGGATCCGAATGAAGAAAATAAGAAGCAACATAAGCAGCGTCAAGCTAGATGCAAAGCACTGATAAAGAAGGCTACAAGGGAATATGACGAAAACTTGTCATGGAGACAAAAATTTATAGTAACACCTTTCTCAGACACATCAGAAGCAGAAAGCCCCAAGCGTGTGTGCCATTTCCAGGGGAAAAGAAACCCCCGGAAACGGCTTGCACAGCAGTAACCCGTTGGTAATTGGTCATCGCCACTCACTGCCTGGTTACCACCAGGTTAGCATGGGAGCCCTTATCGCCACCTCAATGGGTGGCGGTAAGGGCTCCCCGTCGCATGGCCATGCAGTAAGAGTTCTCTTACCAAATGGCCATGTGTGTGCTGGGGGCCTTTTTACCTGCTGCAGTAAAAAGGGCCCTGGCACATGGGAAAAATGGCCTCTGCAGCCAGTGTAGGGCCCTTTTTCCCGCATCATGGTAAAAGGGCCCCTGGAAGACTAGGCATCCACATCACATGCAAGATGAAATTTAATATGGACAAATGCAAAGTGATGCATATTGGGAAGAATAATCCAAATCATAGTTACCTGATGCTAGGGTCCACATTAGGAGTCAGCACTCAAAAAAAAGGTCTAGATGTCATTGTAGACAATACACTGAAATCTTCTGCTCAGTGTGTGACTGTGGCCAAAAAAGCAAATAGGATGCCAGGAATTATTAGGAAAGGGATGCAAAATAAGACCAAGAATATTATAATGCCTCTGTGTCACTCCATGGTGCAACCTCACCTTGAGTATTGCGTTCAATTCTGGTTGCTATATTTCATAAAAGATAGAGGAATTAGAAAAGGTTCAAAGAAGAGCAATCAAAATTGGGATGGAACTCCTCCTGTATGAAGAAAAGCTAAAGACATTAGGGCTCTTCAGCTTGGAAAAGAGATGGCTGAGGGGGGGATATGATTGAGGTCTATAAAATCCTGAGTGGTGTAGAATGGGTAGAAGTGAATCGATTTTTCACTCTTTCAAAAAGTACAAAGACCAGGGGACACTCAATGAAATTACATGGAAATAGTTTTAAAACATGTAGGAAGAAATATTTTTTCACTCAACAAATAGTTAAACTCTGGAATTCGCTGTCAGAGGATGTGGTAACAGCAGTTAGCGTATCTGGGTTTAAAAAAGGTTTGGAGAAGTTCCTGGAGGAAAAGTCAATTTTCTGTTATTGAGATGGACATAGGGGAAGCCACTGCTTGCCCTGAGATTGGTAGCATGGAATGTTGCTACTAATTGGGTTTCTGTCAGGTACTTGTGACCTAGATGTGCCACTGTTGGAAGGATACTGGGCTAGATGGACCATTGGTCTGACCCAGTATGGCTATTCTTATGTTCTTATGTGCCCATTACATCAAAAATGGACCAAGTATTAATGGAAAAGCAAAAACAATGAATGTTACTTAGAACTACACAGTTCTTTGCTGTCCCCTCTCACGATGCAAATGCAGAACACTGTTTTTTTCACTGGTGCAGCGTAAGTGGACAAAAAAAAAAGGAACAGAAACACTTCTTGCAAAGACTTTCATGGGCATGTAAATAACAATTGAGTACTGCTCTTGAGATAAAAATGCATGCACACAAGAAGCCTGTCAGCTTGCTCGCGTGTCTGGTTTTTAAAGGAAAATATTGGGACAGTCCCTCAGGGATCAGAGCACAGAAATAGTCACACATTATAAATTACCCCAAGGGCCAGGACCTCTCCTGGTATCAGTGAATGATACCTAATGGGGACTATGAGTCAAGAGGTCCTCTCTAGAATGTTGGACCTTTAAATGTTTCATCTACAAAAGCCTTTCTTCCTTAACAGATTCTGGAATAAATGTGAAGCCCTATACCCACCCTAGGCTCCTGTAGGTGGGGAAGGGAAGCAGAGGTCTAAAGAAAATAAAACATTGACATGCTAGCATGTGAAATGCATTGCTATTCTGTTTCTGTTCACAGATAGAGGATTTAATTAAACTTTTGTTAAAAATATTTGTGCTGAAAAACTCAAATACCAATTATATTTAAATTCCAAATATTAAATATCTGATTTTTATCTATTTTTACAGATACTCTGAATTAAAGTGCACTAGTCAGGTAAGTATACTTTCCCCAATGTAATGTATATACAAACTTTCAAAACTTTAAGGGCCCTGTTTACTAAGGTGCGTCAGCGTTTTTAGCATGTGAAAACGCTAGAGACACACGTATATTCCTGTAGCGTGCACTAATTTTTAGTGAATGTTTCAAAACGCTAGCACGCCTATAGCACAGCTTAGTAAACAGGGCCTAGGTTTTATAATGGTAGTTCTTTGTTCCTCTCTCTTTCACAGTTGTCTGGTGAAAGCTCCAATGTAAGTACATTTTCTCTAAGATATATCTCTTCCTCAGTTGTTTCTGCTGTTGTCCATGCTATTTTTTTCTATTCTGTCTTTTGTTGGTTCTCATGTCCTTTTCTTTATATTATTTTCTCGCTTTAATAGGTATTACTGTCTTTTACACATGTCTCTGACCAAGAAAAAAATAATCTAATTTATGATGAAGTAGGAAGTACTCCAAGCCAAGACCTGCCCACCAGGGGATGTACTATCCTCTCGCACCGAGGATATGTCTCTGAGAACTTCTGCCAGGTGGGAAGGTTTAGGACAGCTGTTGTAGTTAGCGATTCGATCATTAGGCATATAAATAGCTGGGTGGCTGGTGAATGTGAGGATCACTTGCAGGCTTATTTTCGAAAGAGAAGGACGCCCATCTTTCAACACAAATCGGAAGGTGGACGTCCTTCTCACAGTGTCGCCTAAATCGGCATAATTGAAAGCCGATTTTGGGCGTCCCCAACTGCTTTCCATCGCGGGGACGACCAAAGTTCCCGGGGGTGTGTCGGAGGCGGGACTTGGGCGTGCCTAACACATGAGCATCCTCGACCCATAATGGAAAAAAAAAAAGGCGTCCCTGACGAACACTTGGACGACTTTACCTGGTCCTGTTTTTCTTATGACCAAGGCACAAAAAGGTGCCCAAACTGACCAGATGACCACCGGAGAGAATCGGGGATGACCTCCCCTTACTCCCCCAGTGGTCACTAACCACCTCCCACCCTCAAAATAAATCTTTAAAAATCTTTTGTGCCAGCCTCAAATGTCATACTCAGGTCTATCACAGCAGTATGCAGGTCCCTGGAGCACTTTTAGTGGGTGCAGTGCATCCCCCCCTACCTGTTATACTTGTGGTGGTAAATGTGAGCCCTCCAAAACCCACCAGAAACCACTGTACCCACATCTAGGTGCCCCCCTTCACCCATAAGGGCTATGGTAGTGGTTTACAGTGGTGGGTAGTGGGTTTTGGGGGGCTCAGCACACAAGGTAAGGGAGCTATGTTCCTGGGAGCAATTTATGAAGTCCACTGTAGTGCCCCCTAGGGTGCCCGGTTGGTGTCCTGGATTGTCAGGGGGACCAGTGCACTATGAATGCTGGCTCCTCCCACGATCAAAGGGCTTGCATTTGGTCGTTTCTGAGATGGACGTCCTTATTATCGCCGAAAATCAGAAACAACCAAGTCTAGGGACGACCATCTCTAAGGACAACCTAAGGATGTCAAGATTTGGCCATCCCCGACTGTATTATCGAAACAAAAGATGGACATCCATCTTGTTTCGATAATACGGGTTTCCCCGCCCCTCCACTGGGATGTTTTGTGAGGACGTCCTCAGCAAAACTTGGGCGTACCCTTCGATTATGCCCCTCTTGGTCACCTACCTGCCTGGTGCGAAGGTGGCGGACCTCACATATCACCTAGACAAGATCTTAGATAGTGCTGGGGAGGAGTTGGTTGTCTTGGTACATATGGGTACCAACAACATAGGAAAATGTGGGAGGAAGGTTCTGGAAGCCAAATTTAGGCTCTCAGGTAGAAAGTTGAAGTCCAGATCCTCCAGCGTAGCAGTTTTAGAGATGTTCCGTTCCACGGGCAAAATCCAAAAGGCAGGCAGAGCTCTGAAGTCTCATTGTATGGTTGAGATGTTGGTGCAGGGATGAGGGATTTAGATTTGCTAGGAACTGGGCAACATTCTTGGAAAGGGGGAGACTGTTCCAAAAGGAGCTTTAAACTAGAATGAGGGGAAGCCGATAGTCGCCCAGAAGTGTATGGTTCGATGTGGAGTATCCTTGAAGGATACTATTGAAACAGGACATTTAGGGAATCCCATTAAAGAGGTTTCAACAATGCTGAAAGTAAGCCAGGTGTGCTTAATGAGAGAGAAAGTAGGATAAAGGATGTGAATTATTTCCTTCAACTAAGCAGCTTGTAGATCAAAGGAAAAAACACAATTTGAAGTGCCTGTACACAAATGCTAGAAGCCTAACAAATAAGATGGGCGAGTTAGAATATATGGCACTTAATGATGAGGTAGATATAATAGGCATCTCAGAGACTTGGTGGAAAGAAGACAATCAATGGGACACTAAGAGGCTCATTTTCAAAGCACTTAGCCTCCCAAAGTTCCATAGAAACCTATGGAACTTAGCCTCCCAAAGTGCTTTGAAAATATGCCTCTATGTTAACAGGGTACAAATTGTATCACAATGATGGGATCAAATTGGAGGGGGGTTGCTCTATATGTTAAAGAGGGAATTGAGTCAAATAAATTAAACATTCCATATGACACAGATAGCAGTGTGGAATTGTTATAGATAGAAATTCCATGTATGAAGGGAAGGAGTATTCTTGTAGGGCTGTACTCCCGTCCGCAGGGACAGAACGAAAAGACGTATGAAGAAATGTTTACAGAGATTAGGAAAGCTGGAAAATTGGGCAATGCTATAATAATGGGTGATTTCAATTACCCAGTGGTTATCCGGAATAGGGAGAATAAAATATCAATAATGTATAAACGATTCTACCTTACACAATAAGTTTGAGGGCACTCTGACAGGCACACCATAAAACTTATTGTGTAAGGTAGAATCGTTTATACATTATTGATTTCAATTACCCCAATATTGACTGGATAAATGTTACATCAGGGAATGAAAGGGAGATAAAATTTCTAGATGTAATAAACATCTGCTTCTTGGAGCAACTGGTCCAGGAACTGGTGGTGGTATGCAGGGAATAGTGCAATTGGTGGCAGTGTTGGGTCCCCTGGGAAACCATGATCATAACATGATCAAGTTTGAGTTTCTATTTGGGATGAACCCACAAAGGAAATCTATTGTAGCTGCATTTAATTTTCAAAAGGGTGGCTATAATAAAATGAGGAAAACAGTTAAAAAGAAACTAAAAGGATTGGCTGCTAAGGTTAGGACACTACATCAGGCATGGATGTTATTCAAAAATACCATCTTGGAAGCTCAGTACAGATGCATTCCACATATTTGCAAAGGTGGAAAGAAGAGAAAATGACAACCAGTGTGGTTAAAAGGTGAAGTAAAAGAGGCTATTACAGCCAAAAGGTTGTCCTTCAAAGAATGGAAAAAGGATCCAAATGAAGAAAATAAGAAGCAACATAATCAATGGCAAGTCAGATGCAAAGCATTAATAGAGAAGACTAAAACAGAATATGAAGAGAAACTTGCCGCAGAGGGTAAAACTCACAGTAACAACTTTTTCAGATAAATTAGCAGAAAGCCTGTGAGGGAATCCATGGGATTGTTAGATCACGAAGGAGCAAAAGGGGCGATCAGGGAGGACAAGGTCATAGAGGAGAAACTGAATGAATTCTTTGCTTCTGTCTTTACGGAAGAAGATGTAAGAGATCTGCCCATACAGGAAATGGTTTTCAAGAGTGATGATGTGGAGGAACTGAAACAAATCTCGGTGAACCTGGAAGATGTACTGAGTCAAACTGACAAATTAAAGAGTAGTAAATCACCTGGACCGGATGGCATACATCCAAGGGTACTCAAAGAATTCAAGCATGAAGTTGCTGATCTGCTGTTAGTTATATGTAACCTGTCGTTAAAATCATCCATAGTACCTGAAGATTGGAAGGTGGCCAATGTTATGCCGATTTTTTTTTAAAGGGCACTAGGGGTGATCCGGGAAATTACAGACCAGTAAGCCTGACATCAGTGCCGGGCAAAATAGTGGAAAATATTATAAAGAATAATGGAACACATAGACAAACATGGTTTAATGGAACAGTCAGCATGGGTTCAGTCAAGGGAAGTCTTGCCTCACCAATTTGCTTCATTTCTTTGAAGGCAAGAATAAACTTGTGGATAAAGGTGAGCCTGTTGATGAGGTGTATCTAAATTTTCAGAAAGCTTTTGATAGTTCCTCATGAAACACTCCTGAGAAAATTAAAGAGGCATGGGATATGAGGTAAGGTTCTGGTGTGGATTAGGAATTAGTTATTGGACAGAAAACAGAGGGTAGGGTTAAATGGTCATTTCTCTCAATGGAGGAGGATGAACAGCGGAGTGCCAAAAGGATCTGTATTGGGTCGGTGCTATTTAATATATTTATAAATGATATGGAATTCAGAAAGACGAGGTGATTAAATTTGCAGATAATATAAAACTATTCAAGGTTGTTAAAACACATGCGGACTGTGAAATATTGCCCCCCCCCCCCCCCCCCCCCCGGTTAATAGCAGATAGGTCCAGAAAGCATACCTTATTATCCTTGTCTTCTATGATGCATTCCACTTTTCCTGGACCCACTGTCATCTGTCATCATTATAATCCAGGAAGGAGATTCCCAATTCATCCCCCTCCAGATTTCACTCATCCAACCACCAGGTCAGGTTGACCTGTACCGCTCCCTGCAAAACCAACCAACCAAGACTAAAGTGCTGCGACCAAGCCACCAATGGTAGAGATGCATGTGAACCCTGGTCCATGGCACCAGATCCAAGGCGGCCACCTTCAAACCCAGAACCTGCAAGTAGACCCAAACTCTGGGATACTGTGCTCAGAGCAATAACTGAACCTGCAACTTAAGCTTGTCTAGCCTTTCCTGGGTGATGAAGACTTTCCCCTCTGTACTACAAAGACTGAGTGTGCATCAACTTGTTCTTGGTGAAACTGATCACCCACCACAACCCCTGAAGAAGCCTAATCACCTTGTAGGCCTTTAGGTAGATCAACCAGGTAAGGATACATTATAATGGCCTCCTTGCAAAGAGTCGCCACCACCACTATCACCTTGGAGAAGATCCTGAGTGCCGTGATGAGACCAAAAGAAAGGGCACAAAATTGAAAATGCTCACCTAGGATTGTGAACCAATGCTGCACCTGGATTGGAATATGCAAACAGACTTCCTTCAGGTCCAGAAAAATTAAAACTCCACCTGCCAAGATTTCTTTATGAACTAGGTACCCACAAGACTCCACTGACCCATTTCAAATCCAGAACAAGCCGAACCACAAAATGAGTGAAGTATCAACCTTGCCACACAGGGACAGCAGCCACCACCCCCAATGCTAACAACAGCAACACTGAGCATACCACCTCACGCTTTACTGAAGAGTAACAGGAGGACCAATAAAGACATTTTAGATGGGACAAACCAACTCTAGGGCATAACCCTCTGTGACTTCCTCTAGCACCCAATGATCTGAAGTGATCCGGGCTCACTTCCATTGTAAATTCACTAGACAGCCCTGGATGCAAACCAATATGAACCCTAAAACATAATTGGGAACTATGCAGGGTACTAGCGCTCCTGGTTTCCTAACACTGAGGACATAAGAATTGCCATATTGGGTCAGACCAAAGGTCCATCAAATCCACTATCCTGTTTCCAACTGTGGCCAATCCAGGTTTTTAGTTCCATGCAAGATTCAAAAGCTAGCATGAGTCCATGCAGCTAGCATCAGCAATAATAAGTGGCATTCCTCCCAAGACCACCTTAATAACAGTTTATGGACTTTTCCTCCAGGATGTGCTTTTACCACATCTTCCAGCAACAAATTCCAGAGCATAATTATGCACTGAGTGAAAGAATATTTTCTCCTATTTGTTTTTTAAATATATTACTTAGTAACTTCATGGCATGATCCCTAGTGTTTGTACTTTTTGAAAGAGTAAACTATCAATTCACATTTGCTCTTTCCAATTAACTCAAGATTTTATAGACTTCTCTCATTTCCAAGTTTATTTAGTATTTACTAACCCGCCCTTTGGAGACCATCAGGGTAGCTTACAATCTAAAAATAGAAGAGGGGATGGAGAATGGGGAAAAACATTGGACAATAAGACGAAAGACAGGAAAACAAAAAGGGTAATCAGGGCAGAAGTACAATTGCGATAGTAAAGAAGGGGTGGAGTAACAATGATAGGGGTACTCCATAGCTAATAGCCCTCTCAGAATGCAAAAGTACAGTTAATTATAAGCGTCTTCAAAAAGATAGTCTTGAGGTCAGTGTTAAATTTAAGTAAAGAATTGAGGGAGAACATTCCATAGATGTGGTCCTTGTACAGAAAATATTGTATCTCTGACATGCTCTTCTCCAAGCTGAAGGGCTAACCTCTTCAGCTTTTCCTCATAGGAAAGTCACGCCATCCTCTTTATCATTTTAGTCACTCTGCAACTTTTCTAATTCTGCTATATCTTTTTGAGATGTGTTCAACATAAATCAACACAAGCTATCATGATTTTATTTTATTCTGTATTTGCTTTTTGCCTGCCACTGTACCCTGGACAGAAGATTTCAACATACTGCTCACAACACCAAGATCGGTTTCCTGAGTGACATACCATCTTTCTGTGATACAACCAAAGTGGATTTACACATTGGGCGTATTTTCAAAGCACTTAGCCTTACAAAGTTCCATAGGTTACTATGGAACTTTGTAAGGCTAAGTGCTTTGAAAATGAGCCCCATTACCTACAGGTACTTTCTCTATCGCTAGTAAGCTCACTATCTAAGGGCCCTCTTTTATCAAGCCGCACTAGCGGCTCCCAGGGCGATAATGCTGACAAAACCCTTTCAGTTTGAATGGGCTCTGTCGGCATTGCTGTGCGGGAACTGCTAGTGCGACTTGATAACAGAGGCCATGAGCTTTTATACCTGGAGCAATGGAGGGTTAAGTAACTTAATTGGGTCAAAAGGAGTTGCAGTGGAACCTGAACCCAGTTGATAAGAATAGCCATTCTGGGTCAGACCAATGGTCCATCTAGCCCAATATCCTGCTTCCAACAGTGGCCAATTCAGGTCACAAGTACCTTGCACAAACCCAAGTAGTAGCAACATTCCATGCTACCAATCCCGGGGCAAGCAGTGGCTTCCCCATGTCCAATTCAATAACAGACTATGAACTTTTCCTCCAGGAACTTGTCCAAACCTTTTTTGAACCCAGATACGCTAACCACCATTACCACATCCTCCTGCAGCGAGTTCCAGAGCTTAACTATTCTTTGAGTGAATATTTCCTCCTATTTGTTTTAAAAGTATTTCCATGTAATTTTATCTAGCGTCCCCTGGTCTTTGTACTTTTTGAAAGAGTGAAAAATCAGTTCACTTCTACCCATTCTACACCACTCAGAATTTTATAGACCTCAATTACATCCCCTCTTAGCTGTCTCTTTTCCAGGCTGAAGAGCCCTAACCTCTTTAACCTTTCCTCACATGGGAGCAGTTCCATCTCCTTTATAATTTTAGTTGCTCTTCATTGAATCTTTTCTAATTCTATTTTTTTTTTTAGATACGGTGACTAGAATTGAACACAGTACTCAAGGTGAGGTCGCACCATGGAGCGATACAAAGGCATTATAATATTCTTGGTCTTATTTTGCATCCCTTTCCTAATAATTCCCAGCATCCTGTTTGCTTTTTTGGCCGCCGTCGCACACTGGGCAGATTTCAGCATATTATCTACAATGACAACTAGATCTTTTTCTTGAGTGCTGACTCCTAAGGTGGACCCTAGCATCAAGTAACTACGATTCGGACTATTCTTCCCAATGTGCATCACTTTGCATTTGTCTACATAAAAATTCATCTGCCATTTGAAAGCCCAGTCTTCCAGTTTCCTAAGGTATTCCTACAATTTTTCACAATCCGCATGGATTTTGACAACTTTGAATAGTTTAGTGTCATCTGCAAATTTAATCACCTCACTTATTGTTCTGTTTTCCAGATCATTTGTAAATATGTTAAGTAGCACCAGTCCCAATACAGATCGCTGTGGCACTCCACTTTTCACCCTCCTCCATTGAGAAAAATGGTCATTTCACCCTAACATCTGTTTTCTGTCCAATAACCAATTCTTAATCCACAGAATGACAATCAGGCTCATTTTCGAAAGAGAAGGACGTCCATCTTTCGACACAAATCGGATGGTGGTCATCCTTCTCACAGAAACATCCAAATCGGTATAATGGAAACCTGATTTTGGACGTCTCCAACTGCAGTCCATCGCAAGGAAGTCCAAATTTCAAGGGGAGCGTGTCAGAGGCGTAGCGAAGGCGGGACTTGGGCATGCCTAACACTTGGACATCTTATACTCATAATCGAAAAAAGCAAGGACTTCCTTGACGAACACTTGGACGTTTTCACCCAGATGTGTTTTTTTACGAATAAGGCACAAAAAGATGCCCGAAATGACCAGATGACCACCGGAGGGAATCGGGGATGACCTCCCGTTACTCCCCCAGTGGTCACTAGCCCCCTCCCACCCTCAAAAAACATCTTTAAAAATATGCTGTGCCAGCCTCTATGCCAGCCTCAGGTCCATGACAGTGCATGCAGGTCCAAAGAGCAGATTTAGTGGATACGGCAATGCTCTTCAGACAGGTGGACCCAGGCCCATACCCCCCACCAGTTACATTTATGGAGGAAACAGCGAGCTCTCCAAAACTCACCACAAACCCACTGTACCCATATATGTGCCCCCCTTCACCCGTAAGGGCTATGGTAGTGGTGTACAGTAGTGGGTAGTGGGTTTAGGGGGGCTCAGCAAACAAGGTAAGGGAGCTATGTTCCTGGCAACATTTTATGAAGTCCACTGCAACGCCCCCTAGGGTGCCCGGTTTGTGTCCTGGCATGTCAGGGGGACCAGTGCACTACAAATGCTGGCTCCTCCCACGCCCAAATGGCTTGCATTTGGCCGTTTTTGACATGGACATCTTTGGTTTCAAAAATTGCCGAAAGTCCATGTCTAGGGCTGTCCAAATCTAGGTACGGCCAAATTTAAGGACTTGGACGTCCCCGACGGTATTTTCAAAACGAAAGATGGACATCAATCTTTTTTCAAAAATACGGTTTTCCCTGCCCCTGGATTTGGACGTTTTGCAAAGACGTCCAAATTGCAACTTGGACATTTCTTTCAAAAATGCCCCTCAATGCCTCCTATCCCATGACTCCTTAATTTTCTCAATAGTCTCTCATGAGGAACTTTGTCAAAAGCTTTCTGATAATCCAGATACACTACATTGTCTCACTTTTATCCACTTTTATTTAAGTCTTCAAAGAAATGAAGCAAATTGGTGAGGCAAGACTTCCCTTGGCAGAATCCATGCTGACTCTGTCCCATTAAACCATGTTTGTGTACATGTTCCATAATTTTATTCTTTATAATAATTTCCACTATTTTCCCCCAGTACTGAAGTCAGTCTGTAATTTCCTGGATCACCCCTGGAACCCTTTTTAAAAACTGGCGTTATATTGGCCACCCTCCAATCTTAAGGTATGGGAAAATTAGGTTCTTACCTTGATAATTTTCTTTCCTTTAGTCACAGCAGATGAATCCATTAACTGATGGATTGTATCCGCCTACCAGCAGGTGGAGATAGAGAACACTGAAAGCACATGGTGTTCCTGGACCCAACTCCCTCTGCCTTCAGTATATGAAATTTCTAAAGCAGAGTGAATAAAAAAGGCAATATAACATAAACTTTCCTCACAGAGACCAAACGCCCCAGAACCGGGGCAATAACCAAACAAAGGAGGAACATTATCAACCTCCTGCAATAAAAACAGCATGTAGGAACTCTGATAGCTTGTCTTCAAGTAGTCCTGATGAGGCACAATGTCTCTATGCAACATCCGTACAAAAACTAAAGTCAGTCAGGGAGGGATCATGGATTCATCTGCTGTGACTAAAGGACAGAAAATTATCAAGGTAAGAACCTAATTTTCCCTTCCTTGTCATCAACAGCAGATGAATCCATTAACTGATGGGATGTACCAAAGCACTCCCTAAGTAGGATGGAAACAGGCAACTCCGCGAGCAAACACTTGCACTCCAAAATGAGCATCCTGCCGCGCTGCCACATCCAGCCTTTAATGCCGCATGAAAGAGAGCTGAGAAGCCCAGGTAGCCGCATGACAGATCTGAAGAGAAAAAAACGCCCATTTCAGCCCACGAAGAGGACATTGCTCTCGTAGAGTGCACTTTAAATGCTTCAGGTGGCGACCGCCCTGAAAGCAGATAAGCTGAAAAAATGAGTTCCTTAAGGAGGAGTGGCCTAGTGGTTAGAGTGGTGGACTTTGGTCCTGGGGAACTGGGTTCAATTCCCACTGCAGGCACAGGCAGCTCCTTGTGACTCTGGGCAAGTCACTTAACCTCCATTGCCCCAGGTACAAATAAGTACCTGTATACAATATGTAAGCCGCATTGAGCCTGCTATGAGTGGGAAAGCGCGGGGTACAAATATAATAAAAATAAATAGTGGCATTAGATGCCGGAAACCCCTGATAGGGACCTGCCAACAGAACAAATAAATGATCAGAATTCCTAAACTCATTTGACATCTGCAGATACTGCCACAGAGCCCTGTGGACATCCAAAAGGCGCAATTGCCCAAAGAAGTCCGGAAACTCCTCCTTTGAGAAGGAAGGAAGATGGGCTAGTTGAGGTGAAAAGCTGAAACCACCTTAGGCAGAAAAGAAGGCACTGTACGAACAGTTGCCCCAGATTCCGAGAACTGCAGAAAAGGATCCCGACAGGAAAGAGCCTGAATCTCAGATACTCTTCTAGCCGACGTCATTGCCACTAAAAAAACTGACTTGAAAGTCACATCCTTCTCAGAAGCCCGTTTAAGAGGCTCAAACAGAGATCGCTGAAGCGCCTTCAACACGAGCCCCAGGTTCCAAGCCGGACAAGGCAACCGCAAAGGAGGACGGAGATGAAGCGCCCCTCTGAGAAAACGGAGAATATCCGGATGAGCAGCAAGGGACAAATCCGGAGACTTTCCCCCGGAAGCAGGCCAACGCTGCCACTTGAACTCGAAGAAAATTGTAGACCGGGCCCTTTTGTAGCCCGTCCTGCAAAATGTCCAGCAAGAGCGAGACTGTCACCAGAGTCGACGAGATAGACTTTGGCGTACATCACGCCTCAAAAGTACTCCAGATCCGAGCATAAGTCGCAGAGGTAGACCGCGTGCGAGCCTGAAAGAGCATGGCAATAACCTTATTAGTGTAACCCCTCCCCCACTCCTGGGTTCAAATAGAATATAGTCTGAGCCGAGTGTTTCACCCAGAGCAGAAGAAGGGCACAAAAAAAAACTTTGAAATAACAATTGATTTGTAAAATTTACTTTATTCTAATATGAACTTAAATGATTACAATATTCCACCCCTCAGTAGCCTTAACCTTACATTTATTTATTTCCCATAGGTTCCTCTATTCTCTATAAGGCTCAATTTCAGAGTGACTGCACATCGGATAAGTTGCTGTTCAATTTCCTAAACTAAAGTTTAAACATGCATGCAAATGATTATACACTAATATGAGTCCCTTATATAGAATTGATTCTTTGTTTCTTTTCTTCTTTTTCAGGTTTTGGTTTTTCCTCCGGAGACTTCAAGGTAAGTATACTATTTTTTCTCTTTATTCCATTAAAGTTCAAAAGGATACTTTTATTTACGTCCCCTCAGCTGGCTTTGTATCTTCTCTCTTCTGCCAATCGTTGGGTACCATAAGCTTGCTGCGGAGTTGAACCCTGGCCAGGGTACAGGAATCAGGGACTGAAGACACCTACTACTCTAATCTATAAATAAAGCAATAACCCTAAAACCTAACTAAGCCACACAATTTTCAGGTGCTTTCTGCTCACACCTCCTATCTAGCTTCCCAAAAAAACATATAATTAATAATCCCTATTCTATTTACCTCCCCCCATCAGAATTTAAACAACATCAGCGTGTGCTAAGTGGTTCTTTAAAATTACAGGGTTGAAATTTTTAAAAAAAACCCTTTTTCTTTATAATCAATTAGAAACTTAAACTTGCAGGTAAGCTTTTCACTTTTTAACTCTTTCTAAACCATTTATGTTCTATAGAGTTCTAAAGTGCTATCAAGCTACCACTAGCTCAGGACCCCTTTCTCAGAGAGCCCAGAACACATTAATCTGAGGTCAAGATTGAGGAATTTAATTCACTTACAATCCCAACTCACAGTCAGTCATCAATTTTTCCCTAAAGCCCTTTAAAACGCGGCGGGCTTTCAAATTAAATGTACCACTGTTAATCTCTCACAGCACACTCAGATCAAACACAACTTTAAACACTTTTACTTAATTTTAACCCAAAGTTCTCTCTCAGCTGAGCACAGCTCTTAAACACAGCTCTGCCCTGCTCAGCACTCACCTCCCAACTGACAAACCGTCAAACTTAGAACCCTTACCCTAGCTCACGCTGCTAGCACGAGCTCTGCATTCCAAACCCCACAGTACATAAACACAGCATTTTAAAATCAAAATAATCATTTTTACAACATGTATACATAAACAGTATGTTCAAACAATGTAAATTTTGTACCTTTTTCTTCCCTGAAGCTTGAAAACGTCCCTTTTCCGTCCGTGCACGAGCCTCCTCCCCGCTCCACTCTCGAGGCAACAGCTGACTCGTGTCATCAGCTGTTCTTACTTCCCACGCGCTCCCCCAGCGCGTGCCGCACTCTCTCCGCTGCAAACTGCCACATTAATAAAATACAACGTTGGGAGAGTGCACCGGAGCACTCTCCCCATCATCTCCAGTCCCACTCCCGACTTCTTTCATCTTCAGAACAGGCTCTCCCGATAAAATAGAGCCGGTTCCCTTTAAAATTAATGATCTCCTGAACCCTGCGTCGGATGTGTACGTCTGACGTCATTACGCGACGTCAGACGCCGACACAGGTCCAATCAGTGCTCAGACCTCCCCTTCACAAAATCGCCGCTCCATACGCTGCCACCGACCCCCAGCAGAAGCCCCGAACCCAGAGATAAACCCGGACGCCGCCGCCCACCAAAACCGCCAATCAGCTGAACAGCTGATCGCCGCTCCCTCAGCACTCCTTTCCCCCGCAACGGCCCCGATATCGCCGCACTTCAACAACACAGGTGGCTGCCGGATCTCCTTCTACAAGCGGCCCCAGGTACGTTTATTTTAACCCCTTATGGGTTACATTAGAATAGCCCTTGTCCCTCAATTGCGCCCTCTCAAGAGCCAGGCCATAAGACCAAAGCGGCAAGGATCTTTCATAGTCACCGGACCCTGAACTAACAGGTTCGGAACCTGAGGCAAAGGAAAAGGTGCGTCCACCAGCATCCACCAGAGATCGGCGTACCATGGACGCCTTGGCCAATCTGGGGCGATCAGAATCACCAATCCTCGGTGCAGACGAATCCGAAGTAGAACTCGCCCTATCAAGGGACAAGGAGGGAACACATACAGGAGGCCCGAGGGCCAAGGTTGAGCCACAGCATCCAACCCCGCCGAGCGAGGATCTCTTCTTCTGCTGAAAAAGTGAGGGACTTTGGCTTTTAAGCTTCACGCCATGAGATCCAAGCCTAGAGTCCCCCATTTAGCACAAATCTGAAGAAAAACTTCATCTGCCAGTTCCCATTCCGCCGGGTCGATTTGATGTCTGCTGAGGAAATTGGCTTACACGTTGCTCTGACCGGCTATGTGAGCCGCGGACAGCAGCTCTAGGTGGCGCTCGGCCCAGTCGCAGATCTGAGACACCTCCGCAGCCAGGGCTCTGCACTGAGTGCCACCCTGGTGATTGATGTAGGCCACTGCTGTCGTGTTGTCTGACAGAACTCTGACAGGAAGACCCTTCAGTGTCCTGTGGAAGGCCAGAAGAGCCTGAAATATCACTCTCAGTTCCAAGCAATTGATGGACCATCCCACTTCCTCAGTGGACCACAGACCCTGAGCATAGCGTCCCCGGCAATGAGCTCCCCAGCCTGAAAGGCTGGCATCCGTTATCACCAGACACCAAAATGGAAGAGCCAGTGGCATCCCCTGCCGCAGCCTGCTGTCAGTGGCATCCCCTGCCGCAGCCTGCCGTCGGAAAGCCACCAATCCATACTGCGCTGGGCCGCAGGAAGCCCCCGTAGTCTGCGTTGGTATTCCTGGGAAAACGGAGACCATTGCTGAAGCAGAGCAAGCTGCAGCGGTCTCATGTGAGCTCTCGCCCAGGGACTCACCCCTATGGTGGCTGTCATCGACCGCAGGAGCTGAACAAAGTCCCAAGCTCGAGGGCGAGGCATCTGCAGGCGGACCTGATTCTGAAGCTTGAGCCGCCTGCTGTCGGGAAGAAAAACGAGCCCCGAAGCCATGTCGAACCGGACCCCCAAATACTTGAGAGACTGAGAGAGGGTCAGGTGACTTTTGGGCATATTAACTACCCAGCACAGAGTCTGAAGAACTGTAACAACTCTGGCTGTGGCAAGTCGACTCTCGTCTGCCGAATCCGCTCTGCTGAGCCAGTCGTTAAGATAAGGGTGAACTCTGATACCCTCTCGCCTGAGAAAGGCAGCCACTACCACCATGACCTTGGAAAACATCCGAGGAGCAGTCGCCAGGCCGAAAGGCAAGGTGCGAAACTGGAAATGTTGGCTCAATACCGCAAACCGGAGAAACCGCTGATGCAGCGGCCAGATGGGAATATGCAAGTACGCTTCCTTGAGGTCCAGAGACGTGAGAAACTCTCCTGACTGTACCGCCGCAATGACGAAGCGCAGGGTTTCCATGCGGAAGTGTCGCACTCCTAAGGCCTCGCTGACTCTGCGTAAGTTGAGGATAGGTCTGAACGACCCGCCTTTTCAAGGCACAACAAAATAGATGGAGTAGCGACTGCAGCAGCGTTCGGCGGGAGGAACCGGAACCACCGCTCCGAGCTTCAGAAACACCTGCAAGGTGTCGTATACTGCCGCCCGCTTGACGGCAGTGCCGCATCGGGACTCCAAAAATGCGTCTCCTACTGGACGGCAAAATCTAGCCGGTAACCTTCTCTGATCAGGTCTAGGACCCACTGATCTGAAGTAATCTTGGTCCATTCCTCGAAAAACAGGAAGAGACGACCCCCTACTGCGGGAACTGACGAGTGGACCGGCACCCCATTATTGTGGACGCCGCCCCTGAACTCCTGGATGTTGCCTGGACGCCACTGCGTGTTTGTCCGAACGAAAGGAGTTCCTCTGCTGGAAACGAGTATGTTGACCAAAACCCGCAGAGCGCCCCGGGCGATACCTTCGAGCTTCGCGAAAACATGGCCTGGAAGAGGAGGGAAAGAAGGACTTTTGGAAGAAGGCCTCGGTCTATCCTCAGGCAACCGTTGGGACTTAGTCCCCTAGGTCCTTAACAATCTTCTCCAAATCCTCCCCAAATAAAAGAAGGCCCCGAAAGGGTAACCTCACCAGCCTTTGTTTAGAGGCCATGTCAGCCGCCCAATGCCGGAGCCAAAGAAGGCGGCGGGCAGCAACCGCCACAGACATCTGCGTAGACGAAGCTCTGTCCAGATCATAAAGGGCATCAGCCAAAAAAGACAGGGCAGACTCCATACGCAGGCCGACCTCAGTGAGGGAACCCGCTCCATCGGCGGGCTGCTCAACCGCCTGCTGCAACCAGGAAAGGCAGGCCTGGGCTGCATAGGAACTGCAACAGCCGCCCATAAGGAAAGGCCCGAGATATCAAAGGACCGCTTCAGCGCGGATTCCAGCCACCGGTCCTGCATATCTTTCAAAGCAACCCCTCCCTCCACCGGGAGAGTAGTCTTTTTAGTCACAGCCGTGACTAAAACATCCACTTTAGGCATCCCAAAGAGGGTCAACTGATTTTCCCTCGGGGGGTAAAGGTGACATATAGCCCTGGCCACCTTCAAGGGACCCTCAGGGTCAGACCATTAAGCTGAAATAAGCTCTTGGATGGAAGCATGCAAGGGAAAAGCCCGAGAAGGCTTCTTAGTGCTAGCCATCCTAGGATTAATAGTAGAGGCAGCACCCTCGTCAGAATCTTTAATACAAAGGGCCTGTAAGGCATCAGAAATGAGAGCTGGCAGCTCGTCGCGGTGGAAAATCGGAAACCGCTTTAGGGTCATCCAACTCCTGTGGCAAGCAGCCACCCTCATCTGGATCATCAGTCCGTGAGGGCCTGCCAGACCCCTCAGACTCCCTGAAACTAGACCACGGGGGAGAACAGAGTGAAGAGTCCCCCCTCAGACGGGGTATTCACTCGTCTACGCTTAGCGTCAGCCAATAGCTCGGGGGAAGAAATAAAGTCTCCAGCAGACGTTGGGCTACCAAGAACCGCAGGCAACCCAGACCGACAGGAATTGTCAGGAGCCTCAGGCTGTGCTCTTTTTAACATAAAAGCCTTATGCATCAGCAGCACAAATTCAGGGGAGAAAACTCACCCTGTACATCTGCCCCCACATTGGGGGAAGCGGAGGCAAAAGCTCCTCTAGAAACCTCGAAACGAGGCGTCCCCCTGCACTCAGACCCCTCCGCAACCGCGAGGGTCGAGTCACGCGGCGCCTCCAAGATGGCGGCCGCTGCCAACTCCGGCGGGCGGGAAGAATCACTGCCCGCCATGCTCATGCCAGCATTAGCATCAAGGCAGCATGTGCTGCAAAGCCCCGCTGCTGATCTGCATTTCCCACAGTGGGAGCAGCGCTTAACCCCTTCAGCAGCCATCAAATACAGAAAACAAAATGGCGCCTTCACGCCAAAACTTACCCCGCACAGAGCGCTGTCAGCGGGAGCCTCCCCGAAGGAGCTGGGCACCACTCTAACCTCAGGAGACTGAGTCAAATGAGTTGCGGTCAAGCTGCACCGAACCAAGAGCTCAGGAGAAAACCTCTCTGTTTTTTGTTTTTTTTTTTACTGTGAGGAAAGTTCTAATATCCAAATTCAAACAGGAAATCTCATTTGGAAACAACATCCACCTCCTACAATTCAATTTATCCAGTGCATTTGATATGGTAAATCACAATATCCTAACCAAACTACTGGACAAACTTGGGATCGGCAGAAACATCATTAATTGGATAAAAGGCTTCATCACCTCAAGATCTTATTAAGTTAAATCAACCTCAACTATCTCATCTCCCTGGTCACCAAACCGCGGTGTACCTCAAGGATCCCCTCTATCCCCGATCCTATTCAATCTTATGATGATCCCCCTAGTCAAAGCTCTATTCATACATGGTCTCAACCCTTTCATATACGCTGATGACGTCACCATATTCATTCCCTTCAAATCTAATCTAACTGAAATTGCCGACAAAATATCCTTGGGCATGAACATCGTAACCTCTTCTGCCAACACCTTTATGATGAAAATGAACAAAGAAAAAACGCAATGCCTAATCCTTTCATCCCAGCACTCCGCGCTCCTCCCTACTAATTTTAATTTAATTATTGCATTTGTATCCCACATTTTCCCACCTCTTTGCCTCCGGCACCACAATCCCCATATCTGACAACTGAAAAATCTTTGGAGTGACTTTAGATAACCATCTCTCGCTCGAAAATCACGCAAAATCCACTAAAGAAAATGTTCAACATGACAAACCATATCTCCCCCTGAAAACATTCCGGAACTTGGTGCAATCCACAGTACTTACCCACGCTGACTATTTAACAGTATTTTCTTAGGCTGCAAGACCCATATCCTGAAAAAACTTCAGACTGCCCAAAACACAGCAGCAAGACTCATTTTTGGCAAATCACGATTCAAAAGTGCAACACCTCTTCGTGAAAAATTTCACTGGCTCCCTATCAAAGAACAAATCAACTTCAAGATCCACACATTAATCGACAAGATCATCTACGGTGAATCTCCAGGCTACATGCTCAACCTGATTGACCTGCCCACCAGAAACAGGTCTGTAACTTCGCGTACTTACCTCAACCTACATTACCCCAATTGCAAAGGACTCAAGTACAAAACCTATTATGGATCCAACTTCTCCTTCTTAGGTAGCCAACTCTGGAATGCCCTCCCCAGACCTATTCGATCAATCAGTGACTATCTACCCTTCCGGAAATCACTAAAAACCCATCTGTTCAAGCAAGCGTACCCAAATGACCCAAACTAATCCTATGAACCCATCTACGCATCACATATCCAGGAGACGACAATGACCTAGACTACATCTCCCACCAAATTTCCCATGCTTATCCCATGTCCCACCTCCTTCCCCCTCATCTACCCCTCCTCCAATGCTCACCTACCCTGGCTCATACCTCTCCTACTCCCTTCACTCTTGCCCATCTCTACTTACCTATTTCTTTTACTATTCTGATAATACTTATTTTTCTTCAATACTCTGTAATCCTTACTATGTAAGCCGCATTAAACCTGCTTTGAGTGGGAAAGTGTGGGGTACAAATGTAATAATAAATAAATAAACTCTCCCATCTTATTTTTTAGGCTTCTAGCATTTGTATATAGACACTTCAAATTGCGTTTTTTCCTTGCAACTATAAACTGCTTAAAAGTTGACAGGTGTAGGGTTTCTTTTACAAAGCCGCGCTAGCAATTCCTGTGCAGCAAACAAGAGGAAGCCTATTCAATTCCTATGGGCTTCCTCTCATTTGCCACAAAGGAATCACTAGTACAGCTTTGTAAAAGAAGCCCATAATTTGTATTCTTTACTCTGTTCTCCCCTTAAACACTCCTGGCTTTCTTTCATTATTGAAACCTCTCTATTCTAAGCTCACTGCCCTAACCATTAGGCTACTCTACTCCTCGGTCCTCCTAAAATTTCTCTCTCTGCATGTGATTTAGCAACTCTGAATAATTTTGTCATCTGCAAATGTGATCATCTCTTTTGTGTTCCCATATCAGCTGGGTCACCTTCAGCCACATGTTTAGTCATGGCTTGCCTAGAAGATTGGTGAGGCAAGACTTCCCTTGGCGAAATCCCGGGCTTTGTCCCATTAAACTATGGTCTCTATGCATTTAGTAATTTTGTTTGTTTGTTTTTTATAATAGTTTCTACTATTTGCCCAATATTTTTTTTTTGTTACATTTGTACCCCGCGCTTTCCCACTCATGGCAGGCTCAATGCGGCTTACGTGGGGCAATGGAGGGTTAATTGACTTGCCCAGAGTCACAAGGAGCTGCCTGTGCCTGAAGTGGGAATTGAACTCAGTTCCTGTCATGCTCACTGATCTGATAGTTTCCAGGATCACCTCTGGAACCCCTTTTTAAAAACTGGCATATTAGCCACCCTCCAACTTCAGGCACTGTGGGTGATTTAAACAGGTTACTAATAGATGAGCCATTTCATTTTTCAGTTCTTTCAATACTCTGCAATGTACACCACCCGGTCCAGGTGATATGCTAATGCTTAGTTTGTTGTTCTGCCCTAATACACCTTCCAGGTTAGGAACATAAGAATAGCCATATAAGGGCAAACAGATGATCCATGTAGCCCAGTATCCTGCTTCCAACAGTGGCCAATCCAGGTCACAAGTACCTGGCAGAATCCAAAATAGCAGCAAGACAGAAGTAGAAAATAACAGTGGGTGAACTTTGATGTCAAAAACAGTCCGTATTAAGCAAGCACCACAGTGCTGTGTACATCTAGTAGTACTACAGAAATGATAAGTAGTAGTAGGACCTGACATGGGGCCATGTTTCAGCAGATAAAACTGCCTGCCTCAGGGGTCAAGCACTGTTATTGAGATTATCCATAAAACCATAATACAGACAAAGCTTTTTAAGTATTACTTATGTTTTTATGCATAATCTCCTTAACATTTAAATTCCATTGACTCAGTTTTCTTTTATATACCGTATATTCAGCACAAGTAGTTTTACACAATTTGTATTTGATATTGTATTATTTTTATTATAATTTGCACTAATGTCTTATTTACATCCATGAATAATTTTGTCATGTATAATTTATATTAGTCATATTTATATATTTATATTTTATATCAGGATTTCTGTTTTTTAGTCCTTACATTGTTCTGTTTATTGGTCATTTCTTATTTACCTATAACCATTTATGAACAGTGCTTGACCCCTATTTAAGATGTAATTTGATTACAATAATCTCTTTCATCTCACCTTTTAACCATGCTAGTTGTCGTTTGGCCTTCCTTTTGCCTTAACAACTGGTCTGGATTTCCAAGATGATAGTTTTAAACATCCACAAGTGATGTGTACACTGTTAACCTTTGTAGCTGCACCTTTACATAAATTCTATCAATGTGCTTACTTAGGCCATTTTTATTCTAAAATATGTGCTCACTCTTCGATCAGTCTCCTAGGCCATTATACGTTCCCCAGCCCCACTTGTCTTGCAGTTACCTAAAGAGACCCAGGACAACAAAACACCAGATAAGGAAGTATGTAAACAAAGAGAAAAGATCCGTGTCCTTAGATCATGTGCCTTTCCATCCTCTTCTCTTGTTACCTATAGACAGGAAGAGGCTGGAGGTGCCAAGGGCAATGAAATAGTAAGGCTGAAAAGGTAGGAAAAGGGCAAGAAGAGGGAATAAAGAGCCAGACAGCCACGTTCCACTGAAAAATAAATTAGAAAAAAACGAAAGGTCAAAGAATAACAAAAGAATGGCATACCTTTTGATTTGACTAACAATAATACATTTTTGACTACATGCTGGAGGTTAAAACCTCCCTCCCGAGGTAAAAACAGCATCGGTCCATTAAAAAGGAATCTGCTTACATTAGTTTATTATTAAAAGTATGCGTTGATGGTTCTTTGAGTTTATGTGGCTATCATTTTGTTTTAACTACTGTTTTTCTTTGCTCCCCCCAAATAAAAAGAAACTGCTGCCCTAGGCGACTACCTAGTCTTGCCTAATCTTTGAGAGAAGAGGAAAGCATCTGAAAAATAATGTTTTATTTAAAAAAAATAGGAAAATGAAACTAAAAAGGTACACAAGCTCAAAAACTAGGAAGAAAAAGTTAAGCTACCTATAATGCAACTTTTGAAAAATTACGATTACATATGGTTACTTTTTCGTAACTTAAAATAGAAAGTTTTCCGAGAAAGCTGAGTGGGAGAAACCGTATGATTTCAATTAGCTCAGCTATGCAAGACTAGGACAGAAACACTGAATACAAGTGGGAGCCTCACCCCTCATTTACAGTATTTTAATAGCCACTAAAATAAAACCTAAGCTGAACACCACCACCATACCGTTCCCAGACGCGGCCTCTCATTTTAGCCACACTAGCTACTAGTAAACTCCAGCAAATGGCGCCTCACTCACCCACCCCTCCCATCACTGAAACCCAACCAAACAAAATTCCACCCGTCCCCTGTATGTCTTATTCCCTGCCTATACGTTTCACCTATTGGTTGCTCGAAGTCAGCCTTCCCCTCCATCACTTTCTCTACTTCTAATTGGCTGTTCCTCGTGTCAATAATCGCAAAGAGCCGTGAAGGCGGAAACTTGTTTCTAAATTCCTGCCACCCCTTCCCCCTCACCACCGCTCCTACCCCCACCAGAATGGGTGGAGCTGCCCGCCTCGCCAGCACGTCGCTCAGACCCTGTCCCGCCTCCTCCCTGCCTTCCTATTGGGCGGGGCGGAGGCGTCCCCCGGCGGGAGTGGTCAGCTGGCTTGTCAACCACCACCCCCTCTTGATCTCGCTCCGCCCCCTGCGGCGGAGCGGTTTCGGGCGGCCCTTTGCTTGCCAAGTTGATGTCAGTGGCGAGGGCTGAGCGACGTTCCACGACCAGTCAGAGATGAGCGGTAAGGACCGGCCCCGGAGGGGTGGGGGGGCGGCAGCGGCAACAAGAGTGCGCACCCCCTACACCGCCCCCGGGTGCGCGCCCCCATCAACCCCACCCCGAGGGAGAATGTGGGACGGACTCTGCCCCCGATACTCCGCGGCGGGACGGGACCAAGAGTGGCGACCGCTCCCCTCACGCCTTCCGCCCCCTCCCCCGGCCCTCCCCCAACCAAAACAATAACAACAACAGCGTTCAGTACCTGAGGAGGGATCGGCCTGGGGGGACCCCACCCTCGACCTGGGCAGTGGAGTATGGAGGGGCTCGTTCCCGCTCGAATTCCCCCACTCCCGCAGGTTCAGGTCGCTTTCCCGTTTCCGCACCGCCAGCACTCGTTTTCTCTCTTATTTATTTAATTTTACTTTGATTGGGGAAGGGTCGCGATTAATGTCAAAGGCGAATTAGAAGAGGCAACAAGTATCCGGCTGGGCTGGGCCTGAGCGGGCGGAAGTTTCTACAAAGTTTGTGCTCGCTGCTGCCGCCTTTATTAAGCTGCTGTTTCCTCTTAGGCTTCAACCTTGGAGAGATGAGTGGGATTTTTTTTTATTTTTCATAGTTCTACAGTTTTATTTTTATTTTTTAACTTCCAGATCAGGATCACTCAGAAGAAATGTCGGCGAAGCCCCGGAGCTCCGGTCAGGGCCAGGTGAGAAAGCATGGCCGGGGCTTACCCTGCCACATGGCTTCTGCCCGAAGGGGCAGGTTTTACATTCTCCCTCTCTCTTTCTTGATTTTTTTTTTCTAAAAGGGGTTGGAAAGGGGGTGTTTATGTGCCTGATTTGGCTACACACACTCTCCCATCCCTCTCATTTCTCGCTCTTTTTTTTTCCCTTGTACTTCCCACTAGGCCGTCGGGCTTGCCTCTAATCCCTCCTCTTTGTGCTTGTCTCGCCCCTTTTATTTTTCTTCTTAGGACTCCCAGCCGTCCCCCTTGGCTCTGTTGGCAGCTACATGCAGCAGGATTGAACCACCCGAGAATGCCAGTAATTCCCAAGGACAAGGCTCAGCGGAACTGGATTTGTCCAATGCTCAGATTGCCCAGGCAGCCAATGGCTGGCAAATTCTAGCAGCCACTGCTACTTCCAAGGAGCAGAGTAGTGGAGATTTGACATCTTCAAAGACTCGGTCCACCCCTGGCCAGTATGTGGTGGCCACGGCTCCCAGCGTACAGAACCAGCAGGTCCTGGCAAGTCTGCCAGGAGTTATGCCAAATATCCAGTACCAGGTGATCCCACAGTTTCAAACTGTGGATGGGCAGCAATTGCAGTTTACCACAGCACCAACTCAAGTTAATGTCCAGCAGGATGCATCAGGACAATTTCAGATCATCCCTGGGACAAACCAACAAATTATCACCACCAATAGAGCGGGTACAGGAAATATTATAGCAGCTATGCCAAACTTACTCCAACAAGCCGTCCCAATCCAGGGAGTAGGCATTGCCAATAATGTCCTTTCTGGCCAGACTCCATATCTGGCAAATGTCCCAGTGGCCTTAAATGGCAATATTACACTGCTGCCTGTAAACAGTGTTGCAGCAACCTTGTCACCTAGTTCCCAGGCAGTCACTTTAAGCAGTACCAGCAGTTCTCAAGATAGCAGCTCCCAACCTGTGACCTCTGGTACCCCGCTGTCAACATCCAGTGCCAATTCAGGCACTTTTTTCACAAATGCTAATAGTTTTTCAACCACAGCCACCACCAGCAATATGGGTATTATGAATTTTTCAGCTGCTGGTACCATGGGAACAAATGTTCAAGCTCAGACCCCTCAGAGATCTGGTGGACTTCAGACTTCAAGCAGTGATACTGTACAGCTCCAGCAGAGCAGTGTGGCAACCCAGCAGAAAGATGGAGATCAAAATCTGCAGCAGCAACAGATCCTTATACAGCCTCAAATAGTGCAAGGGGGGCAAGCCATCCAAACACTGCAAGCAGCTCCATTATCAAGTCAGTTTACTACTCAAGCCATTTCACAGGATGCCCTTCAAAACCTACAGATTCAAGCGGTCCCTAATTCTGGTCCAATTATCATAAGGACACCAACAGTGGGGCCCAATGGGCAGGTTAGCTGGCAGACTATCCAGCTGCAGAATCTCCAGGTCCAGAATCCTCAAGCTCAGACAATCACCTTGACCCCAATGCAAGGAGTGTCTTTGGGCCAGACGGGGAGCAACACAACACTCACATCAGTGCCCACAGGAACTGTTACATTAAATGCAGCTCAACTGTCCTCTTTGCCAGGTCTTCAGACTATCAACCTCGGTGCCCTGGGAGCATCGGGAATTCAAGTTCATCAGTTACAGGGAGTTCCACTCACCATAGCCAATACTGGTGGTAAGTTGTTAGGTTAACCTAGTCCAGTGCTTATCAATCATTTTGTGGCCAAGACACCATGATAGTGGCAAAGTAAGTTGTCTGACCTGGTGATGCAGAATAATGGTGCAGCTATGGAGATCTCATTCAGGTTGTAACTGAAAGTATGGGTTTTGTGACCCTATTTGGGTTTTCCGACCCACAGTTTGGGAAGCTGTGACCCTAGACCCTGTTTACCTCCTCCAGCACACCTCCATTTTCTCGCTTTGTCACTCCCCTCCACCTGCAGCACATTTGTGTGGTGCTGAGGACCCTTCTCCAGTATGTACTTGCAGCATCCTTTGTAGGACAGGAGGGACCATTAATGGTCTAAGCCTGAGTGCAATGCAGTACCCATGTGGGGCCAGCCTGGTTTACAATTTGTATTCTGCATATTAATTAATAAGCTGTTGTTATGTTCTGAAAGACACAATAGGTACACTTGTTTCCTCCCCCCCCCCCCCCCTCCCCGTCTCCTGTATGTGCTTCTGATGAAGCTTGCCTTGTAGATGATTCAAAGGTAATGATGATGGTGGCTTTGATCTGGAGGGGGGGGGGGGGGGTTAATACTTGAATTCTTCTGGTGACTTTTTTTCTTTCTACTTTGTAGAAAAGGTTCTATCAGTTGAATAATTTGTGCTTTTTTTGCAAATTTTAATCACGCGTGTCATTCTACAATGTGTTTCTTTGCTGTCTGTGGGCATAATGAAAAGCAAATCCTGTAAAGAATGTTTTGGTATTTTCATTCATTCATGTTCTGCCGTCCATGCACATTTCCTGGTCTCTCTTTTTTTTTTTTTTGTGGTCTTGGATGTGACTTCCATTTGAAAATACCAAGACTTGATTTCCAGGATAGAATATTTGCTTTGCACAGTTAACCTCAAGGCTATAAAGAATATAGTTTTGTATGGTTGGGTATCTAGCTGATACGTTTAAAAGAATGTTTACACACAATTACATTTCTATGATTGTATTTATATCTACCTGCAGTACTAATAACCCAATAGGTCCTTGATTGTTTCTAAAAATTGCAGAGTTTTCACAATCATTTAGTATTATGTGAGTGTTGAGTCTTTAGTTGGTGAGTATATTTTTGTGTGGTTAGTTTGAATGCCTGACATTTCTTTGCAGTGGTCTGTTATGGTCGTTTTGGTTGGAGGCCAAGAGTGTTCAGATATTGGGTTAACAAGTTTATTGAAATTTTTTAAATGAGGGTTGTTTTTTTTTTTTCGGCCAAACTGTTTACTACGTGATCTCTAGTATCTTGAGAACGCTGCAGTATCACCAGTTATTCCTATTCATGTCCACACAGGTGCCAGGAGGGGGTTTACTTCTGTACTGCCATCTGGTAAAAAAGACCAGTTCAGATGTTTTTAAATACATGACTAAAACTGTGCACATCCAAACTTTATTTTTTGATAGATATTTTTTAGGACTTTTTAACCACATTGCCTAACCCATTTGCATTGTAACGTAGGGAATAATGGCAAAACAGGACCATCTGATCTGCACAGTTATTCTGGACACATTGCTAGCTACAAAGCTTGACCACCTGCAAAATTTCTTCCCTTTCGGACAAGTCTTTTTGTCTTTCTCTTCTGTACTTAGTCTTATATGAAGAGCATTTCTCCAGCATCCATCATTATGTCTAATAACAAAGTTCTAAAAAATCTAATTGGACACAATTTCAGCAAGAAAATATCACTATAATGGCAATGGTGAGCTGAAATTCCAATCAAGGCATTCAATGGTATCCTTTACTATCTATAGTGTATTATAAGCAGAGAAAATGACCTCATCAGTCCAAGCTAGGCGTTACTACGCTTCATGTGCTCGAACGCCAGCAATCTTTGGACTCCGTTATAATCCTCGGTCATGAAAAAACTCTGCTCACTATCTTTATTTAATATCAAACATTGGAAAAAGTATTTAATGTTACTTAGCTTTTTAATCTTGCCCTACGGGGCTCTCCGTTTCGCTATATATAATAAGCTTCTTCAGGGGGCCAAGCAACTTTTTGGCTAATCACGATATCTCATAACATGGCGTTTCTGCTATGACCGGAGTCATAGGAGCAGAAACGCCATGTTATGAGATATCGTGATTAGCCAAAAAGTTGCTTGGCCCCCTGAAGAAGCTTATTATATATAGCGAAACGGAGAGCCCCGTAGGGCAAGATTAAAAAGCTAAGTAACATTAAATACTTTTTCCAATGTTTGATATTAAATAAAGATAGTGAGCAGAGTTTTTTCATGACCGAGGATTATAACGGAGTCCAAAGATTGCTGGCGTTCGAGCACATGAAGCGTAGTAACGCCTAGCTTGGACTGATGAGGTCATTTTCTCTGCTTATAATACACTATAGATAGTAAAGGATACCATTGAATGCCTTGATTGGAATTTCAGCTCACCATTGCTAATAACAAAGTTCTGCAATAATTTAAATAGCCAGCAATGCTAGTGTAGTGATTTGCCTTAGTATGCTGCAGGTGTCCTGTGCAGCCTGAGACATATAGACCCAACTATATGAGTGCACACATTTTCACTAGGATTGCTACAGAACTTGCAGTTAGCAGACAGTGTCGGCCACTGGCACCCCAAAACACGCAGCAGCTTAGTGCTTCTTTTGTGCTGTTATGGCTGGCCTATTCAGAAAAGACTATAGCCTGCTAGAAAACTCAGTAAAGACTCGAATAGTCATCAGCTCAGTGGTAATGAAGGTATTAGCTTTTAAACTTGGATCAAAGAAAGTGCATAATTTTCTAAACTTGGGCTTTAGTGCATGGTCTGAGGGAGGAGTAGATGGCTCATCCTGCGGCTAGCATTAGTGAGGGTTTTCATACCTGTTTTCTCTTTTGTGCAATATGAAGCGCCTGCAACTTTTTCTTGTTTTATCGAGGGGTGGATCAATTGAAAAAAGAAAACTGCAGAAGGATGAAGAGGTGAATGCAGGGTTAAGAGGGAGATGCCACAGCAGGGAGATGATGGGTAATGCACTTAGCTGTAGAAACTTACATACCTTTAATGAGCAGAATATGTGTTTGATATACACATGCTCCTCCGGTTTCCAGTATGTCTGGGCAAAATATTGATTCTGCTACTAACACATACTTAACATATACATGTGCCCTTGGAGATAAGCATGTTTTCATGTGTTTATCTGATGTCCTCTTAAGCTTATGGTTTTAGCTTGCATCACCTGCCCCCTGCTTTTAATTGGTTGTGAGGTTATTACAATCAAGATATGTCTTTAATGTATTTCTGAAATTGACTCATGAAAAAAAACCCTAATTGTTCTGTTATGGCTTGCTGTTAATGTTGTGCCTTGGATGAAGGCATGCTTTCTTCATCAGTGGATGGAATACATTATATTGTAAACGGTGTAGTGTTCATCACTTCACTATTCACGTGGATGTGTTCTACTGGTAGGACCTGCCTAACCTCTCTTGTCTGTCTGTTTAGTCACTGTTACCCAGCAGCTTTTGTTAACAGGCATAGTTAAAGCCTAGCCTTGTGTCGTAGGTATCAGGTGTGTTATGAGAAGAAATAAGATTAGTCTGTGGTGAAAAGCAATATATATACCTTCTTGAACTTCAAAATTATGTAGTCATTGTGCCCCGTATCTGAAGGTTTTTATTTTCTTGTCTACTCACAAGTATCCTGTGGAAGGAGGATTTACACCATTACATTCACTTTAGCTCACTTAGAGGCATATTTTCAAAGCACTTTGGGAGGCTAAGTTCCATAGGTTTCTATGGAACTTTGGGAGGCTAAGTGCTTTGAAAATGAGCTTGTTAGTCATTTTGGTGACCATTCTTGGCCAGAAGCCATACACTATAATAGGTGTCGCCAATGAATGATGAGTGAAACTCCTCCTTCCCAGAATTTATGAAGACTGCCTGTGCAGTATCCTGAGTCATTCAAGGAAGAGGAAATAAGAGCCACTAGACTCGCCCCCACCTGCCTCAAAATATGTACCTAGCATACCGGAATGTAGCTTAGCTTGAGCTCAGGTTTGGAAAGGATTATTGTTATGACATTTGTATCCCACATTATCCCAAACAAGCTCAGGTTCAATTTGGCTTACATTCAATAATAAAAAAAATCATATAAAAATATAATTGTCAGATAATTATAACATTTTAACATAGTGTTTTATCATGAAGCTAGGCTAGAGTATTGGTTATGTTGAAATATATAAGAGAGATGGCAACATTGGTTTGTCTTTTGATAGATATGTACTTAATAGAAAAGCCTTTAGTAATTTATGGAATCTCAGAAAATCTTCTAAGTACCTTAATTGCTTGGGTAGAGAATTCCAAAGTTTCGTACTCTGATATGTGAAGCCTGCAACAAGGATTGATTTGTAAGAAAGGCCTTTGCAGTTTGGATAATGGAGCATGAGGTATTCTGTATATTGTTGCATATCGGAGGGTGATAAACCATATATGATTTGTGGGTTCGCTTAGGAACAGGAAGAATTAGGGGTTACAGAGGATGGGCAGACTGGATGGGTCATATGGTCTTTATCTGCCATCATCATGTTTCTATAAACAGTCCCACATATTTTAAAGGTGATCCTTGTGTTTTTGGGAAGCCAATGAAGTTTTAACAAAAGAGGAGAAGCCTTCTCAAAGTGAGGAGCACCGCATACAACGCGGACAGCGGTATTTTAAGGAGTGAGATATTAATACCCGCATATATGACATTACAATAATCAAATTTGGAAAGTACCAGAGATTGAGTGATAGTACGAAGTGTGGAGCTTGGAAAGAAAGGACGCAACCTTTTTAACTTTTTAACCTTGAGTTCACTACCAAGCCACCACCTCCTCTTCAGCCTGTAGCCCCATCCAACAACCAACCAACCATGGCCTCTTTCTCCTCCTTTCCTGAGATCACCGAGGATAAAAGCTCTTGCCTTCTTTCCTCCTCGAAATGCACCACCTGTTCCTCCGATCCCATCCCCACCAACCTACTTAACACCATCTCCCATACTGTCACCCCCTCCATCTGTCGCATCCTTAACCTTTCTCTCTCCACTGCAGCTGTCCCTGACACCTTCAAGCACGCCATAGTCACACCTCTCCTAAAAAAACCATCACTTGACCCTACCCTTCCTCTCCAAAATACTTGAGCGCGCCGTTCACAGTCGCTGCCTTGATTTTTCTCTCCTCTCATGCCATCCTCGATCCACTTCAATCCGGTTTTCGCCCTCTTCACTCGACAGAAACAGCACTCTCTAAAGTCTGCAACGACTTGCTCCTCGCCAAATCCAGAGGCCACTATTCCATCCTCATCCTCGATCTATCCGCTGCGTTTGACACTGTCAATCATGATTTACTTCTTGCCACACTGTCCTCTTTTGGGTTCCAAGGCTCTGTCCTCTCCTGGTTCTCCTCTTATCTCTCCCACTGCACTTTCAGGGTACACTCTCATGGATCTTCCTCCACTCCCATCCCACTATCTGTTGGAGTTCCCCAGGGATCTGTCCTTGGACCCCTTCTCTTCTCAATCCACACCTCTTCCCTAGGCTCACTGATCTCATCTCATGGTTTTCAGTATCATCTTTATGCTGATGACACCCAGCTATATCTCTCCACACCAGACATCACCGCCGAGACCCAGGCCAAGGTATCGGCCTGCTTATCCGACATTGCTGCCTGGATGTCCAACCGCCACCTGAAGCTGAACATGTCCAAAACCGAGCTCCTCGTCTTTCCACCTAAACCCACTTCTCCTCTTCCTCCACTCTCTATCTGTTGATAACACCCTCATCCTCCCTGTCCCATCTGCCCGCAACCTCGGAGTCATCTTCGACTCCTCCCTCTCCTTCTCTGCGTATATCCAACAGACTGCCAAGACCTGTCGCTTCTTCCTCTTCAACATCAGCAAAATTTGCCCTTTCCTCTCTGAGCACACCACCCGAACTTTCGTCCACACTCTCATTACCTCTCGACTACTGCAACTTACTCCTCACCGGCCTCCCACTTAGCCATCTATCCCCCCTTCAATCCGTTCAGAACGCTGCCGCACGTCTTATATTCCGCCAGAACCGATATACTCATATCACCCCTCTCCTCAAGTCACTCCACTGGCTTCCGATCAGATACCGCATACAATTCAAGCTTCTCCTCCTTACCTACAAATGCACCCGGTCTGCGGCTCCTCACTGCCTCTCTACCCTCATCTCCCCCTATGTTCCCGCCCGTAGCCTCCGCTCACAGGACAAATCCCTCCTTTCAGTACCCTTCTCCACCACTGCCAACTCCAAGCTCTGCTCATTCTGCCTTGCCTCACCCTATGCCCGGAACAATCTTCCTCAACCCTTACGCCAAGCCCCCTCCCTACCCATCTTCAAATCTCTGCTTAAAACTCACCTCTTCAATGCTGCCTTCGGCACCTAACCTTCGAGAAATATAGTATGCCCTATCAGATTGACTCTACACTTGTCTTTTAGATTGTACACTTGTCTCTAGATTGTACACCTGTCTTTTAGATTGTAAACTCCTTGAGCAGGGACTGTCCTTCCATGTTAAATTGTACAGCGCTGCGTAACCCTAGTAGCGCTTTAGAAATGTTAAGTAGTAGTAGTTTAAGGAAGATGCTGAAGACCATCTTTGAGACTTGAGCTTCGAATGATAAATGCTGGTCAGTGGTGTTGGTCAGGACTTTTTTTTGATTGTTCTAAGGCATATGATGTCAATAATGAAGGTTTTTTATAAAGTGGGTTGGTAGTCTTTTCCTGATTTAATTTGAGTTTGAAACTTGGTGCCCAAGATTCCATCAGATCTAGACTAGTTTTAATATTGTGTGTAATTTCTAGTGATTCCCTTTTGAAGGGGATATAAATGGTGATAACAGCATAGATGAAGGAATTAAATCCATGAGCCTCCAGTAAGTAAGCCAGTGGATGCCATCATGATATTGAATATAAGTACATAAGTATTGTCATATTGGGACAGACCGAAGGTCCATCAAGCCCAGCATCCTGTTTCTAACAGTGGCCAGTTCATGTCACAAGTACCTGGCAAGATCCCAAAACAGTACAATACATTTTATGCTGCTTATCCTAGAAATAAACAATTGTGCCTGTGCTCTGTCGAGCATCAAAATATAACAAAATGTTTAAACACACATGAATACAAGTGTATTGCTTCTTCAGCTTATTGAGAGTGGAGTAGTCTCATATGTAACACACGATAAAGATTATTTGATTTTTCACCCAATGACTGGGTGTATTATCTGTGTGTATTGTCTAATCATTGACTGAACCTCCACCACCCTTTGCTAATCTTATATATAAAGATATATTTCTGTTTGTCAATATGCTAACATCTAATTTTATGTAGCACTTAGCTTGAACAAGTTGGTGCTCTTAAAACCCCGACAGGTCCCCGTTTCGTGGTTACTTTCTCAAGGGGGAGTCACCAGTTCAAGTAACAGTCTCAAGTGCAACTGCAGCATTACTCAGTCAATGATTAGACAATACACACAGATAATACACCCAGTCATTGGGTGAAAAATCAAATAATCTTTATCGTGTGTTACATATGAGACTACTCCACTCTCAATAAGCTGAAGAAGCAATACACTTGTATTCATGTGTGTTTAAACATTTTGTTATATCCTAGAAATAAGCAGTGGATTTTCCCCAAGTCCATTTTAATAATCGTCTATGGACTTTTCCTTTAGGAAGCCATTCAAACCTTTTTTTAAACCCCGCTAAGGTAACCGCTTTTACTACATTCTCTGGCAACAAATTCCAGAGTTAAATTACACATTGCGTGAAGAAATATTTTCTACGATTCATGTTAAATTTACTACTTTGTAGCTTCATTGCGTGGCCCCTAGTCCTAGTATCTTTGGGAAGAGTAAACAAGCGATTCACGTCTACCTGTTCCATGCTCTCATTATTTTATAGCCCTCTATCATATCTCCGCTCAGTCATCTTTTCTCCAAGTTGAAGAGCCCTAGCTACTTTAGCCTTTCCTCTTAGGGAAGTCGCTCCATCCCCTTTATTTTCATGCAGTTCTACTATATCTTTATGGGTGATAAACGAGAGCCTTGTGGAACCCCACATATAGGGTCCCAGGGTGAGGAGATATGATGACCTGATTGTTTTACTTGGTAGGATCTTGATATTAGGAAACAGTGGAACCACTTTGACAGTTCCACTTGATACCAAAGTGGCCTAATAAGTGTAACAGTATATTCCTTGTCACTTGCAGCAGATGAATCCAGGAACTAGTGGGTTAAGTCCGCCTACCAGCAGGTGGAGATAGAGATAAACTAAAGGTGGTGATGTCAGATGGGCCAGCTCCTTTCTCAGTTAGTATGTCTCTATCTCAGCAGGTGGTGGACAGCTTTTTCTTCAGCTCCTGGGCCGGTAGCCAATTTGAGCTGGGGGTGGCGGGCTGGTGGTGTCCCCTTTGGTAGCATACGCAGTTGCTAGGTCCCTGCTGCACCTCAAATTCCCTCTGAACAGGCTTTTGCTGTTCTTTTCCTTCCCTGTTTTTCTGTCTCCTCACTAAAAAAGAGAACCATAGAATTTATTTAAAAGAGAAGCACAGGTAAGTGTTTTTGCTGAGAACAGGTTTGTGTTACTGCTGTCCGAGTCCTGTTTTCTGTTGTCTGCTTGTCTGAACCAGCCTCGAAGTGGAGTGGGAGAGTTTTTTTTTTCTTCGGCTCAGCTGTCAGTTCCTGCGCTTTCTCGGTCCGGGTTAAGTCCTGCTGGGTTCCTGTTCGGGGGCGGGCGATGGCAGTGGAAGCGGTAAAACGCTGTTCCCAATGCGGGAAACGGCGTTCGGCAGCGGGCCTTTGCAGCGCGGGGTGCGCTGATTTGGCGGGACTCGATGGAGTGGTGCCCCCCCCCCCCTCCGAGAGCGTGCTTTCCCGCCCGGAGCCTGGCGATCCTCGCGCTCCGGTAGCGGTTTTGGGCAAAGCTTCTTCTCCGCTGGTAGGGGAGTCGAGGGGGGGTGGGGGGGAGGCATCAGGCACTGTGGGCGGTGGTGCAGGTGCCATGGCTGTGACCTCTGTTGCGGGGGAGGGGTTTCGCCATAGTTTATTTTGCTACTCCAGGCGTTTTTGTTGAAAAGGGCCTTGCCCCCCCCCCCCCCCCCCCCCCCCCCCCCCCCAACGTGGCTGTGACAGCTTCGGCCTTTGATTCTCTCGGGGTCTCAGGCTAACCAAGAGATTTGGGGGTTTTCCCCCAGAGGATTTCTCCTCCTTTAAAAAGCTTAGGCTGGCTTTAGGATCTGAGGAGGGGTCCTGCATACAGTCGCCTGCAGCTTCCTCTGTGGTGGCTCTCTCGGAGCAGACGGGGGTATAGGACGTGGAGGACAGTGTCCTCACTGACCAACTGGAGGACTCTTACGCCATGAGGATTTTCCATAAGGAGGAGATTTCCTCCTTTATCTCTCAGGCGCTGGAAGCCCTGAATATAGAAGACCCTGAGTTTGCGGCTTCTCAGGCGGTCAACCCCAAAATGGCTAGTACCAGACAACCTTCTAAGGCCTTTCCGGTACATGAAGCTATTGAAGAGTTGATTTCGGCCTAGTGGGCGGATCCGGATGGGGGGCTTAAAGTAGCCAGGGCTATGGCCAGGCTGTATCCGGTTTCAGCGGACCGTTTAGAGTAGTTTGCCCTACCTAGGGTGGATGTCCTGGTGACGGCGGTCACTAAGAAGACTACTCTTCCAGTGGAAGGTGGTGTGGCACTTAAGGATATGCAAGACAAATGGCTAGAGGCCTCTTTAAAACGTGCCTTTCCTTGTCATCAAGCAGATGAAGTCATTACGTATGGGTTATGTCCATCAACCAGCAGGGGGAGATAGAGAGCACTCAACTTTTCACAGTGCCTCATGGCCAGCTAGCTCCGCTGCCTCTTCAGTATTCTCTATCTCCCCAAGCAGGGTGGCTGCAGCTTCTTCGAGCTCCATCAAAAATCTGCCTGGGGGTGGCTCCTGGCTTGCCAGTTGTTAGCCTGGGTGTTAGAGGCTATAGCAGCTTCACTTTGAAGGCACATAGGTCAGCCCTTTCCCTGCCTTACCCATGCCCCCGTGGATGTGGACATTAGCTTGCTTTTCCCTGTCCTTTCTCACACAGTGGATGCAGGCACATTGGTTCGCCTTTCCCTGCCTTTCCCACATATCTGAGCCTCCGGAGTGAATTTATTTACCTCTTTTGCCTCTGCTTTCTTCGCAGCGTCCAGGAGGGATGCGCGTTTTGGAGCACAGGTGCTAGCGCGTGGTGTGGCTTGTTCCCACCCTATTTAGGGATTGCTTTGTTACATCCTATACGTAATGGCTTCATCTGCTTGATGACAAGGAAGGGAAAATTACTTGGTAATTTTCTTTCCTTTAGTCATAGCAGATGAAGCCATGAGCCCTCCCTGTATGATGGTCTGTATTGCAGTGATTCTGATTTCAGGTGCTGTTCTTGTTTCTTGAAGTTATATTCCTTCCTTGGGGAGTCGGAAAACCGTCTTCAGGATTCTTGTTATAGTTATAGGAGGATGAGTTCATTCCCTCCAGTTCATGTTTTGGGAGGATGCAAGGATTCCCTCCCTTTATACAAAGTAGAGGATGAGTTCATTCCCTCCTTTTTTGAGTTCATGCCCTTGTTAAGCGGCCATCGTTCGCTGTGAGGAAAGTTCATGTTATTCCAATTGCGGTTTGCCACACTGCTTTGGAAGCTTCAAATACTGAAGAGGCAGTGGAGCTAGCTGGCCATGAGGCACTGTGAAAAGTTGAGTGCTCTCTATCTCCCCCTGCTGGTTGATGGACACAACCCATACGTAATGGCTTCATCTGCTATGACTAAAGGAAAGAAAATTACCAAGGTAAGAACCTAATTTTCCCTTGAGGAGGCCGCTTTGACACTTCAAGCTTCCGTTTGTAGTTCTTTTGCGGTTAGAGCTTGTCTCAGTTGGCTACATTCTGTCATGGATTCGATTTTGGAGCCTGATATGCTGGGAACTCCTCAGATGTCGCTGATGGATATTGGGCTGACGTACTTGGCGGATGCCTTGTATGATTTGGTCCATGCTTCTGCCAAACTCATGGCCTTGGCCGTTTCTTCTCGGCGTCTTCTGTGGCTCCGTCATTGGGCTGCAGATATGGCTTTTTGGGGAAGACCTAGAAAGGAGCCTCGATGCCACGTTTCAGAGGGACGCGCCAGTATCGCCCGAGGCGGTCCAACGCTTCTATTTCGGAGCCTGATATGCTGGGAACTCCTCAGATGTCGCTGATGGATATTGGGCTGGCGTATTTGGCGGATGCCTTGTATGATTTGGTCCATGCTTCTTCCAAATTCATGGCCTTGGCCGTTTCTTCTCGGCGTCTTCTGTGGCTCCGTCATTGGGCTGCAGATATGGCTTTTTGGGGAAGACCTAGAAAGGAGCCTCGATGCCACGTTTCAGAGGGACGCGCCAGTATCGCCCGAGGCGGTCCAACGCAGCCTTTCAGTGTCCTCGTTTTGGGCAGCATTCTTCCTTTCGCAACGAGAAGAGTCCGACTGGACCCCCTTCACATCAGGGGGCTCCTCGGGCCTCCCTGATGGGGAGGGGCGCAGGTCCACTCGGGAGGAGAGCAGATCGGTGGTCGGCTTTCTCTGTTTCTTCCAGCGTGGGCCAAGAGGATAGCGGTTCTGCAGTGTTTGCGAGACCTGCTAAGGATAGGGGCTATCATGCCTGTTCCTCCTCTCAAAAGGCGCACAGGTTGGTACTCCATCTTCTTTGTGGTTCCAAAGAAGGGAGGGGCTTTTCGGCCTATTCTCGATCTCAGAAAAGTAAACCAGTTTTTGTGGGTTCGTCACTTCTGCTTGGAGACATTAAGGGCAGTCATTGCTGCTGTTCAACCAGGGGAGGTTTTGACTGCTCTCAATTTGAGAGAAGCTTACCTGCACATTCCCATTTGGCAGCCCCATCACAGATTTCTCAAATTTGTGGTGCTAGGTCAGCACTTCCAGTTTCGGGCCCTTCCTTTCGGAATGGCCACTGCCCCACGCACTTTTTTCAAGGTCATGGTGGTGGTGGCGGCGTTCCTGCGGAAGGAGGGGATTTGAGTGCATCCATATTTCGGGCGACGGCAACAGAAGAGAGTCGAGTGGTCACCACCCGAGTGATTGCAGTGTTGTAATCCATAGGTTGGGTGATCAATATGGACAAAAGTGGTGGAGAGATTTCTGGTACAGCCCGTGGACATTTGTAAAGCTGTGACTTAGGCTTCCTTGCATTCCTTTTCTAAGCATTATAGGCTAGATGTCCAATGTTGTGAGAGAGCGGTTTTTAGGGATAGGGTCCTCACAGTGGGGTTGCTGGGGTCCCTCCCTTAAGGGCACTGCTTTGTTAGTTCCCATCAGTCCAATTCTGGTCCGGTCCGGAGGGACGCTAAGGAAGGAGAAATTAGACCTTACCTACTGATTTCCTTTT
This sequence comes from Microcaecilia unicolor, assembly GCF_901765095.1. Classification (NCBI taxonomy): domain Eukaryota; kingdom Metazoa; phylum Chordata; class Amphibia; order Gymnophiona; family Siphonopidae; genus Microcaecilia; species Microcaecilia unicolor. The sequence continues at coordinate 318,206,499 of NC_044033.1, read as the reverse complement.
CTTTAATCTCTCTGTTGACAAATTTGATCTATTTCCTAATTTCTGTTAACATTTCATCATCTGATGTTCTGGTTAGGCGGCTGGTAGTATAGGCATTCTAGTATTCTCTTTCTCACCCACATGGGATTTCTTCCAAAGGGTTCCATGATAATTGTTTTTTCATACTGAATTTTTATTCTGTTAGACTCAGTTCCCTCTTTAGCATATAATGCCACCCCTTTCCGATTTTTATCTACCTTATCACATTGGAGTTGACCCTCAAGAAAAAGATCTAGATGTTGTTGTAGACAATACACTGAAACCTTCTGCTCAGTGTGGTGGTGGCCAAAAAAGCAAACAGGATGCTACAAATTATTAGGAAAGGAATGTAAAATAAGACCAAGCATATTATAATGCCTCTATCACTCCATGGTGTGGCCTCACCTTGAGTATTACGTTCAGTTCTGGAACTCGCTGCCGGAAGATATGGTTAAAGCGGTTAGCGTATCTGGGTTTAAAAAAGGTTTGGACAAGTCCCTGAAGGAAAAGTCTATAGTCTGTTGTTCAGGTGGACATAGGGAAGCCACCTGGGATTGGTAGCATGGGTTGTTGCTACTATTTGGGTTTCTGCCAGGTTTTATGACCTGAATTGGCAGCTGTTGGAAATAGGATACTGTTTCTAGCATTTGTATACAGACATTTCAAAGCATGGGTTTTTTTTGGTGGGTTTTTTTTTTTTTTAATCTACAAGCTGGTAGAAATAATTTTGTAGTCTTTACTTTGCTGTCCCCTTAAAGGCTCCTGGCTTACTTTTTGCCTTTTTTTATTTATTTAGATTTTGCTCACACCTTTTTCAGTAGTAGCTCAAGGTGAGTTACATTCAGGTACTCTGGATATTTCTCTGTCCCAGGAGGGCTCACAATCTAAGTTTGTACCTGAGGCAAAGGGAAGGTTAAGTGACTTGCCCAAGATCACAAGAAGCAGCAGCGGGATTTGAACCAGCCACCTCTGGACTGCAAGACCGGTGCTCAAACCACTAGGCCACTCCTCCACTGTTGCAACCTTTCCTATCAGGATGCCCTGACTTCCCTGTTTTGATAATATCCTTTAAAGATAAGTTACTCCTAATCAGCTTCTGAGGACTACTGGCTCTACTACTACTACTATTTAGCATTTCTATAGCGCTACAAGGCGTACGCAGCGCTGCACAAACATAGAAGAAAGACAATCCCTGTTCAAAGAGCTTACAATCTAATAGACAAAAAGTAATCAAATCAATTAATGTGAACGGGAAGGAAGAGAGGAGGGTAGGTGGAGGCGAGTGGTTACGAGAAAAGCAATGTTAAAGAGGTGGGCTTTCAGTCTAGATTTAAAGGTGGCCAAGGATGGGGCAAGACGTAGTGGCTCAGGAAGTTTATTCCAGGCGTAGGGTGCAGCGAGACAGAAGGCGCGAAGTCTGGAGTTGGCAGTGCAGCGAGACAGAAGGCGCGAAGTCTGGAGTTGGCAGTAGTGGAGAAGGGAACAGATAAGAAGGATTTATCCATGGAGCGGAGTGCACGGGAAGGGGTGTAGGGAAGGACGAGTGTGGAGAGATACTGGGGAGCAGCAGAGTGAGTACATTTATAGGTTAGTAGAAGAAGATTGAACAGGATGCGAAAACGGATAGGGAGCCAGTGAAGGGTCTTGAGGAGAGGGGTAGTATGAGTAAAGCGACCCTGGCGGAAGACGAGACGGGCAGCAGAGTTTTGAACTGACTGGAGGGGAGAGAGGTGACTGAGTGGGAGGCCAGCAAGAAGCAGATTGCAGTAGTCTAAACGAGAGGTGACAAGGGTGTGGATGAGGGTTTTGGTAGAGTGCTCGGAAAGAAAGGGGCGGATTTTACGGATGTTGTAAAGAAAGAAACGACAGGTCTTGGCAATCTGCTGGATATGAGCAGAGAAGGAGAGAGAAGAGTCAAAGATGACCCCAAGGTTTCGAGCTGAGGAGACAGGGAGAATGAGAGAGCCATCAACAGAAATAGAAAACGGGGGGAGCGGGGAGGTGGGTTTGGGGGGGGGGGGGGGGGGGGGAATGAGAAGCTCGGTTTTGGTCATATTTAATTTCAGGTGGCGTTGAGACATCCAGACAGCAGTGTCAGACAAGCACGCTGAAACTTTGGTTTGGATGCAAGGTGAGAGGGGTAGAAAGGTAGATTTGGGAGTCATCAGCATAGAGATGGTAGGAAAAGCCATGGGGTGAGATTAATGAACCAAGGGAAGAAGTGTAGATAGAAAAGAGGAGGGGACCAAGAACAGAACCCTGAGGTACGCCGACAGGCAGAGGGATAGAAGTAAAAGAGGATCCACCAGAGTGAACACTAAAGGTGCGGAGGGAGAGGTAGGAAGAGAACCAGGAAAGGACAGAGCCCTGGAATCCAAGTGAGGACAGGGTATCGAGAAGTATGCTGTGATCGACAGTGTCAAAAGCAGCGGAAAGATCAAGAAGAATGAGGATGGAATATTGACCTCTGGATTTAGCCAGTAATAGGTCATTGGAGACTTTAGTAAGCGCAGTTTCGGTTGAGTGGAGAGGGCGAAAACCAGATTGTAGTGGGTCAAGAATAGCATGTGAGGAGAGAAAATCAAGGCAGCGGCGGTGAACAGCACGCTCAAGTAATTTGGAGAGAAAAGGAAGGAGGGAGATGGGTCGGTAATTAGAGGGACAAGTAGGGTCGAGTGAAGGCTTCTTAAGGAGAGGTGTGACCACAGCATGTTTAAAGGAAGCAGGGACAGTCGCAGTGGAAAGTGAGAGGCTGAGAATGTGACAGATAAAAGGAATAAGAGCAGGAGAGATGGCATTAAGAAAGTGGGTGGGAATGGGATCAGAGGAACAGGTGGTACATTTTGAGGAAGAAAGGAGAAGTGTAGTTTCCTCAATAGTAACTTGAGGAAAGGGAATGAGGGGAAGGAGAGAGAGGGGAACGGACTAGTGGAGGGAGAGGTGGTGAGGTAGAGAAAGCAAGGTTTATCTTTTGAACCTTGTTGTGAAAGAATTCAGCAAGGGTCTGAGGAGATAATGAAGGGGGAGTTGGGGAGGGGGCACCTTGAGGAGAGAGTTCAATGTGGTGAAGAGAAGTCGAGGATTAGGACCAAGAGAGTTGGTCAGTTGGATATAATAATCCTGTTTGGCACGTTAAAGAGCAGATTGGAAGGAGGTCAGCATGAACTTAAAGTGTAGGAAGTCAGCAAGGGCCCGAGATTTCCGCCAGAGGCGTTCGGCGGAGCGGGTACAGGAACGAAGGTAGCGGATATTAGAAGTCAGCCAAGGTTGGGGTTTTGTACGCCTTACAGGGCGGGTCATCAAAGGTGCAAGTGTGTCTAAGGCAGAGGATAGAGTATTGTTGTAAGAAGAAACAGCCTCGTTGACAGATGTGGATGGTGCCACAATAGAGAGGAGGTTTGAAACATGGGAGGATAGAGATGAAGGGTCAATATCGTGAAGATTCCTAGATAAATTAGATAAGATAGGACGGGACTGGGAGGGAGGAGATTTAAGAGTGAAAGTTATAAGATGGTGATCAGAGAGGGGAAGATCAGAGGCAAGGAAACTAGAGGGTGAACAGTTGGAGGAGAAGATGAGATCAAGACAGTGACCATTTTGATGAGTGGGGGAGGTGGAGCATAGTTGGAGATTAAAGGAGGATGTTAAAGCGAGTAACTTGGAAATATAAGAGTTGGAAGGATCATTAGCAGGCATATTAAAGTCACCAAGGATGAGAGAGGGGGAGGAAGGATCATGGAAGAAGGCAAGCCAGGCGTCAAAGTCACTGAGAAAGGATGAAAGGGACTTATCAGGGGGACGATAAATGACCGCTATTCGAAGAGGCAGAGGAGAGAAAAGGCGGATAGAGTGGACTTCAAAGGAGGAAAAACAGTGAGATTGAGGTGGAAGAAGGGGTTGAAATCTGGAGGAGAGAGAAGTAGTCCAACACCGCCCCCACGGCCAGCAGGGCGAGGAGTATGTGAAAAAAAGATAACCGCCATGGCAGAGGGCTGCGACTGAAGCAGAGTCATCAGGGCAGAGCCAGGTTTCTGTTATGGCGAGCAGATGGAGGTGACGCGAGATAAAGAGGTCCTGGATATAGGCGAGTTTGTTACAGATAGAGCGGGCATTCCATAGGGCGCAAGAGAAGGGCAGAGAAGAGGAGGGGAGTAGAGAAATAGAGATGAGGTTAGAGAGGTCGCGGTGAGATCTGTAGAGTTGGGATAAAAGTTGGTGAGGGGGGCCAGGATTGGGATTGATGTCACCGGCTGAGAGTAAGAGAAGGAGTAAAAGAGAGCGGAGGAGAGTAGGAGAGGTGTGGCCACGAAGGCGTCGAAGGCGAGAGGTATTTAGGTGGAATGGGGAAGGCAAAATGGACGGAAGAAAGAGGCGGAGATTAAAAGCCAAGAGGGAGGAAGAGGGTAGGAGAGAAGGTGAGGTGATGAAGTCGATGGATGGGCAGTGAGTTCCTGTAGCGGAGAGAGGTAGGGGGTGAGGGAAAAGATTAGGAAGGGACAGGGCTAGGAAGAGAATGTGAATAGGGGGCCATAAATGACTGAGGTACTTTAGCAACTGGGAAGAAGATTAGATGTAAAGAGAAAAATGCCCTGCACCTAGAGCGGAGGCCCTGAGTGGATCGGAGTGGACCTGGGTGTCACCCCGGAGAAGGCTGTAAGGATATGCAGATGAGCTGCAAGACCTCCACAGCACCTGAAAGGCAGCCGGTGGTAGAGCTGGGCACCTCTCAGCTGAGGAAAGGCTTACCAGGGGTTAGGCCGAAGCCAGCATTCCTCCCCCTGAGGGTCGCCTGATCCTAGCCAAAAAGCACCTGGAAACTCTGTGCACTTGGAGCGAGGGCCCTGGGAACCTTGGGCTCTCCCCCAAGGTTCTAGTCTAAAAACTGCTTTTGTCTCCTTTTAAATGTTAGTACACAGCTTAGTTCCATCCCCGCTGAGGTGAAGCCACTGTCCAGGGTGGGAGAAGTTATGTTCTTCCGCCACCATACTAACAGTGGTGGCTTTGCTTGCAGGCATCATCCTGGCCCCTTAGGCTTGGGGGGGAGGTTTGCAATTTTATGTATTTAACTTTCCAAGTGGGGGCAAGACAGGTTTAGATGTGACTGTGTGGAACTCGCATTTAAAGTCTTCTTTGAAAATCCTTTCTCTTTTTTGGGCTTAATGTACTCCGGGATAATCTAAATCCAAGCTGTATTGCTAAATTCACGGTAGATTAAAACCTTGATGACTGAGATGCTGCTCCCAAGTTTCTGGTTTGGACCAATTCAGCCCCATTTTGTGTGTGTTCCTAAATTCCTAGCAAAATTGATCTGTGGGTGGTCTTTTAGAACTAGTTGTGCATGAGTATAGATGATTGAGTATATTAAAATAAACAGTACTATATTATCTGGGTTAAGTATGCTTCGTGTTTTCATGCCCCATGCTGAATCCAGCTTCCTTTCTTTTTAAGAAGAAAAAGAGGCACCAGAATGTGTGTGTTCATAAGAACATAATAGCCATACTGGGTCAGATAATGGCCCATCTAGCCCAGTGTACCTGGCACAAACCCAATTAATAGCAACATTCCATGCTTCCAGTTTCAAGGGAAGCAGTGGCTTCCCCCATGTCCTACGTGCTTAGTTGCCCAGGTGTCAAAATCGCTTTCTGACAAGCTTCTGAAGTAGGATAGCCTGGCATTCATCTGCATTTTGTCCCACTTTGGAGAGGAAGAAGAGAAGCATCTGTGACTTGGTGGTGGTCGCTTTTCATTCACCCCAGTCTCCCCCTTTCCCAGATTGTCGCCCAGTTCCTAACAAATCTAAATCCCTCATCCCTGCACCATCGTCTCAACCACACATTGAGACTTCGGAGCTCTACCTGCCTTTTGAGTCCTGCACGTGGAACAGGGAGCATCTCTGAAAATGCTGCCCTGGTGGATCTGGACTTCAGCTTTCTACTTATGAGCCTAAATTTGGCTTCCAGAACCTCCCTCCAATATTTTCCTATGTAATTGGTACCCACATGTACCAAGACAGTCGACTCCTCCCCAGCATTTTCTAAGATCCTGTCTAGGTGATGCGTGAGGTCCGCCACCTTCACATCAGGCAGGCAAGTGGCCAGGCGATCCTCACATCCACCAGCCACCCAGCTATCTACATGCCTAATGATCGAATCACCAACTACAACAGCTGTCCTAATTCTTCTCGCCTGGGCAGAAGTTCTCAGAGACATATCCTCAGTGTGAGAGGATGGTGCATCCCCTGGCTACAAGAGTACTTCGTACTTCACCATAAATTCGATTATTTTTTTCTTGGTCAGAGACTTGTGTAAAAAAGGCAGTAATGCCTGTTAAAGTGAGGAAATAATATAAAGAAAATGACATGAGACCAACATTAGACAGAACAGAAAAAATAACATGGACAACAGGAGCCGTGGCTGGAAGCAGTTCTGCTTTACGTTTTTCTCCTGTGGCCGCTAATCGGTAGGGTGGTGTCATGTTCAGGCTTACCAAGGTCGAGTGATCCTCTTGGCTCCAGACTGACCCCGGAGGCCATGGTTTGCGGATCTGGTCCATCTGTTAGTGAACCAGCCATTCCGCCTTCCTCCGACATGAGTGACGTTGAGGATGAAGGGTTCCTTGGACTCTGTCATTGCTACCTTGCTTCAGGCCAAGAAATGGTCCTCTTCTATGGCTTATGCTTGAGTTTGGCGAATCTTCAAAGCTTGGTGCTCCTAGAGGGCCATTTCTCTGTTTTGGGCTTTGTTGCCTCAGATTTTGGGGTTCTTGCAGATTGGGTTGCAGAAAGGTTTGCTGGCCAGTTCCCTATGGGTGCAAGTGGTGGCACTAGCTTGATATTGAAGTCACGTTGTTTGAGTTCTCCTTGCTTCTCATCCAGATGTGGTGCAGTTTCTCAAAGGGGTTATGTATCTTAAGCCTCCAGTGCTCTGGTCTTACCCAAATTGATTTTGGTGCTACGAACACTTCAGGCGCCTCTATTTGAGCCTCTGCACATTCTTAAGTCTGTTCTTCATGTGACCATTTCTTCAGCTTGCAGAATTTCTGAGCTGCAGGCTCTCTTGTAGGGATCCGTTTGTTTTTCAGAGGCTTGGGTGATGGTCTGTACTGTTTCTTCATTTATTTTAAAGGTGGTTTCATCTTTCCATCTTAATCAGCCACTGTTTCTTCCATCCTTTCGGGTGGACCAGTATCCAAGGGATTTTCAGCACTTGCGCTTTCTTGATGTCAGATGCACTCTTTTTCAGTATTTGGAGGGTATGAATGATTTTTGTCGGTCAGATCATCTTTTTCTGCTGTTTGCAGGGCTTTAGAAGGGAGAAGCGACTTCTAATCATTGCCCACTGCCTACGAGAAGCTATGTCCTGGCCTGTCATTCCCCTCTGGACCATTTGCAAGTCCACTCCACGCGAGCCTTGGCATCTTCTTGGGCAGAGACTTGTGTGGGGGGGAATCTGGAGGAAATTTGTAGGGCGGTGACTTGGTCATTTTGTCAAGCACTATCATGTATATGTTACAGCCCAGGAGGGTTCTTCTGTTCCGCGGTGCTTTCGGCAGGGCTTGTGCTTCCTCCTTCCCCACCCCCCTTTAGATACTGCTTTGCTACATCCCACAGGTCTCTGGATTCATCTGCAACAGACACTAATTAATGTAAAATTATGTCCTACCTGATGATGATTTTTCTTTCCTTTAGTCGCAGCAGATGAATCCAGAGTCCCGCCCTTTCTGACTCTGTTTTTTGTGGATTTAGAGGCTTTCCTGCAGAGAGTCTTGCTGCATGGTTTAGGAGGGGTTGAGTACTTCATTTCCTCTTTTGGGCGAGTTTAGCTTTCCTCACATCGACTATGGGTGTGATGTATTTCTATGAGGAAGGGGTGACTTCAGGTCACCATGTTCTTTTCCTGCTTTGTGAAGAAGTATATTGAATGGCTAGGGAGCATGACGTCCTAATAGGCAAAGTGCATTTCAGTGCTATCACCACCTGCTGGTAGATGGACACAACCCATGGGTCTCTGGATTCATCTGCTACAACTAAAGAAAATTATTAGGTAGGACATCATTTTACATTCTTCACAGGCAGCAATGTTTCATTCTTCATAGCAGAATTAATTAGGACACAATTCCCACCTGCCTCCTCAAGAGTAGATCATGAGCTTTAAACTAAATACTACCCCCAGGAAGGGCCAGCATACTCGGATCATCCTGCTAGTTATGAGTTCCCAAGAGAGCTGTTCCATGACACCACCCACCTGTGTACCTGATTACTTTTGTCATTTACTGAAAACACCAATGCAGTTTTTTTGTTGGTTTTTTTTTTCCACAAAATTGACAGTAAACTAGAAGTAAACTGCTGCAATGAGATTAATTCAATTACATCGGGCTACAAGTTGATACTAGATGCTATTCCCAAATACAGTTTATTGAATGTGCTATTTATCATTTTCATGCAAAATTTTGGGGAACGTCCTGGAACTACTTAGTATAGAAATGTCACAACTGGAGATCCAATGGGCAGGAACATAATTCTCTTGATTTAGCAATCCATAGGATACCAGCACCCGAAGTTACAATTTGTTAAAACTTTTTTTTTTTATTTATAACTTTTACAATTATAGTCAAGCAAAGCTTGTTTTGAAAAGCAATACGTTTCACATATAGTTTAGTCAGGAATACAATATTATTAAAGCAACGATTTTGAAATTTCTTGCTCAAGTCCACATATTTGGAGCAAGATATTAAGAAATGGAATATATATTAGGCAAAAATTTCAAGATTAAAGCAAGCAAAAAGCTAACAGGTAACATTACTCAGTGTTAAATTTCTCAATTAAAGGGAGAATAACATTTTAAGCACCCCTATTTTGCCTTGATGCTAGAAACACTGTTAACTGAGCTGGGTCAAAGAAAACATATTTATTCGATTGGTATCTCACTATGCATTTACACAGATATCTCAAGTAAAATGTAGCACCCAGCTGTATGACCCCTGGTTTCATTAGAAGAGATTGTTTTCGACGCTTGTGCATTTCTCTAGAGATATCAGGGAATAATTGTTAAAACATTTTTAGAGTAGGTATTTCTGTTGAATCATGCAGGGGAAAACATTAAGCAATGTGTGCGGATTTAATTTTTTTTCCTTTTATGTTAATAGGGGACCACAATTCTCAGATTAGCCTCCAAGGAACAGGAGGTGATGGGATGCATGAAGACAGTGGTACTATGGAAGAAGGAGAAATCAGCCCAGAACCACAGCGACAGCAGGGTCGGAGGGTGAGGAGGGAAGCCTGCACCTGCCCCTACTGCAAAGATAATGAAGGGAGGTGGGTGTACCTATATATTCTTCCATTTTACTAATCCAGAAGCACTCATTGGCATGTCTTCTTTGGTCAATGTCACACAATATATAGCTGAGCATTTTTCAGGTCAGCATTGACATAATACTTATAACTGTCAGTTTTAGTATATACCTCGGCATTAAGTACTGATGGTCTGGTTTCTCATAATCTGGAGTAAACAAATTGACAGGGCTACAATAATCCTGGGATCCAGATACCTGGCTACCAAAAATTTAGAAAAGTGAAACATTAAAGGATAGAAAGAAAATATATAGACAAAAATATAAACTAACACACAAAATAGGCAGCACAACAAAACATCATGAAAAGAGAGAGAATTGGTTGTTTTCTGAATATACTTTCACCCCCTTCAATACTAGGTCACCTAAATATGAGTTTTGATGTACTAAACTTAGTAGAATAGAGGGTGCGAAATAACAGGTTTAAAATATTTTGTTCACATTTTTAGATTTATTAAGACTGACTTTTCTGTCATATAGCTTAGTAATATTGGTTGATAACAGAGATTCTGAGGTTGAATCCTGGCAGTGTTAAGAGACACAAGTATCTCTGTACATTGATTAGACTTTAGAGAGGGAGTGCCAAATCTTAGGTTTATTATGGCAGACCTGTTGCCTTTATGGAGCTCTGGTAATTCTGAGAAATGAGTAAGACATAAGCAGAGATCCTGTTTTCTTGTCATCTGTCTGCACTATTCTGAACAAGTGGGAGTTATCCCCTCCTGTCAACAGATGGGAGGTAAAGAACTGTTTTGTTCTGTTTTGTTTCCCCAGTTATCCCACTGGTATAATCTGCTAGTGCTCAAGGAAATCCAGTATTTTTCTCTAGCTGTAGTAGATGGTGCTCCAAGTCCCTATCCTAGCTCCCTGCTCTGCTGGCCGAGGCCACACAGCAAGGTTGTCTAACAGCCGCTCCCAGGTTACCCAGTTCCTGGACTGGACCTGATTGAGTTCAGAGCTGTGCTTAGCTGCCCCCAGTCACACTTTGTAGCGTCCACTGGACGAGGCATTTGGTGGGGCCCTGCCGGAGGGGTGCACTGGTTCCCCCTACCCCATGTAGCTCACATATGTTTTGGTGTTCTCATCCCCAGGCTCTCCTGCAGCTCCCAGGTGTTCAAAAAAAAAGAAATTGCTGTTTGGGTCTGCCTGCTTTAGCTTTATTCCCTCTATTGGGAGTAAAGCTAATAAGAGTTTAAAAAAAAAAAATTACCCGCATAGATCAGGGGAACAGCGGAGACGCTGGAGTACTGGGCCACATCTCACCCAAATCAGGAGGCAGGCTTGCACATGCCAGCCACATGGCTAGGCATGTCTGCCATGAGATGCTATTCAGTCTACAAGAACTGGCAGCTTAGCAGAGCTGCCAGCTCTGCCTCTCCTTCAAATGGGGGGGGGGGGGGGGGGGGGGGCACCAGAGTTGCCTGCTGTTCTCCCCATACCAAAGCATTGTGACCTACAGTCCCAATGGCTTTGATGAGAACAGCAGCCATTTTGAATTCTGTGTTTCTTCTGTTTCAGGAACTCCAACACCACGCAGGGTTCTGAATGGTCCCCAGAGGATCAAGAGGGCCTCTCAGACCCTGTCTTCCTTAGATTCTGATTTTGAGGAGGATTCTCTTACCAGGGAGGAGGAAAAAGAGCGATGCTATATAATTTGGCTGTTCATAGGGAGGAACTTTCACCTTTCAAAGATTAGGTCTCATAGATGCTTAAGGCTCCCACTGTAAATCCTTCTGAGGGGTATCCTTTATTGAAGGGCTTCACAGGGCCCCTAAAGCAATTTCTGCTTCACAAGGCCCTCGCTTGATGATGCTGGAAGAGTGGGTGTCCCCGGACGGGGCTCTTAAGGGGGCCAGGGCCCAGGATCATCTGTACACCTTTGCATCTAAGGACGTGGAGCGGCATTAAAAACATTACTATTCCAGGCGGCTTATGGATTAAGGAATGGAAACAATATAGATATAAAGATGAATGAATGATGCAGTCCAAAAACGGGCCATGTTTCGGTGTAACTTTGATCAAACACAATTTATATGAAATATAATGAAAAGTGATTTACATGTATGTTATCCTTCAAAAAACAGTGTTGTATAATGTGCTGTTTTTGAATGGATAACTTATGTATGTAAATCACTTTTCATTGTATTTGATACGTTGTTTTTGGTCAAAGTACAGTTTTTGTTAACATATTTTGTAAAGCTATGTCATTTTTGTTCATATTTCAGTCCATTCATATCCACTACTTACCACATGTGGGTGCACAGAGTCCCTCTGTAGTTTCAGTAGGAGGCAGATTGGCCCTCTTTCTCCATGACTGTGCCTGCATCACCTCAGATCAGTGGGTTCTGGGTGATCCAGAAAAATTTACTTCGTTGAGTTCTTCTGTTCTGTTCCAGATGCCTTCATAATGTCTCCATGTGCCTCGGAGCTAAAGCAACAGGGTGTGTGTGACTCTTACCTTGCAACATTTACTGGACCTGGGAGCGGTGGAGCCCATCTCATTAGAGGAGCAGGGTCTGGGCCAATATTCCATTATTTTGTGGTCCCAAGGAAGGGAAGCTCCTTTCGGCCCATCCTGGATCTAAAAGGAGTGAATGCTTGCCTTCAGGTACAGCACTTTCACATGGAGACTCTCCACGTGAACGTGCTGTGCCAGCGATCGCCTCAGTTCAGCCAGGGTGAGTTTCAGACATCCTAGGATCTTACGAAAGCCCACCTGCACATTCCCATTGTGGATCATGACAGTACCTCGGCTTAAGTGTGCTTGGTTGCCATTTTCAGCTTTGAGCTTTGCCCTTTGGGCTATCCATAGCCCTCTGCACCTTTTCCATGGTGTTGACACATTTTGAAGTGCCAGGGCATGCAGGCGCATCCTTATCTGGACAGTTAGCTGATTCAGGCTGACTCCGAGGTGGAGGCCAGGAGAGCAACTTCTGAAGTCATAGCCCTCCCGAAGGGACTTGGTTGAGTGGTGGATCCAAAGAGTCACTTGCTCCCTACTCAGGTCCTGGAATATCTGGGAATTTGCTTCTGCATAGCTCAGGGGATGGTTTCCCTCCAGAGGATCAGGTGGCAAAGCTACAGACCCAGAAACACAGGCTGTGCAAGCTTCTAACTCCCAAGTTTTGGGACTTAATGAAACTCTTGGGCTGGAGTTGGTTCCTTGGACATGTGTGAATGAGACCTCTGCTGTCAGCTCTCTTTGTCCAGGTAGGCCCCGGTTTCAAAGAACTTCAAGTAACCTTTTGCCCCTCAAAGCAAGAGCCAGTGTCATCCACCACCTTCAGACTATTTTGCTGGACTCTCCACAGTGGGTGGTGGTTACCACCAATGCGAGTCTCCTCGGCTGAGAAGCTCACTGCTTGGACAAAGTGGCCCGGGGACGTGGTCCCCCACTGGAGGTGTCGTAGTTGATCAGTTGCCTACAGACTTCGGTGGTACGCCTACCCTTAGTGGAATTCTTTTCTCTCTTCAATGGAAAGCAGTCCTGATAATGATGGACATCGCCATGGGGGTGGCCTTCGTAATCAAGACAGCACCAGGAGCCAGGTGGTGGTGCTGGAAGCAGCTAGCCTCTGCCATTGAGCGGAGAGGCAGTGTCAGGCTCTGTCGGCAGGTCATACTTTGGGCAAGGACAACGTCCAGGTGGACTTCCTCAGTTACTCTTGGTTGGATTCCAGGGAATGGGAACTGGGGCCAAAGGCCGTTCAGCTCATCCAGAACCGATGGGATCTGCTGGTTTTCGACTTGATGGCTTTGTGCTCCAGTAGCAAGACAAAACACTTCAGCTACTAGAAAGAGGCAGCCTCACAGGGAATACTTATGCCAGCTGTGGTCAGCGGAGAAGCCCCTGTATGTCTTCCCTCCATGGCCTCAGATAGGCAGGCTCTTGCACAGAATAGCACACATTCCTCATCTCCTTCTAGTAAATCCAGATTGACCCCATTGACCATGGTATGTGGACCTAGTGTGGCTGTTGGTAGCCAAACTGCTTCCTCTACCCACGGGACATGGCCACCTTTGTTGTAGAAATGAAGCTCTTCTGGCTTACGGTTTGGCTCTTGAAAGGAGACACCTAGTGAGACGTTTTTCATCTGCAGTTGTCTCTACCTCACTTAAATCCTGGAAGTCTTCCAGGTCTTGAAGGTTTTCAAGAATTGGTGTGCCAAACGGGCACTGTTTCCTTGGAAGGCATAGATTCTGGATGTCTTGGGTTTTTGCAGCAAAGGTTGGATCTGGGGTTGGTGCTGAATTCCAATAAAGTCCAGGTAGCTGCCCTTTCTAGTTTAAAGGTCCGTGTGAAAGACCTCTCCCTGACAGCGCGTGGAGAGGTGGCAACAGTTTTTGAAGGGGATTGTTCATTTGTGGCCTCTGATGTGCCGCTCATTTCCTTTCTGGAACCTGAATTTGGTCCTCCGCATGCTCTCCAGGGCTCCCTTTGAGCCTTTGTGAAACGCTTGATTAAGGACCTTACCCTAGGTGGTTTTCCTTGTAGCGATCACTTCGGTTAAGAGAGTCTTGGAGTTGCAGGCATGCGTTTTCTCTCCTTTTTGGAGGATTTGGTATCCGCACAGTCCTCTCCTTTCTGCCCAAAGGGTTTTTGGCAATCCATATGAACCAGTAGGTCTATTTGCCCTCTTTTCTGAAGGAGAGTTTCAATGCCTTGAATCAGAAACTGCACAAGTTACTTGTTATTACTACTACTACTACTTATCACTTCTATAGCGCTACAAGGCATGCGCAGCGCTGTACACCATACACGAAAAGACAGTTCCTGCTCAAAGAGCTCACAATCTGAATAGTACAGACAGAACAACTAAGAGTAAGGGAATTAAAGAGGTGGGGATAAAAGGGTACAGGGCAAGTGAGTAGTGGTTAGGAGTCAAAAGCAGCGTTAAAGAGGTGGGCTTTTAGCCTGGGTTTGAAAACGGCCAAAGACGAGGCTAGATGTACAAGCTCGGGGAGTCTATTCCAGGCGTGAGTTGCAGCGAGATAAAAGGAACAGAGTCTGGAATTAGCAGTAGAGGAGAAGGGGACAGACGAGAGATTTATCCACAGAACGGAGTACCCGAGGGGGGGGGGGTGTGTAAGGAGAGACAAGAGTGGAGAGGTACTAGGGAGCGGTAGAGTGAATGCTCTTATAGGTCAGTAAGAGAAGTTTGAATTGAATGCGGAAACGGATAGGGAGCCAGTGAAGTGACTTGAGGAGAAGGCTAATGTGAGCATAGCAATTTTGGCTGAAAATGAGTCGCGCAGCAGAGTTTTGGACTGTTTGAAGAGGAGAGAAATGGCTAAGTGGGAGGCCAGTGAGAAGCAGGTTGCAGTAATCTAGGCGAGAGGTGATAAGAGTGTGGATAAGGGTTCTGGTAGAATGCTCAGAGAGGAAGGGACGGATTTTGCTGATGTTATAGAGAAAGAAACGACAGGTTTTGGAAATCTGCTGAATGTGAGCAGAGAAGGAGAGAGAGGAGTCGAAGATGACCCCAAGGTTACGAACTGATGAGACAGGGAGAATGAGAGTGCCATCCACAGAAATAGAGAAAGGGGGGAAAGATGAGAAGCTCGGTTTTGGCCATGTTAAGTTTCAGATGACGTTGAGACATCCAGGCAGCGATATCAGATAGGCAGGCTAATACATTGGTCTGGATGCTGGTTGAGATTTCGGGGGTAGAGAGGTAGATCTGGGGGGAGTCAGCGTAGAGATGGTATTGAAAGCAATGGAATGATATCAGAGAGCCAAGGGAAGAAGTGGTAGATGGAGAACAGGAGAGGACCGAGAACAGAACCCTGAGGTACACCGATTGGTAGTGGGATAGATGTGGAAGAGGATCCACCGGAGTGTACACTAAAGGTGCGAAAGCGAGAGGTAGGAGGAGAACCAGGAAAGAACAGAGCCCTGGAATCCAAGTGAAGACAACGTATCAAGGAGTAAGCTGTGATCAACAGTGTCAAAAGCGGCGGATAGATCGAGAAGGATGAGGATAGAATAGAGACCTTTTGGATTTGGCCAGTAACAGGTCATTGGAAACTTATGTAAGTGCAGTTTCATTTGAATGAAGAGGACGAAAGCCAGATTGGAGTGGGTCAAGAACAGTTTGAGATGAAAGAAAGTCAAGACAGTGGCGGTGAACGGCGTTCAAGTATCTTGGGGAGGAGGGAGATGGGTCGATATCTGGTGGATGTTGCTCCGCTACTTAGAGGAGACCAATGAATTTTGTCTGATCATCTTTATGTTCCATGGCCCTCATAAGTGCCAGGCAGCTTCCAAGGCCACTATTGCATGTTGGATAAGGCAGTCATAGAGTCCGCCTAGGTTTTGTAGAAATTGGTCGGTGCCTTTGGGTTTGAAGGCCCACCTGAAAAGAGCTCAGATGACCTCATGGGTGGAAACCTGAAAAGTTATTCCGGAGAAGATCTGTACAGTGGTGGCGTCATCGCTCTATTCCTTTGTGAAGCATTACAGATTGGATGGGCTCACTTGGACTTTGGCGGAGCTGTCTCAGAGCAACTTTGTCTTCTCCCACCCAGTAGTTCTGCTTGGTACATCTGTCTTCTTCAGAATGGAGCAGCCAGATGACAAGGAAGGCGAAATTGTCTTGCCTGTTAATTTCCTTTTCTTTAGTCGGTTGCACGTTCTGAAGCCTGCCCTCAGACGACTAAGACCCAGGTCTCTCAGGATGGTCTACTCTTTCCTGTACAGTTAAAAAAAAAAATAATAATAATAAAAAAAGTGCTAGGTAGCAAGTGCCACTCTGTGGTGATATGCTCATTTTATGTTCATTGCAGCCACAGTGGTTGATGGTGCATAGGTATGTGTTACAAAGGGACCTTCTGCTGCTTTGGCAGATGCATACTGGAGATTTCCCTGAACACCAGTAGGTAGTACCGGTGGGTTCACTGGAAAGACCAGTTTTGCTTTGCCTCCATCTTCTGGTAGGAGGGGATGATATTTGTTCAAAACGATGCAGCCAACTAAAGGAAAGGTAAAACATAATTTCACCTTCAGTATGATATCTCTGAGCAAGTTAGGCTAGTATACATGTCACTTACCTATTTGACAACATAGGAATCTGTGAAGATGGTAGACAATTACACCATAGAAGGTAAGCTGGTAGTTTTTGATCTTTATTTCTGTTCCAGAAATGTGCTGTTAAGTTGTGATTTCTTCAAGTTGTAACTAATTTTCCTACTGCTTGATTTCTTATTATTTAGAGGAATAGGTGGCAATTGCTCTTTATTAAATTTCAATCTTTATGCCACACAACATATCTTATAGACATTGTATTTCTAACAAATGCTAATTCAGTGACCTTCCTGATAAAGCAAAGCTAATTTAGAAGGCTGCAGTAGTGGGGGGTCACGTGATGCCAGCAGGCTGAAAAGGCGCTCGTAAGCCCTGCTTCGTCCCTGGGCACGTTTATCTGCAAATTTGACTGGTTATATTTACCCCCTTCGGAACAGAGATTCCCCCGATCGAGTGGCTTGAGTTGGAGCACCGGCGGACGAAGTTTGGAAGCCGTCTGCATCGGAGAGCCAAGGTTGCCGGCGAAAACACTGCGGTCTCCCAGGGAACGTGTGCAGGTCACGAGTCTCAAGATGGTGGCGCCAGCGAGCAAAGCTAATTTAGAAGACTACAGTAGTGGGGGTCACGTGATGCGAGCAGGCTGAAAAGACGCTCATAGGCCCTGCTCCGTCCCTGGGCACGTTTATCTGCAAATTTGGTTATATTTACCCCCTTCGGAGCGAGATTCCCCCAAACGAGTGTGGCTTGAGTTGGAGCACCGGCGGACGAAGTTTGGAAGCCGTCCACATTGGACAGCCGGGGTAGGCTGGCGAAAACACAGCGGCCTTTCAGGGAACGTGTGCAGGTCGCGAGTCCCAAGATGGCGGTGCTGGCGAGCAACAACGCGGTTGTTACTCTGCAGGAGGAAGCAGTCCGGGAACTGACTAAGCAACTAACAGCAGTTCTGGACGACCGCTTATCGAAACTGCAAGCGTCGGTTGACTCCATTAACGAGAATTTGGAGAGGCAAGCCGCACGCATTCAAAGCGCAGAGGAGCGTATAAGCAGACAAGAAGACAGGTCAGAGGCCCATGAGGAGAGAATAGCAATGGTGAAAGCTCTGGCTAAACAGCTTACCCAACTTACCGATGATTTGGAGAACAGAAGCTGGTGCAGCAATATCAGGATAATCAGAGTACCGGAGTCAGTAAAAGATGGAGGGCTGCAGGAGTTTGTGGTCCAGTGGCTGCCTGAACAGCTGAAGATTGACCAGTCTACAGGTCAGATGCGGGTAGAAAGAGTGCACCAGGTTGGAGTTATGAGGGACTCAGATTAGCGCCCAAGGCCAGTTTTGGCTAAAATTCTGGACTATGCAGATAAAAGCAGCTTATGCAAACATTCTGGGTAAGCAGATCATTGGACTATAATGGATCTTGTGTTTTACTGTTCCAAGACTACTCAACATGAGTATCAGAGCAGAGACGGCGAACGGGACAACAGTGTAAGCTGCTACACGATAAGGGAATACCTTTTGCAATGCTCTACCCAGCAAAGGTACGAGTGCAACATGATGATAAGACTTTATTCTTCACTGACCTGATGGACCTTAAAGCGTTTGTGAACAAAATCTAGCAGGATGTAGACAATAATGAGAGAAAGACCTGGACTGTGATGGCGTGCGGGACTGGAAGTGGAGAGAGCCCGTTTAAAAACTCTGAACCAAGAACTGTGCTAGCAAACAGGCATGACGATGCTGGAGGGCGACACAGCTGGAAACTGTAAATGGTTTAATAGTTATATAGCTGTTACGCAGATTGTAGGGCCGACTGCAGTGGCCTCGGGGGGGGGGGGAGATGGGGGGAGGGCAAGTTAAATGGTTGTTATTGCTTTGCCTATGTGCTGTTCTCTTCTCTGTTTCCTTCCCCTGCCTCACTATGATATTTGAATGTGGTGGCTAATGTTGGCTAGGTGGGTTTGTTATAGGGGTGTTGAGGACGTAGTGGGTTGGAAGGTTAGTTGCTTTGGGAAATGTTTGGGGGTTGGGGGTCATGCTCTGAGGGGGGAGGGAGGGAGGAGGGTGGGGTGGAGCATGAATGTGGGGGATTTTTTTTCTGGAGTGGATGTGGGGGATGTTGGGTATGAGTTATATAGGGGAGGGGGAGGAGAAGTGGGAAGAAGAGAATAGGGGGTGGGCTTGGGGGAACAGAGTGGATCTCCAGGTAAAGATAGTCGAACCAAGGGTACAGGATTGCAGCGGATATGTAAGGTGTGTTGGCTGTTGGGGGCCTAGCTGGGGGGGGGCCCAACTGATTGTTAGAAAGAAGGTTAATCTGAGAATTGTATTACACGCAGCAATCTGTTTTTAGTGCAATTGCGAATTGTTACGCTCAATGTAGATGGGATTCACTCCCCTGTCAAGAGGACTAGGCTTCTGCAGTATTTAAAAAGGCTAAAGAGGGATGTGGCCCTGCTGCAGGAGATTCACTTAAGTCAGATGGAACATGCTAAGTTGCGGAGGGACTGGGTGGGGGAGAGATATTCGGCATCCTATAATGACCGCCAGAGAGGAGTGGCCATGCTGATAAAAAAGGCCTTGGCATTTACACTCCATGAAATTATACAGGATCCAGAGGGATGTTGGGTAATAATCACGGGAAGTTTGCAGGGAGTGAAGACAGCTTTTTGCAGCCTTTATGCACCGAATGTATACTCTCCCAAATTTGTCACTCAAGTTCGATCTAAATTGGCAACATTGGATGCTTACCCTTTAATAGTGGGGGGAGACTTTAATATTACTAGTGACCCATCTATCGATTGTAAATCGCCTAGGCAACCCCTAAAGGACCATAGCCATAAGGGAGTCAACTATTTGAGCAATGAGCTGGCACTGGTAGATGTATGGCGTCTCTTACATGAAGAGGAGAAAGATTTCACCTTTTCTTTCTCATTCTCATAAGATGCATGCCCGTTTAGACTATGTATTAGTATCGGGAGTATTGATGGGGGAGGGGGGGGTTCAACAGGCGATGATCGGAGAGGTGGAGATATCTGACCATGCGCCGGTATGGGTGGATCTTAGTTGGAGCACTAATACCCGACCAGCTCGCTGGTGTATGAATCCAGCCCTATATCAAAGTGTTGAGTTCAAAGACTACCTGAGAACTGCTTGGTTAGATGCTCTGAAAATAGGGTGGAGGACGTTGGGCCGCGAGTCTATTGGGAGGCAGCTAAAGCAGTTCTTAGAGGAAAAATTATCGCATACATCGCATCGGTGCGCAAGAAGAGGGATTAGGACATAATGCTCACGGGGAAACGACTAGGGGAGGCTTGCCGAGGGTATATGTCGCGCCCTGCGGAGGAGAATAGGTATCAGTATATGGAATGTAGTAAGGAGATGCAGAAGTTGTTAAACGCACATGCTTTGTATAGTATTAGATTGTATAAATATGGTCTTCATAGATGGGGCAACAAAACTGGGAAACTCTTGGCATCACTGGTGCGACAACGATCCGGGAAAAATTACATTGGCAAGATGAAAGGCACGGGGAGGCAGCATCACCTCCCAGGCAGAAACACAAGGAGAATTTTTGCGTTTATGCATCTTTATATTATAGATAAGGGCTCTTTTTCGGACCGTGACTGCGAAGCATTTTTTCGGCATTTGCGATTCCCAAGCCTCTCAGTAGAACAGGCAGATTAGCTAATTGCACCCATAACGGGCAAGGAAGTGCAAGCAGTGATACAACATTTAAAGCTGGCGAAGGCACTGGGACCGGATGGCTTGGGGACAGAATTTTATAAAATTCTGCAAGATCACTGCATACCGACATTTATAGGTATGTGTGAGGACATACGCGAGTCTCAAACAATGGGCCCCACGCTAAATCATTACATTATTAAAGAGAAAAAGCCGGATGGAAGCCAGTTTATGGTTTTCGCTTAGTAAGTATTTGTTCACTGGATAAATGTGGTTGTTACATGGTAGGGGGGTAAGCGGGCATGGTTTACATTACTCACTGATCATGAGCTTTGCACAGCTCATAAAGTATAAATGCTATGTAAACTTCCTGTATGGTATTAATAAAGAGATTAAAAAAAAAAAAAAGACTGCAGTAGTGCCTGCCTTGGTAATGATTATACTATAGGAATATTTCCTTGTTGCTTTGTCTTTAATCTATAAATAAATAGTAAATGGAAAGCATGGCTTTACACTCTTGTTGGACTCTTTTCAGGGGCTCTGGGGATCCAGGGAAAAAGAAGCAACATATCTGCCATATTACAGGCTGTGGCAAGGTGTATGGGAAGACCTCCCACCTGCGAGCCCACCTCCGCTGGCACACAGGCGAGAGACCCTTCATGTGCAACTGGGTATATTGTGGGAAACGCTTCACACGAAGTGATGAGCTACAGCGGCATAAGCGCACACACACTGGTGAGTGAGAAGTTATTGAATAACATTGCATTTTTAAGCCCCCTCTTGTCCAACTTTTTTTTTTTCCTGCTAGTTATGACTGACTGACTTGAACGTGAAGAAATATGACACATTTGAAGTTAAATCATGTATTTGCATAACATTTATTGATTGTGTGATCCTTGCTTTCTGGATTCTTTGCATTCTAAAGAAAATGGTAGAAATTTGAGGTAGCATCAACAGTATCTCTCTTACCTACTACATAACTTGCCACAGAGTGCGCTAAAAATAGGAGGAAAAAGCCTCGGAACACCGTCTCATCCTATTAAAGTGATTAAGACTTATGGGGTGAGTCACTGGCATAAAAAGCCTCCTCATACAGCTGTAAAACTCTGTGCAGTGTTTTCAATTTACTGGTAACCCCCAATTCTTGCAGTTTAAAATTTAAATTTTAACAAGACTTGGCTTTTAAAAGATGTGCTCAAGGAATAATTCTCTGTAGACCCCCACCTAATGTGGCCAGAGTTTCTCCAAAAGGTACTTCAAGATGTCAGATCAATTTGCTAGTGTTCCCGCACTGCTTACTCTACAGCGTCTTTTGGGAACGCTGGCAAATTGATCTGACACCTTGAAGCAGCTTTTGGTGAAACTTTGGCTATAGTCGGTGGTGCTTAGGAATGCCAGTGGCCTCCGTTCTTCAGTGTCAGAAGTGAAGGAACACTGGGAATGGATGCATTAATTCAGGCAAGGCCTCATTAGGAACCAATTTTATGTTTTCCCTGTGGTGGATAGTCTGTCAAGTGATTTACAGGATCATGAAGCACCCCTTTTTAATCTTAGTAGCTGTGGTTTGGCCATGCCATCCTTGGTATGCAGACCTAATCAAGCTTCTGGTGGACCCATCACTGTTTCTACCTAGGCGACCAGGGCTCCATCAGAGGCCGGTAATCCTAGATGACCCAGATGCTTTTTGGCTTTCAGCTAGGCTCTTGAAGTGAAGTGTAACACTCAAAGGCTATTCTCCCATAGTGATGATTACTTTGCTGAAAGTGGATAAGCCCTCAAACATTCTTAGCTTATGTTTGGATCTAGAGACTCTGAGTACTGGTGTGAGGAACAGAA
This sequence comes from Microcaecilia unicolor, assembly GCF_901765095.1. Classification (NCBI taxonomy): domain Eukaryota; kingdom Metazoa; phylum Chordata; class Amphibia; order Gymnophiona; family Siphonopidae; genus Microcaecilia; species Microcaecilia unicolor. Next base: position 318,184,597 of record NC_044033.1, on the reverse strand, counting down.
CATAGTGGCATGATGGGCTGATTTGGATTGGATTAGCCTTTTTATAGCAAAGTTTGGATAAAAGTCTAGCTTCTCTGCCTCAAAAACGCATGAGCTGCAACGTGAACATTAAGCAAATTAAGTGCATGGTGAACCTCTGGGATCCCATGCAAATGTGGTTAGTTTCTTCAGAAGGTTAAGCATATCCATTCTCCATGGTTTCTGGCAGCTCTCCAATAGGACCTCAACTTCGTTTTAAGGGTGCTTGCTGTGCCACCTTTTGAGCCACTGAAATGGGTTTTGATGTGTGAGCTGTCCTTGAAAGTACAGCAGTCTGTTTAGCTCAGAGGATCTCAAGAATTGAAAGCCCTTTAATATCAAGACCCTTTCTTGCATTCTTTAGAGGATTCAGTTTACAATGGAAGGCTGCTGTAGCCGAAAAGGTAAGGGAAAGGAAGTTAGCCTTCATACGTTATATGATGACTCAGAAAGAAGAAGACATTTGAGAATACCTGGATAAGCTAAGAAACTAGAAAAGCTGTCAGGAAAGTGAAGAGGCAACTAGAAGAAAAGATAGTTAAAGTGGTAAAATTGGGGGATAAGATGTTTTTCAGATATGTAAGCGACAGGAGGAAATGCCATAATAGCAGCTCAAAGCTGAGGGAGAGGAATACGTGGAAGCTGATAAGAATAAAGCTGAACTGCTTAACTATTTCTGTGTTCACGGATGAAAGTCCAGGGGTGGGACTGCAGAAAACAAATGCAAATGGGGATGGATGTATGCTAGACCAAGACCCGTTCTCAGAGGACTGTGTTCGAGAGGAGCTATCTAAACTAAATGTGGACAAAGCGATGGGGCCTGATGGGATATATCCAAGGGTGCTCAAGGAACTCTGAGAAGCTCTGGTGCTCCGCTAATGAACTCTTCAATGTTTTTTGAGAGTCCAGAGTGATTCTAGAGGACTGGAGAAAGGCGAATGTGGTCCCTTTGCACAAGAGTGGATGTAAGGAGGAGGTTGAGAATTACAGACCTGTCTGTCTGACCTCGGTGGTAAGTAAACTAATGGAAACGTTTCTAAAGTGAATTGAATTGAATGCAGGACCCGAGATAACATGGCTTCACTAGAGGCAGGTTGTGCCAGACAAATCTGATTGATATCTTTGACTGGGTGACTTGGGAGGAGTGATAGATGTGGTGTACTGAGATTTCAGTAAAGCCTTTAACACAGTTCCACACATACAACTCAGAGTACCCTTGGTGTACTTAGATTTCAACAGAGCCATCGACACAGTTACGCACAGGCGACTCGTAAATGGAGTACCCTTGGTATGGGACCTAGAGTAACTGACTGGGTTAAAAATTGGTTGAACAGAAGGAGACGGAGGGTAGTGGTAAATGGAGCTTGCTCTGAATATAGGGATTTTATCAATGGAGTACTTCAGGGAGCAGTCGTAGGGCGGCCATCTTTGTGAGTGATATTGCAGAAGGGCTATCTGATAAGGTTTGTCTCTTTGCAGATAATACCAAACTTCTCCCAACAGGATGGACACCCCAGAAGGTGTGGATAACACGAGGAAGGACCTAGCAAAACTTGAGGAAGGGTCTAACATTTGGCAACTGAGAGTTAATGCTAAAAAATGTAAGGTCATGCACTTGAGTCACAAGGATCCAAGTTTCCAAACAGGTGGAAAAAGCGACGATCATAGCCAGAAGGATGCTGGGTGCATAAGGAGAGGGATGACCAACAGGAACAAAGAGGTGATAGTGCCCTTGTATGAGTCTCTGAGACCCTATTTAGAGTACTGTGTGCAATTCTGGAGACCGCACCTACAGAAGAATGTAAAAGGATGGAGTTGGTCCAGAGGGCGGCTACAAAATTGGTAAGCGGACAAAAAACATAGGGACAGGCTCAGGAACCTCAACATGTATACACTGGAAGAGAAGAGGGAGAGAGGAGATATGGTAGAGATGTTTAAATATCTCAGGGAAATTAATGTACAGGATGTGAGCCTTTTTCAATGAAGGGAAACTGGAATGAGGGGGCATACAATGAAGTTATGAGGAAGCCACATTGAGCCTGCGAATCGGTGGGAAAATGTGGGATACAAATGCTTCAAATAAATAAATAAATAGGCTTAGGAGGAATCTAAGAACGTATTCGTTCATGGAGAGGGTGTTGGAAGCGTGGAATGGCCTCCTGGTAGAGGTCGTGGAGACTAGGACTGTCAGAATTTTAAAAAGTGAGGGATAAGCACGTGGGATCCCTTAGGAAAAGGAAGAGTTAGTGGTTACGGAGAATGGACAGACTGGATGGGCCATTTGGTTTTATCTGCCATCATGTTTCTCTTGAAGGTGGTGTCATCCTTTCATCTGAATCTGTGTCTCTCTTGCAGCTTTTAGGTCATTTGAGAGGGAACATTTCTGGGAGAGTCCTTCATGTTGGATGTTCGCAGACCTCTTCTTTGCTATGTAAGGTTAGCAACACCTTCAGAGAAGACTACTACTACTACTTAACATTTCTAAAGCACTACTAGGGTTATGCAGCGCTGTACAATTTAACATAGAAGGACAGTCCCTGCTCAAAGAGCTTACAATCTAAAGGACACGTGAACAGTCAGTCTGATAGGGGCAGTCAAATTGGGGCAGTCTGGATTTCCTGAAAGAGTTAGGTGCCGAACGCAGCATTGAAGAGGTGGGCTTTAAGCAAAGACATTTGTATTTTTCTGCTTTTCAGTGGTCCGTGTGAGGGGGATCATGGGTTCAATGTACCACATTTTTGTGGTACAACCAAATTGGTTTACACATATGCAGGTACTTTTTCTGTCCCTAGTGGGCTCACAGTCTGTCTTCTACCTGGTACACTGTAGTATTAAGTGGCTTGCCCAGGGTCACAAGGAGCTGTGGTGGGGATTGAACCCAGTTCCCCAGGTTCTCAGCCCACTGCAATGGCCATTAGGCTATTCCTAATGGGCAGGCAGCCTTTTTTTTTTTTTTTTTGTTACATTTGTACCCCGCGCTTTCCCACTCATGGCAGGCTCAATGCGGCTTACATGGGGCAATGGAGGGTTTAAGTGACTTGCCCAGAGTCACAAGGAGCTGCCTGTGCCTGAAGTGGGAATCGAACTCAGTTCCCCAGGAGCAAAGTCCACCACCCTAACCACTAGGCCACTCCTCCAGCCTTCAAATCCCCTATTGTTTAGTGGTTGAGTCAGTATACATTTGTAATGATAGAGTTGTTCCGGAAGGCCTCGGGGCGCATTCCTCTAGATACAGGTAGCAGAAGCCAGAGCACTTTCTCCAGAAGATATTTGCAAGGCAGTGATGTGGTCATTGCTGCACTCCTTTTAAACATTTTACAGGAGTGATGTGTAGGCATGCCAAGAATAGTGACTCTAGTAGGGCAGTCATAGAGAGGGCCTGTCTTCCTCTCATCCTGGGGAATAAAGCTTTGGTATATCCGATTGACTGGTCTGGTAGGATGATAAGGAAAGTGAAATAATTCTTATTTCTAATTTCCTTTCCTTAAGTCCTGCTACACCAGTTCAGCATCCCTCTCAGGAAGACTGCTGCCCTGGGTTATCTGTCAGCATATTCCCTAGCACTCACTTCTGGCTGTGTATATATTAAGAGATTGTTTCTTTCCAGAGAGTTCCCTTAGTTAATTCATAATGCAAATACACAAACTAGGGACCCACTATTTACTTTTGGCTTAACATCAGTATACTGAAGTGTTTTCTGCGTCCCATCTGCTAGAGGGTGGACACAATCATTGGTTTGGACAGGTTTGGCAGGACTCAAGGAATGAAAATTAGCAGATTAGAATTATTTCACCTTTATTACTATTATCTAGTTCCACTACTTAACATGAAAAACAATTTTACATTTCCTTAGTGTCCCTCTGGACCGGCCCCTTGCCAGCTAGAGAGAGATCCAGTGATCTCAGTTTCCAGCAGGTGGAAGGTGGTGAGCCCTTCAGTCTCATTCTCTATCCTTTTCTGTTTTTCTCTGGGACATAACTTAATACATTTCTTGATTAGCTTTCGAAGGTTACCCTTCGTCAGATCGGAAATAAGCAAATGTTGTAGATGACAGTATATATGAGCGAAACATCAAAGCATTTCAGTGACAGTCTAACAGGATGGGGGTGGATAGGTGCGAGGGAGACAGGAGAGCACTGCAATTTACAAAGCAATACAATTTTATGCTTTGTAATGAGCTAGAAAACCCAGATCTTTAAGTCCTGTCTGGTGGGTGTCAAAATATTTAATCATTTTGACTTCAAAGGTCTTACGTTCCTGTATTGTTTTATTCCCTTTCAGGATCCTTACCATGAAATCACTGGTACAGTGTTCTGGTTTTGTAAAGTGCTGTCCCACAGGCGTGACATCTTTGTTTGTACTGGCATTTTTCATATGATGTCTATGTAAATTAAATCTGTTCTTTAGCATCTGATTTGTTTCTCCAATGTAGCAGCCTTCATTGCACTTTTTACACTGAATGATATATACCACATTGGAAGATGAGCATGTGAAAGATTCCTTAATGTTGAATATTTTTCCTTTGTGAATGATCGTGGGGTCCTGTGAGATATTGTGGCATAGTTTGCAGCTGGATATATTGCAAGGATGTGTACCATTCTTTTCTTTTTGAGTCTGTGTTGGGAGCTTACTTCTAATTAACTTGTGTTTTAAGTTGGGTGGCTGTTGGAAAGCCAGCACTGGTGGGGATGGGAATATCTCTTTCAGTAATTCATCCTCCTGGAGTACAGGCTGTAGATCTCTTATAATTTTTCTTAATTTTTCCAGCTCTGGGTTGTATGTCACTATAAGGGGGATTCTGTCTGTGGCTTTTTTTTCTTTGTACTGTAGCAGATTTTCACTGGGTGTTTTGAGGGAGGAGGCAATATTCTTAGAGATTATTTTGGGGTTGTAGCCTTTCTGTTCGAAGGATGCAGTCAGGGTTTTGAGGTGTCTGTCTCTGTCCCCTGAGTCAGAGCAGATACGGTGGTATCTTGTGGCTTGGCTGTAAATAATGGATCTTTTTGTATGTGAAGGGTGGAAGCTGGGGAGTAGTCAATTTTGAATCTGATCGTAGGATTGAAGGAATTGTGAAATTGTTTCAGAGTTTCTTCCCCCCAGTCCAAATCATAAAAATGTCATTGATGTATTGGTAGTATTTTAGGGGTTTGGTCTGGTATGCATTCAGAAATGTCTCTTCCAGCTCAGCCATAAAGAGGTTGGCATATTGGGGTGCTGTCCTGGTGATTTCCTGTGCATATTCAGGCAGCACAGCTCCCGTTTCTGCCTTTTGTGCGGCTAGCCTCTTCTCTTGCTGCATTCTTATTGCTCATAGCGTTTAAAAAAAAAAAAAAAAAAAAGAAGGCACGATGGCAGAGAAGCTCCACCGCTGTTTGGTCTGTCAGCGGAGGGTGTCAATTCCAGCGGTGCTTGTAAGTTTTGCACCGCAGTGGAGGATCAGTCAAGGGAAATAGCAGGGACGTCTCATTCCTCGGCGGCTGGGGGGGGTCCGATTTGGGCGTGTCTGTTTCGGTGAGTTCATTCTTTTTGGCAGCTCTGATTTTTTGGCGGGAAACGCCGCCATCTTGCCTTCCCCTTCAGTTTCTGCGTCCCTGCCCGCAGTTCCAGTTTCTCTGCTGGTTTCGGGTCCTGCTCTAATTTTTTTTCGGCGGGTGAAGGAGGCTTTCCTCCTGAATTTGTAGTATAAATGTTTCAGGCTTTTTTTGCTGCATAAAGCGGGTCCGGTTGAAGCTCCTGGGAAGAGGCCTCAGGAGGAGCAGTTAGGGCCTGCAAAACGCTTTAGACAGTCCTGGAATGTAGAGGAAGACTTTTTTTTTTCTTCTGATCATGACCAGGACAAGACCTCTCTGGAGTAGCCAGATTTAATTCCTGGGGGCCTACTGTCTGAGGATTTTTGTCAGCCTGAAGACGTTGCAGAGACTCCTCCGGTGGGAGAGGACCCATCCGTGGTGTGAATTTTTCATAAAGATGACATGCAGGATCTTATTTCTCTAGTTTCTACTACTTTGCGTTTTGAGGAGTAGGAGGCGTCTGTGGCGGAGCCCAGAAAGGTTGATTTGTTGGTAAAAGGTATTCGCCACCTAGGTAAGACCTTCCAGGGATATTATTCAGGCTCAGTGGGAGGTCCCTGATTCTGCTTTTTGTCTCGCTAGGTCTATAGTCCAACTTTATCCTGTTCTGGATTCCGACAAGGAGCTTTTGCACCCTCCAGTCGTAGATGCCACGGTCTCTGCAGTTACCAAACGAAATACAGTTCCCAGGGATAGTGGTTCCGCGTTGAAGGATGTCCAGGATCGCCGTATTTATTTATTGCATTTGTATCCCACATTTTCCCACCTATTTGCAGGTTCAGTGTGGCTTACAATACATTGTGAATGGTGGAAATACAGTTTGTTACAACTTGGTTATGGATTACATTGTGAGGAGTTATGCGAAAAAAAGTCATATCGTTAAGGGAATAGAACAATGGAGAAGAACAATAGAACAATGGAAGGAAATAACGGGAAACTGACAGGGCAGCTGAACAATAGTAGAACATTCGGTATAACCTTTTTCTGTGATTAGAGGTATAAATGTGGTGAAATTACGGGGGATGGGAAATTCAGAAGGAGTGTATTGTTGTATCACTAACAGTGTGTGTGGACTTCATGTGTTTTCATCCTTGCAGTAAATCTTATCAAAGAGATGAGTTTTCAGTGATTTGCGGAAGTTGGTTAGTTCGTAGATCGCTTTCAGGTTGCGTGGCAGCGCATTCCAGAATTGCGCGCTTGTATAAGGAAAGGCTGACGCGTGCAGCGTTTTGTATTTTATGCCGTATAGAATCCCTGTTAAAGAATTGCTTTGATGTCTCTGCTTTGGCAGTGCAAGCTCATATTTGTGGTTCCTTAATGGCAAGAGCTTGTTTTTGCTGGTCTTAGAGGGTCTTGGACTGGGCTTCAGATGACCTTTCCGCAGTGGATTCTGAGGTTGCAAAGTTAGAGATGGGTTCAGCATTTTTAGCAGATGCCCTTTACGATTTGCTTCGAGCCTCTTCTAAGTTTATGGCTTTGTGTGGTGGTCCGTTCTCTTTGGCTTCGTGGCTGGCAGCGGACGTGACTTCTAAATCCAAGCTTAGTAAATTTCCCTTTAAGGGTTCCTTTTCGTTCGGTGAGGTGTTGGACAAGTTGGTTCGTGGCTTGGGGGAGTGTAAGGTGCCTAGGCTTCCTGAGGATTGTCCCAGGGGGGCTGGCCGCGGTAGAGACTGTGATTTTCATAGGTATAGGCCGGGCAGGGTGGTTCCGGTTCAGCGCTTCAGATTTTTTCAGAGGACTCCTTTCGGGGTAAGCGTGGAGTGTTAAAGCTTCGGCCACCATTGCATTTTCCATGTCCTACTTGGAGTTTGAAGCTTGTTTTACATGCTTTGCAGTCGGCGTCATTAGAACCACTTCAGCAGGCGTCAGAAAAAGATCTTACGCTTAAAGCGGCGTTTTTGGTAGCTCTGGCGTCAGCACGTAGGGTGTCGGAGCTTCAGGCCCTGTCGTGTCGGGATCCTTTCTTACAGTTTTCAGAATCCGGGGTTACGGTTCGTACGGTGCCTTCATTTCTTCCTAAGGTGGTGTCGGCGTTTCATGTGAATCGGCCTCTTTTTCTACCTTCTTTCCGAAAGGAGGACTGTCCAGATTCTTTCCGACAGCTGCGCCTTTTGGCTGTCCGGCGCGTTCTTTTGCAGTACTTACACATGTCAAATGAGTTTCGGTGTTTTGATCACTTGTTTGTCCTTTTTTCCGGGCCGCGACAGGGTTTTCCAGCGTCTAAGGACACTGTGGCGTGTTGGCTTAAAGAGGCGATTGTCTCAGCCTAACTTCTGGCGGGAAAGTCTCCGCCGGAGGCTCTGAAAGCGCATTCCAAGCGGGCTCAGGCTTCTTGGGCGGAGACTTGCCTGTTTTCTGTTCTTGACATCTGTTGGGCGGCGACGTGGGTGTCACATCTTTCTTTTGCTAAACATTATCGTTTGGATGTTGCGGCAAGGGAAGATGCGCTCTTTGGAGCTGCGGTTCTCTCTCGGGGAGCTGCAACTTCCCACCCAGTTTAGGGAGTGCTTGGGTACATCCCACCAGTTCCTGGATTCATCTGCTGCTGAAGCTAAGGAAGGAAAAATTAAGACATACCTGATAATTTTCTTTCCTTTAGTCCCAGCAGATGAATCCAGGATCCCTCCCTGTTGCAGTCTGTTCATTTTCAGCAGAATCTGTATTAGGCAATGCCATTAGTTACTCGGTTATGAGTATTGTTCACTCCGGTTGAGTGTGTTTTCTTTTATTGTGAGTTAAGTGATGTTCCTGTTCTTTTCTCTGCTTTGGGATTTGTGTTATACTAAAGGGAGAAGGACCAGTACACAGAGGGTCAATGCCTGTTTTTTAGTGTTCTCTATCTCCACCTGCTGGTAGACAGATACAACCCACCAGTTCCTGGATTCATTTGCTGCGACTAAAGGAAAGAAAATTATCAGGTATGTCTTAATTTTTCCATAGAAAACAATAGTAACTGCGAGCAGCTATAATAACCCTCCTCACCACCACCCTCTACCCTTCCAACCATAGGAGCCGGCGCTGTGGGTGCTTGAGCACCCCCAATATAGAGAAAGGTCCATGTATGTGTTCAGGGAGGAGTTATTTCCATTAGGCTTAGCACCCCCAATCATTTTGAAAAGTTAGCTCCTATGATTATAACCCCAACAATAGCTGATTTCTACTACCCCAAGAAACCCTAATCCACCCTGTTAAAATGTCCAGGGGTACAAAGTACAACTTGTTTTATATGCCCTAGTGGGGAGAAACGTGCCCTATGCATCACTGTTATGATTTTTTCATCTGTGGATGAATAAGTCATCAACAATCTCAGGATTCCGTCTAGGTGTCCTGTCTTCCACAGTCCTTCCTGCAATAGAATATGTCTTCTTAGAAGATGTGCTGGCAGCAGGATGTACAGGATCCCCCATGCAAATTTTGCTAGATGTGGCCAGCATTCTCTCTCTCTCTCTCTCTCTCCCCATTTCATCTGTGTGTCCCCCCCCCCTCCCCCCCCCCCCCCCAGTCCAGCCTCTGCCTTCTCTCTTCCCCCTCCTACCGTAACACCACTGCTGTTGCTTCTCTAGAGCAGCATCAGTGGCACAAGAAGCCAGCCTCTCCATTGGCACAGGTGTTGGTCTTGACCGCTTGATGTCACTTCCTGTTCAGGGGCAGAGCTAGCAGCCTGCGCCAAAATACTGAGTCAGTCCAGCCCCGTGGTGAGTTTATCTTCTTTTATTGCTGCTGCTTGGGTGACGGCGGGAGGGAGGTGGAGAAGTCCCAAATCAGGACTCCCGTTTTTTTCAAAAACAAATTTAATCGTTTCAAATGGTGAATTGGACAGTATTAGTGCATACCACCCAAACACCACCATTATGTTCACCTAGCGTCAAAATACACTCCACCAAGTAAGGTGTGTATGTGTAAGAGGTCATTTATGCACATAAATGTCCACTTACAAACATAATTGACAAGAATACCATTTCATGCCTTCTTGCTGCTTAAAACAAAGCATCTCCTTGTAGATTTACACCTTATATGTCACACTCAGTAAATTTCAAAGAATGTATTTTACAGTTCATCCACAGGGTGGCACTGCCCCCATGTCAGCAGCTATTGCAGTGCTGCTTCACCACTGTCATACATATGACAACCAGTAGCAAACTACAGTCTTAAGCTGTCTCATTCTTGTCCCTAGTATCAGTCATGATGAATCAAACAAAGATCCAGCATCCTCTTTCCAACAACAGCCAGTCCAGATCACAAGTATCTGGTGGATCCAAAACAGAGATCCACTTCTCGTAGGTCATTTCCAGGGATGAGCAATGGCTCTCCCAAGTCTACCAGAGTAATAATTTTTATGGACTTTTCCTGCAGGAATTTGTTCAAACCTCTTTTGAATCCCGCTAAGTTCTTTGCTTTGACCAGTGGAAATGGGTGCTTGGTGGGGAAAGCATGCAGAGCATGCCTCATAATAATACTTCCAATTTACTTCTTTGTGTCTGCTTTGTATATATATATGACCAGAAAAGGAGAGAGGCAGGTTGAAAGGAGCCATTCCATCTCAGTATATCTCTTGTTTCTGTGCTGCAGAATTTTGGAACTGCTTCTGTAGAATTGACTTGGGCCACTTTTTTGGGAAGCTTGTTTCTCTGGAACCCCAGTCCCGATCTGACCTGTTTTTTGTTTTTGTTTTTTTGTCTGTTTTCCTCCATGTCAAATTTGGTCTCTTTCTGTTAACTATTCAGAGACTTGTTTACCCTTAGGCAGGCAGACATTCTTGATGTTTGTCAGGCCTGACAAATTACTTTGGATTTAGGAATCAGTTCCACATTAGAACCAGCAGGTGAGAACTTACCCCCCCTCCCCCCCCCACCACCACCACCACACACACAGTCTCCACTGAAGTTGAAGAGGTGGGGGAGGATATCTCCTGTTCCTTGTCCTCAACAGCAGATGAATCCATTAACTGATGGATTGTATCTGCCTACCAGCAGGTGGAGATAGAGAACACTAAAAGCACATGGTGTTCCAGGACGCTCAACCGCCTCTGCCTTCAGTATATCTCTTATCTCCCAGCAGGTGTGGACGGTCGTCGCTTCTCAGCTTCTGGATTTCTGCCTGGGGTGGCTCCTGTGCTTTGCCAGTAGAGCAGGGGGTGTTGTGGCTGGTGGTGCCCACTTTAAAGGCATACTTGGTTTTCCCTGTCCCTGCCTTACCCCATCCCCCCTCCTCCCAGAGTTCCTCTGTGGCTGCCTGCCTCTAACTTTCCTCACAGTAAAAAAACAAAACAGAGAGGCTTTCTCCTGAGCTCCTGGTTCGGTGCAGCTTGTAAGCTCTCTTGAGCATGGACTGTCTCTTCTTCATGTTCAATTGTGAAGCGCTGCGTAAGACTGGTAGCGCTATAGAAATGATTTGTAGTGTGAGGATTTGGCTGCAGCCGCCGTCAGCACCGGAGTCGTCAACAAAAGCTGTTGCACAGAGGTATGTAGAGGAACAAATAGTTTCTGTGCTGCAACAGAACTGTCTGCTGTAAAGAGCTTATGCACTGTATCGGTACTGTACCTGTGCTGAAAAGATCTAGCCCTTGGCACTTGAAGGCAGTAACTTCCATGGAGGAATTTTGTTGAGTCTTGGTGCCAATATACTTTTGTTTTTTTTCTTGTGCTTTGGAAAGAGTCGAAGATGACACCTTCCATTTAGGACTATGTAAATGTTCGAAAGCTAGCTGTGCTTTGAGCCTGGCAACCTCTGAAGATCCACTTTCCAGTTTAGGTATTGTCTGATGGTCATCTTAAGTGACTTGAAACACTTTGCAGGGAGGGTGAGGGCAGTTCCATGGGTGAATCTGTATTCAAGTTTTCAGAATCAGCTGACTTATATGCAGAGAAGATATTCTTGAAGACTTGCTCTAAGTTTAGTTCACCTAGATTGTTGCTCTACAGAGAAGTTTGTTTTTGACTTTGCCTCTCTAGTTTTGCTTCTGATGCAGCTTTTGGCGAAACATGGCCATGTCAGGCATAAGTATTCCTGGTAGAATTAGCCTTTGGTGCTATTATCCACGTGTGGTGTTCTGCTGTTTTGTTCTGGCTATGCTTGCGTCGCAGATCTTATGCCTCTTGTTTTCTTCTGCCACACTGTGGGCAGGGTGTGAACCCAGACTTTAGTAAGATGAGAAAATTAGACAAAATACAACATTTAAAAAAACTTTAAAAGAATATAATAGAAGTTTAAAGAAATGCACTACTAACATAAAAACATTTGAATGAATATCATGAGAACTATGTCTATTCAACTGAGCAGAAAACATAAAACTGGGATTCTGAGGAGACAACTCTGCATGGGGAGGATCCACTTGCTCAGAATTCACAATAAGATGTGAGCTCTGGGAGCATTGTTGCACCCCCAGCAACATGCAGTGATAGTATCTACTTGTGTGCCTGACTCAATCTGCTGGTCAATGAAAAAGACTTTTAACCAGCTTTTGGAATCAGTATTAATGTGTACTTCAGCATTTGTGTTACTATTAAGTCTGGTTCTGGTATCTATTTTATAAAGACAGTCACTTTGGTTCCCTTTATTGAATAGGCTTAAAATAGTTGTTCTTTCCCCACTTGAACATAGCGGGGGTTAATTTTATAATAGAATGCATTTGTGTAAGTGGACTTCAGTGAGCATACTTTTTATAAATTTGAAAATGTTCAATGGAATATTTGAAATAAATTATACTTAAAGGATCAGGAATGTCTGTGTGGGGCCAAATAACTCTCCAGTAATGTAAGGGACTAGGACCACATTTGGTCTGTGGGGGAAAATCTGTGAAAAGGCATTGAGTTTAAAAAATGGACTCAATTGGGACACACAGATACGATATTTGAATGAAAAGTAATGCATCCACATCCATAACTTTGTTTAAATGAAGATATTGTAATGATTAAAAATGAAAATGATGCTTGAAACTTGCTTTTTTACTACATGTATTTACTTTTCTATATGGTTGCCAACAGCAGACAAGTTTTTTTGAAAGTCATTGTGAAAGAACTGCACATCTTGTCTCTTCAACCAGTTGCTCACAATCCTTTCCACTTGTTCATTCAGTGCTTCCCAAATGTATTCCTTCATTTTGTATTTGGAATATATTTTGGAAAAAAATGGAAACTGCATGGTGGTAAGACTGTGAGACCCATCTTCGCAATTTCCTCTGTGCTGATTCATGCTGTATGAAGCCTAGCATTATCATGTTGTAACAATTTTTCTTTTATTTCTGAACTCTTCTCAATCCCTTTGAGCGATTCTCTGATTGTCTGTTTTGAGTTTGTCAACCTTTCTCATGTAAAACTTGTCTGTTGCTGTTACGTGTTGTCCACTTTGTTTTTGATCACACAAATCAGCCCCTCCTGGTCCACAATCTTTATTTTATTTTTATTTTTGGCCCAGCAGTGTACAATACTTAACATGAATGTAGTCATCACTATATAAACAACCTGCCTGTGGCAGTGAACTTCGATTGAAAGGACCCTTCAACAATTATGGCATGTTCCTTAAATCACATAGAAGAGTGCTCATGCCATGCTTCCCTTTCTTAACCAGTAGCAAAACGCCTCACTTCTCGCCACCTGAGGTGAAGGAAGAGATTTCAAACAAGTGGTGTAGCGTGTCAGTGCTGCCATCTGTTGAATTATGGAGGAGGTGAAGGCATTACTTTTCATTCAACACTCACTGGAAATAATTTCATGAGGCATGCACTGTATGCTTTCTCCACCACGCACACTCCTTCCCCCCCCCCCCCCCCCCCCCATTGCTGCCATACCCCTTGTATCTGCTGGGCAGGCTCTTGGAAATTGAGTTGCATATTTTATTTTCTTTGTTGTATATTCTACTGTGAAACTTATTGACTGAACTGTATAGGCACCTTCATTGTTTTGTGTGTACTATCAACTTATTGGTGGAGAAACACAACATTATCTGTGGCAGTGGGACAGAAGCACCCTGTGGTTAAATTGTAAAATCCTTCCATTGATTATCATGACAGGCATGTGCAGGGCAATTTTATAAAAGCTTGCATGTATATCATTAGAATGGTGGCATGTATGCTAAAATCTGCCTAAGCGTTGTTCTATAAATGCATACGCATTTTTCTATAAAGAAAAGTAGGTTATGTTCCTTTTATGTTTAAATCTTTTTTTTATTCATTTAAAAGGAACAAAACAACTATCAACACTTTTTATCTTAAACAAACAAAGCAACAATACACCAACCCCCATTTTTTTCCATCCCCTCTCCCCGCCCTGCCGCCCCGCCCTGAATCAGTGCACTCTACTGTGTCCAGACCAACTCTCCAGTACACCATAAGATTCAGTAAATAGCTTTTTGCCTGTGAATGCAACGCCAACCAAAAAGGTTCCCATTCTTCATGAAAGATATGTCCCAAGGGGCTGTCAAAGGAAGACATCCCCTGGCGTTGTACTCACATTTGTAAAATCAACTGTGATCTCTAGTGTGTTATGGAGGGTCCCTACAGGGACATCCAGCAGATTAATATGGCTTTAATACCAAACAGCATCGCCTTTCAGAAAAATCTTTTAAACCCTGGTGAGGCAGGGGTCATACATGCATATTGTCCAAACAGAATTCATGATCATGAGCAATTGCACAATGCCAAGAAGATGCTTGCTAGCTGTAGTATCGCTTTCCAAAATTGAACAGTATAGGTACACTGCCAGAGCATATGTCCTAATGTTACTGCAGGTCTGCTACATTTAGGATACAAGTCTTGTACAAGCAGTGTAGCCAGATATGCTGTTTTTTTTTGTTTTTGTTTTTTTTTTTTGTTACATTTGTATCCCGCGCTTTCCCACTCATGGCAGGCTCAATGTGGCTTGCATGGGGCAATGGAGGGTTAAGTGACTTGCCCAGAGTCACAAGGAGCTGCCTGTGCCTGAAGTGGGAATCAAACTCAGTTCCTCAGTTCCCCAGGAACAAAGTCCACCACCCTAACCACTAGGCCACTCCTCCACATAAGGAGAGATGTGCAATTGTAACACAAACTTATAAAGCAGTTCCTTCAGTTCCATAGACACTGAAAATTTATGAAGGTCCAAAACAAAACATCTATAACAGTCTTGTCTAACATCACAGTTAAGGTCCCCTGACCACTTCTGGGCTAGTACTTTAAACTGTAGTTCAGGTGTGGAATCCATTGATGATAGGATAGAGGCAGTATATGCCTCTGTCAGTGTCTCCTGCACACCTTCCATAAGATCTGTCTAGTATAACGTCTGCAGATAGTGATGTAATTGTAAATATCTGAAATAATATGCGGCTGGAAGGTGATACATCTGCTGTAATTCTCCAAACTGTTCGAGCTCACCTTTTGTAATTACATTAACTTTGTACTGCAGTCCTTTAGAAGCCCATATAATAAAAATGCTAAAATCCATTACCTGGAAGAAAAAGCAGGGTTATTTTCAAATAGACAAATATGGGGTAACAGCTGCAGAAAAATGACATCTATGACAAAACCACTGCCATTTTTCCAGAGCTGCTTTTAATAGAGTATAATGCCTAAATACCCCTGATGGTAAGTGACTAAAAGTATGTAATTTATGGCTAAAGAGCACCCCATGAATCAAATTGGTTTCGAAGTATGGATTACTTCTCAGTGACTTCTTGAAACTAATCATTTATTCCTTGTCATCAAGCAGATGAAGCCATTACGTATGGGTTATGTCCATCAACCAGCAGGGGAGATAGAAAGCACTCAAACTTTCACAGTGCCCTCTTGGCCAGCTAGCTCCACTGCCTCTCCAGTATTCTCTATCTCCCCTAGCAGGGTGGCTGCAGCTTGTTCGAGCTCCAGAAAAATCTGCCGGGAGGTGGTTCCTGGCTTGCCAGTTGTTAACCGGGGTGTTGGAGGCTATAGCAGCTTCACTTTAAAGGCACATAGGTTAACCCTTTCCCTGCCTTACCCATACCTCTGTGGATGTGGACATATTGCCTTGCTTTCCCTGTCCTTACCCACCAACAGTGGATGCAGGCATATAGGTTCGCCCTTTCCCTGCCTTTCCCACTCATCTGAGCCTCCGGAGTCTTCAATACCTCTGCTTTCCTCACAGCTTTAAAAAAAAAAAAAAAAAAAGAACAGAGGTTTTTGACCTGATTTTCAGCAGGATCATAGTTGTACACTAGATCCTTTGAGGTAAGAGTGTTTTCCAACTCCTCCGGGGTGGGCCCGCGATCGGGGCGATTTTGGCGCGAAACCGCCATTTTGGATTTTACCGCCGTTTTTCGGTGATGGCTGCGGACAATGTAAAGCGCTGTTCCACTTGTGGCAAGCGCAAATCAGCAGCAGGGCTCTGTAAATCGTGCTGTACTGGCGTAGGAGCCGGCCCGAGCATGGCGAGCGATGTTTCTTCCCGCTCTGAGCTGGCAGCGGGCGCCATTTTGCTTACACCGCATGGCGCGGCCTCCGTGGACACGGAGAGACCTGAGCCGGGTGGGGTACCTCGAGATGAGGTTATTTCAGGAGTGGCTGGCACCGGACAGGATTTGGGTGCCCAGGGTGAGATTTTCTCCCCGGATTTTGTCCTTTTGCTGCATAAAGCATACATGATGAAAAGAGCCCTTCCTCAGGGGTCGCCTGAGGCTCCTCTGATTGCCCTCCCGATGGATTCTGGCCTGGGACTGCCCAGTGAGGCTTTTTTCCCGGATGCTTGGCCTAAAGATAAGCGCAGAAGGGTTAATTCCCCTTCAGATTGTGGTGCACCTTTTTCCCCCCCGTGGTCGGGGTGTGAGGATTCGGAGAACTCTGACAGACGTTCTTGGTCTGAGGAACCAGAGTCAGGTGCGGATTTACCACAGGATCTGGATGATCCCTCCACGGTGAGGATTTTCCACCGTGATGAGCTGCCAGCGCTTATTTCAAATACCCTGCAGGCCCTCTCGATTGAAGATCCTGACAGTGGCATGGCCTCCTCGGGTAATCCCAGGATGGCTAGTACCAAGAAAGCTGCTCGGGCCTTCCCTTTGCATGACTCCATCCTAGAGCTTGTTTCGGCTCAGTGGGCTGACCCCGAGGGACCTTTGAGAGTTTCCAGGGCTATGGGGCAGTTATATCCTCTGCGTGAGGGGCATTTGGCTCGTTTTCAAATGCCTTCAGTGGATGCCCTAGTCACTGCGGTGACAAAGAGAACTACCCTCCCTGTTGAAGGAGGTGTTGCCCTGAAGGATGTTCAAGACTGTAGGCTGGAAACAGCATTGAAACGGTCCTTTGAAATTGCAGGTCTCACTGTTCGGGCATCTGCATGCAGCTGTTATGCTGTTAGAGCCTGCCTAGCTTGGCTGCAACAGGCAGTGGCTCAGCCCGGAGATGGAGCGGAGCCCTTCTTGGATGTGGCTCCGCGGATGGAGGTGGCCTTGTCCTTTCTGGCTGATGCCCTTTATGACCTTGTCAGAGCTTCGGCTAAACAAATGGCAGTAGCAGTGGCGGCTCGCCGTCGTCTGTGGCTACGACACTGGGCAGCGGACATGGCCTCTAAGCAAAGGTTGGTGAAGTTGCCTTTTCAAGGACTTCTCCTATTTGGTGAGGAGTTGGAGAAAATTGTGAAAGGCCTGGGTGATCCTAAACCCCAGCGCTTGCCTGAAGATAGGCAGAGGCCTTCCTCTAAGGGCCAGGCGGTCCACTCCTCGTACAGACCTCGCTTCCGTGAAGCTAGAAGGTACCGCCCGGGGCGTTCAGCTGGGTTCACTTCACATGCCCGTGGTCAGCAGAGGAACTCCTTTCGCTCGGACAAGCGTTCCGCAGCCGGTGGCTCAAGACCAGGAGTTCAGGGACGACCCTCTCAATGATGGTGCGCCAGCCCTCTCCTCGATGCCTGTCATCGGAGGACGGCTTTCCCTCTTTGCCGAGGAGTGGGCCAAGATTTCCTCAGATCAGTGGGTTCTGGACCTGATCAGAGATGGATACAGAATAGAATTCAACGCCCCAGTAAGAGACGTGTTTGTGGAGTCCCGATGCGGTTCTGCCGTCAAACGGGCGGCGGTGGAGGAGACTTTGCAAGGTCTGATTCTGTTAGGGTGCCTCCCGCTGGTGCCTCCCGCCGAGCAAGGCTGCGGCCGATACTCCATCTACTTTGTGGTGCCGCGAAAAGGTGGGTCCTTTCGCCCTATTCTGGACTTAAAAGAAGTGAACAAGTCCCTGAGAGTGCGGCATTTCCACATGGAATCCCTGCGCTCCGTCATTGCGGCGGTACAGCCAGGAGAGTTTCTCACGTCTCTAGACCTGAAAGAAGCTTACTTGCACATACCGATTTGGCCCCCGCACCAGAAGTTTCTGAGGTTTGCGGTGTTGGGAAAGCATTTCCAGTTCAGGGCCTTGCCTTTTGGCCTCGCCACAGCTCCCCGAACCTTTTCGAAGGTAATGGTGGTAGTAGCTGCTTTTCTCAGGCGAGAGGGTATCAGGGTTCACCCGTACCTAGACGACTGGCTCATCAGAGCAGACTCTGCAACAGAGAGTTTACAAGCTACAGCCAGAGTGGTCTCAGTACTGCAATCTCTAGGCTGGGTCGTCAATATGGCCAAAAGTCACCTGACCCCTTCTCAATCTCTAGAATTTTTGGGGGCCAGGTTCGACACAGTCTCGGGCTATGTGTTCCTACCCGAGCTAAGGCGGTGCAAGCTTCAGAATCAGGTCCGTCTGCTCCTGAGGATGCCCCACCCGCGAGCTTGGGACATTGTCCAGCTGCTGGGATCGATGACAGCCACAATGGAAGTGGTACCCTGGGCGAGAGCGCACCTGAGACCTCTACAGTATTCCCTACTCCGGAGATGGTCTCCTATTTCTCAGGATTACCAATGCAGACTTACTTGGCTCCCTGCGGCCCGACTCAGCATGGAGTGGTGGCTCTCGGACAGCATGCTGCGGCGAGGAATGCCGCTGACGCTCCCCGTTTGGTGCCTAGTGGTAACAGATGCCAGCCTGAAGGGCTGGGGCGCACATTGCAAGGGGAAGCATGCCCAGGGTCTATGGACACCCGAGGAGTCGGAGTGGTCCATCAACCGCCTAGAGTTGAAAGCGGTGTTTCAGGCGCTTCTGGCCTTTCAAGTGACCCTGGAAGGATTGGCTGTCAGAGTGATGTCGGACAACACGACAACGGTGGCCTATATAAATCGACAAGGCGGAACACAGTGCACAGCACTAGCCGCGCAGGCCGAACTGATTTGCCACTGGGCCGAGCTGCATCTTCAGTGTCTGTCGGCAGCTCATATTGCAGGTCAGAGCAATGTGCAGGCCGATTATCTGAGCAGGCATCAGATCGATCCAGCAGAATGGAATCTGGCAGACGAAGTATTCCTGCAGATCTGTGCCAAATGGGGCAAGCCCGTGATGGATCTAATGGCGACAAGTGCCAATACCAAAGTCTCGTGCTGCTTCAGCAGACGGAGAGATCCTCGCTCGGCGGGGTTGGATGCCTTGGCTCAACCCTGGCCTCCGGGTCTACTTTATGTGTTTCCCCCATGGCCCTTGATAGGGCGCCTGCTCTTGCGGATTCGGCTGCACCCAGGAGAAGTGGTCCTCATCGCCCCGGATTGGCCAAGGAGACCTTGGTATGCAGACCTCCGACAGATGCTCCTGGAGGCTCCTCTGCCGTTATCTCTGGTACCGAACCTGTTGACTCAGGGACCGGTAGCCATGGAGGACGCCGGCCGCTTTGGTCTTACGGCATGGCTATTGAGAGGGCGCAATTGAGGGATAAAGGTTATTCCAATAAAGTTATTTCCACTCTCCTGCAAGCCCGCAAGCGGTCCACTTCCGTGGCTTATGCCAGGATTTGGTGCCTGTTTGAGTCTTGGTGTGCTTCCAGAGCCATTGCTCCATTGCGGGCTCCTGTCTCGCCGATTCTGGACTTTTTGCAGGAAGGTGTACAAAAAGGCTTAGCCTATAATTCCCTGCGGGTGCAGGTGGCAGCGTTGGCCTCCCTTCGTGGTAAGGTGGAAGGCGTGTCTTTGGCTGCTCACCCAGATGTGGCACGGTTTCTTAGAGGGGTGCTTCGGCTCCGACCTCCAGTGCGAGCACCCTGTCCAGCTTGGAACCTGGGGCTAGTTTTGAAAACCCTGCAGGCATCTCTTTTTGAGCCGCTTCGGCTAGCATCGGAGAAAGATTTGACACTGAAGGCCGTTTTTCTGGTGGCCATTACCTCGGCGAGATGGGTGTCAGAGCTCCAGGCGCTGTCCTGTAGAGACCCATTTCTGCAATTTTCAGAGTCCGGAGTCACGGTTCGGACCGTGCCTTCCTTTATGCCTAAGGTGGTTTCAGCCTTTCACCTAAACCAGCCCATTTTCTTGCCCTCTTTTTTAGAGGAAGAGTTTCCAGAATCTTTTGGGCAGCTGCACCTTTGGATGTGCGCAGGACTCTGCTGCGGTATCTGCGAGTTACTAACTCTTTCAGGACTTCTGATCATCTGTTTGTTTTGCTATCCGGTTCTCGCAGAGGGTCTCCAGCGTCTAAAGCCACTATTGCCCGCTGGCTCAAAGAAACTATCTTTTCAGGTTATCTGCTGGCCGGCAGGGTTCCGCCTGTAACCTTTAAGGCGCATTCTACTAGAGCGAGTTCTTCCTCTTGGGCTGAAACTGGAGCACTCTCTCTTCAAGAGATATGCAGTGCAGCAACATGGGCTTCTAAGCTCTCCTTTGCCTGACATTACAGGCTGGATATGGCTGCCAGGAGGGATGCGCGTTTTGGTGCACAAGTGCTAGCGCGTGGTGTGGCTTGTTCCCACCCTATCTAGGGATTGCTTTGTTACATCCCATACGTAATGGCTTCATCTGCTTGATGACAAGGAAGGGAAAATTAGGTTCTTACCTTGGTAATTTTCTTTCCTTTAGTCATAGCAGATGAAGCCATGAGCCCTCCCTGTATGATTGTATGCTGTGAATCTGTTTTTCAGGTTCTGTTCTAATTTCCTGAAGTTCCTTCCTTGGGAGAAAGTTGGAAAACAATCTTCAGGATTCATGTTCAGTTTAAATTTAGGAGGATGTGTTCATTCCCTCCAGTGTGTTGGGAGGATGTGTGATTCCCTCCAGGAGGCGCGTGTGTTCCCCTCCACTTATACAATAAGGAGGATGAGTTTATTCCCTCCAGGAGGATGTGCATTCCCTCCTTTATGAGTTCATGCCCTTGTGATTGGCCATCGTTCGCTGTGTGGAAAGCTCTTGTGATTCCCATTGCGGTTTGCCATACTGCTTTGGAAGCTTCAAATACTGAAGAGGCAGTGGAGCTAGCTGGCCAAGAGGGCACTGTGAAAGTTTGAGTGCTCTCTATCTCCCCTGCTGGTTGATGGACATAACCCATACGTAATGGCTTCATCTGCTATGACTAAAGGAAAGAAAATTACCAAGGTAAGAACCTAATTTTCCCATGTGGAGCATGCCACGGGGCACATCCAAATATCTGATGTTTAACATTCCCATTCCCCCATTTTTTTTAACCAATTCCAGTGTCCTACATGGTCTTTGCCCTTCCATAAATAATTCTGTAATAGTTGTTGTAATCTCATCTCTTCCCTACAATCAAGAAACAAGGGGAGCATCTGAGAGAGATTTAGCCACTTCAGGGCCAGGGTCATATTAAATAAATGAATATGCCCCCCTAGAGAAAGAGGATAAGCCTTCCACAGATTTAATTTCACCAGAGTTCCTCAAGAAGCGGCTGTATTGTAAAGAGCAGAAACATCTAGTGGCAAACCTCCCCAATGTTTTTTATTGTAGCTAGCATTTTACCAGGTTTGTCCCATATTTAGAAAAACGATACTTCTGATAGATTGTACTGTACGTGTGTGTGCTCGTGGATAAGAGAATTTATTACCACTTGAGCTGCCAAATAATTGTCTTTGGTTTGTCTAGAAGGATTGCTTATATAAGCCGCTTTGGTCATCCTAAGCTGTTTCTTCAGTTCCTAAATTCCAGCTGCCTGCTTCTTACGGCGGGCTGCCACGTATGCAGTAATGTTGTGTCCCCCCCCCCCCCCCCCCCCCAATCACTACTTTCGCAGTGTCCCCAAAAAATCTGGTCTATCTAAATGCTGCTATCAGATATTTATGAAAATCAGCATTATGGGCTAGAGTGGAAATGACAATCTGGAGCAGCATGAAAGGAGGCAGGCGCCTCTAAGTCTATCCAGAGCACTGAAGGTCCTGAGCAGTTTGACTGTATCACAGCTCCCGTGACGGAAGAAAAGGAGGAAGAAGAAGCAAAAATGTAATCTAACCTAGAAAGGGTGTCACGGGCTTGGGATCTATGCGTATAATCAGCTTCAGTGGGGTGGAGCAGCCACCAGGTATCAACTAAATCCAGGGAAGCACAAAAGTGTGATAATACTCCTCGACCCGGACGAACTACCCCAGTCCCACAGAGACAGTTGAGGAATCCAGGTCCGAATCCAGCAGCAATTCATGTCCCCCTTTACCAAAAGTGGCCTTCCCAAACATGGAACCAAGATTTTCAACAAGAAGAATAAAAGGTGCTATCATAAGGTCTTGGGGCATATACAACCATGAGCTAAGAGTTCTCTCCCCTGCAACCAAAGTTTTAACAGAAGATACCTTCCACCTGTATCCATTGATAGAACCTCAACAGTACTTGCTTAAGGTTCTACTAAGAACTGTAAATCCTCCCTCTACTAGTATTAGATGTCGCATAGTAAACCTCCCCCACCCAACCACACTTCAATTTTAAATGGTCGTGGGAAGACAATCTAGTTTCTTGTAAACATGCCTCGTTTGCCCCCTGTCACCTCAAGGTAATTAAGATTTTAGTACACTTTATGGGTGAGGTGATACCTTCTACGTTCCAGGTAGGACTTCATAGGTCTATAGAAAAATCAGGCACAAAGAAAATGGCATCTGCAGTAACAGAGTCAGGGTGCCCATCCTCCACCCCAACTCACTCTTTGGAGTATGATATCCATTGCACCAGGATAAAAACAAAAATCTGACAACCCAATAACGTGCAAATGGTCCTATCATCCGTCCTCCCAAGATTCTCAAGAACACTAAAATACAACTTCATACACCTAACAAAACCACCTCCTCTTCCCAAGACTGTCCACTAACTCCCCCATCCCTCCTGTCCTCCCCTTCCAAATCGCTTAGTTCCCACAGATATTTCCATCATTGTATATTGTGCCTGATATGTGATTGGGGATGCCATCCAGGAAGCGCTCGAGGGTTCGGTTCTGTCCACACATAGTGTGATGGACCGTTTCCAAGTTTGCAAACAGCCCAGGTTGGAAACGGTCCATCACACTTCCCAAGAAGTGTGTCAGCTGCCCTTGGGATTCCTTTCAAGGCCCCAAAAGAGCCAGTTGTACTGGCTTCTTCGATGGAGCCACCCCTTCTCCTCGGTCTGCCCAATGAGACTGCACTGAGCTCCTTGTCAGTGCCAGTGGAAGGCAGGCTGTCTGTATTCCGTGAAGAATGGATCCACATCACCTCGGATCAGTAGGTCCTCAAGGCGGCTGGCAGGGGGTATTCTCTGGAGATAGCCTGTCCGATGCCTTCATGGCCTCACCCTGCAGCTCAGCTCTGAAACAGGTGTCACTTCCACCCTGCAGAACCTGTGTACTCTCAGGGCAGTGGAGCCTGTTCTTCTAGCTTAGCGCAGACTGTGAGGTTGATGTTGATTCACATAAGAGTTAATGTGCATTAATGGTGGAGGGGTTATTACTAGAATATCTGTTAAGAGATGTTATATGTCATACATGAACTGAATTTCATGTTGGGTCCCAGCAATATAAAAGTGAGTACCGCAAGTGTCTAATCTGCTATGATTGAACTGAGTTATCAAGCTTACACAGTATGTGATGACTGGTATGTTCAGTGCAGACCTAAAGAAAAAAAAATCCCTTTTTTTTTTTTTTTTTTGCCTGTGTGGCTTCTAGGTGAGAAGAAGTTTGCCTGCCCAGAATGCCCAAAACGTTTCATGAGGAGTGACCACCTGTCCAAGCACATCAAGACTCACCAAAACAAGAAGGGAAATCCCAGCACCACTGTGACCATGACTACAGTCCCTATGGACACTGGGGCTGGCTCGGATGGCAGCACAGCCTCTACACCAACACCACAAGCTCTCATCACAGCTACTGGCATGGTGGCTATGGAGGCCCTATCCCCAGAGGGCATTGCACGCCTGGCCAACAGTGGTATCAATGTCATGCAGGTGGCAGATCTCCAGTCTATCAATATCAGCGGCAATGGGTTCTGAGAGACAGACCTGTATAGAAATCTGGGGCTCATAAAGGTAGTGTGGCGCTAAAAGAAGTTTTTTTTTTTTTTTTTTTTTGGGGGGGGGGGTGGGTAGAGATGATCTATCCATAGTTCATAGCAAGTATGTTGGCATACAAGGGAACTGTTCCTTGCTTGCCCTTTCTCCTGCCAGTCCTGGACCATGGACTTTAGGCCATAAGTATAATGACTGGGAAACATTTGAGATTATTCTCCATGAATTTCTTCTATCCCTGTGTAAATCCTGCTATAATAAGGTACACCCAAAGCCATCATGCCTTGATAAAATGTATATTATCAATGCAATACTTTTTAACAAAATTTTAAAAAAATACAGATTATATATATATATAAATAAATATATATAGATATATATATAAAATTGTCCTCAAGTGCTACGACCAAAATATTTTTGGTCACCTTAGAATGCCTTATCTTTTGTATCCCTGATCCTAGGATTATCCGTAAGTCTAGCCAAGCTATTGTGCAGATGTGCTATAAATATTTTACTTATAATCTCCAAAATGTAGCTTTTATATGCTCTGTTTTTAGTTTATCCTCTTTTCTGGAAGAGGATGAGAAAACGTTCTTTTGTCAAATTCTCTGCCCTCTCAAATTTAAAGTTTATATATATGTTGTAATCTCTTATGGAAGACTCCATTGGAGTGGGTTTCTGTTCAGTGATTTCATTTTAACTTGTGCCATTGTGTTTTTCATACCGGTCAAAAAACTATAGCAGCCATCCTTAAGAGGTTGCTGTATGATTTAGAAATACAAAATGTGCAGGTTCACTTCTCCAGGTTATAGGAGGGTCTGGGACCTAACTTGTTTGTTTTTCAGGGTTGGAAATTTTTTAGGATTGAGTGGGTGCTGGGGAGTGAATATTGCTTGTGGCTTAAGATCTTTGATTGTAACTGCTGCTGTTTGGGGGAGGGGGGATAGGGTTGTCTCTTTTATTATAAACATTATATTAAAGCACATAATCTTGTGTAAGGAAACCTGAAGCAGCTGTAGACTGTCGAGCACTTTCCTGCCACTTTCCTAAAACTGCGACGTTGAATCATTGTAAGACTCGGGCCATCACTGAACTAAAAGTAATGTTGATGTGGAGAGAATTTGAGATTGATGTTGGAAGTTCTATAGTGCTAGCCATGCTCTAATAATAACAGGCTTGGAAAGTCACACAGAAATGAGGGTGGAGGTAGAGGAAAAAGAAAGTGAGAAATCTCAAATGCTGAGAAATTGCAGAAACAAAGCATTGCTTTAGAGTTTAATCTGCTATCATGATGGCT
Source organism: Microcaecilia unicolor (assembly GCF_901765095.1). Lineage (NCBI taxonomy): Eukaryota > Metazoa > Chordata > Amphibia > Gymnophiona > Siphonopidae > Microcaecilia > Microcaecilia unicolor. The sequence continues at coordinate 318,159,463 of NC_044033.1, read as the reverse complement.
ACCTTCAAGCTATGACTCCTTTATTTGATGAATGGCCATTTTCTCTCTGATTGTCTCACTTGAGGTTCAGGTTGTCCTTTCAAAGCTGCAGTATTGCCCAAGATTGTGGCATTAAGGAAGAGTTACAGTTTTTACATTGTAACTTGCATTTCGTTTTAAACACTAGGCTACAAATCTTTGGCTGCAAGGGCTGTTTTGTACAGTTTATAACAAACCATGTTCCCCTACAGTTCCAGCATTAATTCATGCGTAAACAGCCTTACATAGATTGAGCTTTTTACTGCATGTGTCAGATTCTGTGTTCTTTTCCAGGAAATGCTTTTCTTTTGTGTCACTAGAAGTGTCAATCTAGATTGCTAGGCTAATTTTCCTCTTTCATGTGTCAAGTAGTGACTTAGATCCTGTCTTCTCATTCAGTCATGACATTGGGATACCGTAGCTTATAGTAAAGAACGTGAATGTATGAAAACAAATTACTGAAACAGAAGACTACTGCTTATATCTTAGAAATGGAGATTTATTAAAGGCTCTCTGGTTCTGTCTTCCATCATAAGCTAGGTTTTGCTCAGATTATCTGGGTGTATGTCTGCAAATAGGTTTGTGTGTTTAAGCGCCAAGCTGAAGAATTATTTGCCCTACTGACCACCAGAATGTGGCAGTGTGGCCTGTGACTACTTTGGGTTTTCATTGGCACTAGCTCACATGTAGAATTATTGAGCTTTGAAACTTCTAGAGCAAAAATGGAAGTGTCTTGAGTCTCATATTTGTACTAACCAAAAATGTAAAAGGTTCAAACTATCAATGTTAGAGAACATGTAGATAATTCAGCTGCCAATTAGAAGCAATAAAGGCATAGACTTTTTTTTGATAATTATCCCAATTTGTAGGAAGATAAGTTTTTGCAGACTGCTTATATCAGGCCACACCTTGTCTTCCTGTTGTACTGATCCATGTTGGAACCCTTATGTACACAAGGAGTGGGCATGCCAGTCCTTATGGGTTATCATCTGGCCAAGCTTCCAGATAACCTTAATGAATAAATACGAGAGAGATTTGCTTACATTGGAAGCCATGCATACAGATCTCTATCAAGCATATTCATTACAGTTGTCTTTGGGCTTAGAAAAATAAAAACCACTGGACCAGGTGGATTCCCAGTGGCCTCTAAACAAAGAAGGAATAATTAGGCAATGGTCATTCATTGAACTTAATAGCCAAGCTGGAGCATATATGGTATGGTTAAATTAGCTAGATATTCAGGAATCCCTTCTCTTAAAGCCGAAAAGTTAGAAAAAGGACTTCAAACTGAATCCTATAGGATACTGGAATGTGATTCCAAAGTTTTGTGTGGCTTAAAATTGTGCTTCCAAATTTTGGAGAGATTGCAGATGCTTTAAAGCTGACATTGGAAGCCCTGTATAAATGTTACAATAATCCATTCTAGAAGTAATGAAGGCGTGATAATCATATGAAGGGTTTCCAACATAAGAAATGGCTGTACTGTATGAAGCTTACGGAGCACTAAAAAAATCTGATCTAACCACTGCAAAAATGTGTTCCTGAAAAGTAAAGCGAGAGTCAATAATGACAAATATGCCTCATGAATATTTATAGTGTCTATCCTGAAAACCCAGGTCAGTTTAAGAGCCTGATTAATTAAATTGAGTCTCTGCTAGGAAAGACAGGTAAAGGGCAGATTTTTGGCTATAAAAGCTTGAGATAGGTAACAAGGATGGCTTAGAGGCAGATCCCTTGATAAAGAATGGAACTATCACATTTTCACATATATACTGTGCAAGTTATATGTTTGTTTCCTAAGATGTAGTGCGGGGAGTTAAGCAGGTACAAGTTATACAAAATCCTTTTGTGTGTGTGTGTGTTACAAGGTGTGGTCTGATAATAGCTAATTGCACCCCCATTCCAGGATCAACAGGCCATCTCGCGTCTATTTCGCAGAATAAATTCAAAGAAAGTGCCACATGTGACCGGAAACCTGTGGTGGCAGCAGGGGGGCATCTAGGGCCCAGCCCCAGAGAACGACGCCAGTCTGGTACACTGCATTTATCCAGCAGTGCTTCTCTTTGCCCCAGCACACACGGGGCATGCATGCTGCAACAAGCATGCCTCTGATTTTGCTGTAGTGCCCGGCATGCTCTGCTCTGTTGGTCCCCATAGCTTAAAAGCATATCTTTTAATAAACTGTAGCAGGAAAACACTGAAAAATAGCATACAAGATCATAGTAGAAAAGAAACACTTGGTCCATTCACTGGTATATTGTGATATGTATGAAGTATTGTTCCAGTAATTCTACTTGTCAAATGAAGAAAAGTTCAGGAAGATAAAATGATTAATTTGTATTTATTTCCATATACAAACACTAGCTTTTGTTTTTTGTCACAGTAGACCAATACCTGCAAATATTTTAAAATACTGATATTGTGTTTAGTGTTTAACCAACAATCAAAACAGCTCTAAGGTAGTTAAAATTGAAATAATATACAAAACTCAATATCGGTAATTTGTTTCATCACAAGATGAGAATCCTTCAAAATTAGTGTTATAGCCTGAATTGCCAAAAACCTGTTCAAAAAGATCATTGCTTTCATCAGTGATCCTTTAAAATGAACTTCTGATATTGTCCTAGTCATTCATGTCTATCAGTGAATTCATCTTGTCATACATAGCATGATGGTCCAACAACTTTCACTAACTTGTTGATAGTTGTAGTCTTCACAGTTTTCTAAGAATTCATGACCCAGTTAACATGCGTCTGCATATAGGGGGTGACAGTGATGGCCTGTTGTAATGAAGATGTGCTTGTCCTTGCTCATCCATTTTTTTTCCATGTGTTTTGAATGAAATATTTGAAAGAGAGAGCTCCAAGAATTGCAGCTATAAGTGCACCAACTTTATCATTTTTTTTAACTGAAAGAAATTTGTGAGAAGCTATAGCATGAAAAATCAACAGCTCTGGGATCCATGTTTTGAATTCATCCAGCTCTTCTTATTGCATACTATGATGGTGCTGTTGGGCAGCTTCTTTCTAAGCATAGTGACACACACATAACTTGCTGAACATGCTAATACAACTATAAAATGTGTGTTCATGTCCAGTTGTCATATTTGCAGCCTTCATCTTTTCAATTAGTTGCATGTTGGCTGGGGTATTAAATGACATAGGAATCTTATCCATAGTAAACAGCACCTACTTTAGGGCTCAAAGTTTAGTTCTTCATATTTCTGCAAAAATACATAAAATTGTTACCTTGTTTTCCCAGTTGAGTGGAAGTTTTTGCCCAATGGTTGTTCTAGCATGACAACCTGTTTTCACTGCATAAATTTGTAGACATTGGTGGTTTACACTACCAATAAAATCCAAGATTTTCATCTGAGTAAAGAAGTTAAAGCCTTAAGTTTCATTGAGACTGTGGAGATAATTTGGTGGTGGTCTCTTTGAGAAGGGAATCCATTCTTTCATTCAATGTAACTGCTGCTATTTAACAGTCTTACCTTTTCTAGCTCTGCCCCCTCCCCCCTTTGCAAATATTTCTCGTCGACTAAAAATGCTCTGCCTGCAACATGATTCTTGCTTTCACAAAGTCTGTTACTGATAACTTTAAAATCTGCCTGCATGGTTTTTCACTTTCCCATGGTTTAAAAAAAATTTAGCATAATTTACAAAACATGAATAAATGTAAGTTTATTGTAAAAAAGATAACACCTTCTTGCAAAACAATGTATTCTAATTGAACTTAATGTAGTTTAGATACATTAAGTTGTCTTCACAACTAATTAGCAATCAAAAATGCAACCTAGACTAATGTGACATCAAAGCTGATAATGGGAACTGAATCTTATTACCAATAATTGAAGCAGTTGTCATTTACAGATGTCAGAAGCTAAAACAGTAGCTAACTTTGAGTTTGTTTGATTACAGGATGTAACCTAGACTAATATCGTGACATCAAAGTTACAACCTGATGGCATAATCATTAAAGCAGTTTTCATTTACAACATTTACAAATCAAAAGTCCTAAGTTTAAACAATTGCAATGGCTAACAGTTTGTTGTTTGATCACTGGATGTTCAGTGATTATAATGTACAAGAAAATTTATAGCCCTAATAGTTTACTGTTAACTTTTTCCGTGTAGCATAATTACTTTATTCAAATGTTTAACACAGAAGTCCTTGAATCTAAAGAAAAAATTAATAGAAAATGCCTATCACAGATGAAGGCATAGTAATAAGCAAAATAATTCAGGGGGATACATTGACAACAGTATTCCGTGGGGAATACAAAGATGTGGGCTATGCAGTACGTTTACATAAATTTCAATTTCCATAGGTTATACCTGATTGGGGGTACGTACGCAAAAATATATTAAAGAAGAAGAAACTTTGAAACATCTTTCTTGAAAAGTACAGTTAGTCAAGATGTGTACAGTAAATGATTTCTATGGTTATTTAATTGAATAAAATTGTTAGGTTGGTGATTAGTGATTGACAGTACTAGTTGGAGGGAACCTGCAGGGATATTTCTTTTCCCATTTGGGCAACATAGCACTGCAAAAATTGGGAAATGTCTGTCTTCCTGTATGAGTCTTACTCTGTTGTAAGTACTATAGGATATGTGTCTTCTGTGGGCTTGTTTTTTTTTTGTTTTGTTTTGTTTTCATTCTGTGGTGGGTGTTGGTGATATGTACAAAGTTAACTAATTAGGGCTTAGACACTGTTCCAGGAAATGATCTTTATTACATAAACAAGATTAATACCTATAAATATACTCTTCCCTCCTCCCCCCCCCCCCCCCCCCCCCCCCCCCCCCCCCCCCCACTTTCTCAGTGCTGCAGCTGGTTGGCTGCTGTGTTTACTCTGCCATCTTGCTGCAAATTAGGGTGTAGGTTTCTATTTTCAAAAGTATTTCTCTTGTCCACTTCTATTCTCAGGGCATGAGAATTGTAGAACATCCATCTTTAATGTCCTTTTTTTTTTTTTTTTTTTTTTTTTTTTAACAGTATGGCTTAATAGCAAAGCACTTTCAGGCTGTTGCAATGTCTGGAGCAGTGGAGTAATGGTCCACAAATCTAGCTATTCTTAAATATTGACCTAAAATGGATGGGTTGAACAAAGCTGGTTTACTAGGCAAACTTACATGTTCATGCTTCACTATACATCAGGTGTGCAGGTTAGACCATGTTCCAATCTTTAACTGGTCAGTTGTCTTCTTTTATTGAAGTGAATGTGGTCAGTTTTTAAGAAGCATTATAAGGGAAGGTTTATTTTGAAAATAGGTAATGTCCCCAAACATGCATGGTCTATTACAGTGAAATCTGTTGCGGATATCCTCAGCTAGTGTTGATCACTAGGAAGTGCTGCAGGTCGAGCATGTTGGTGTAGATGCCTTGGGTGTCCACTTATTTAGAAATGTGTTCTCCATTGAGGTGAAAGATGTGACATTTAAGTGAGAAGTTAACATGCCCAGAATCTGAAATGTAATAAGATAATTACATGACACCAGTAATATATTTGGCAGGGAGTACAAGGAGAAACATTTAAGAACTGTTGCAAGACAATGTTTGTAGTAGAATTCATATCTTGTTGACCAAGCATCAAGCTCCTTACTGCCATTCCCACCTTTCTTAAAACATCCTCAATTTTTTTTTCTCATTTTTGTTCATGACACAATTCTGTACTCCTTGAGCCTGATTTCACAGTGCTCAGAATATAGCTAGATTAGATCTTATGAAATCCCCAGTGCTTAAAACCCACATTTCTGTAACAGTGGCCAGTCTAGGTTGGAAGTACCTAACAAGTTGTCAAAAAAAAAAAAAAAAAAAAGCGGATAAGCAGTGGTTTTCCCCAGGTCTGCCTTAATAACTGCTTATGGACAATCTTCTAGTAACTTTTAGCAGCTACATTTGGCTTAGAGAAAATCAGATTCTTTGTAGGTTGTTTAATTTTCATCTCCGTCCAATTAAATATCACAACTGTTCTGAAAGCGTTAGAGACCACAGTGGTCTCTTCTTTTAAGGCTATGCAAGCCTATTTAAAGTTAACCAAAACATCTATAAAATGTCCCTGTTTTAGTAAAATGTATCTTATTCTGTAAAGACTTAGACATCTTTAGTAGCCGCTGATGTTGTGCTTATGTGATATACAAGCTGACACAAGATTTTCGTAATTTCCCCAGTGTTTTGTTAGCATTGGTGTCCTTTTGAATTGTGGCATCCTTAGAGAATAATTACAAGTTGCTTGTAGCATTGCAGTAGCAACCAGGGCAGGCAAGTATATATGCACCCCACTGTCCCCACTCTGATTCCTGGCCTCTCTCCCTCCGTTCTGATCCCCCAGTCCTTTCTTATTCTTTTCTCTCTCAGCCTGGCTAATAGGAGGAAAGTGGTGCTGTTCCTGATTTTCTATCTGACGCTGGCTTGTTTTTCTGCCCTTTCTTGCCCACTCCTAGGTACAGTTCTGCCTCCTATTTTGATACTGGCAGTTACTGCAGGAGCGCAAGTCCAAAGGTTTTCTTTATCATTTTTCTCTCTAGTTCTCACCAGGTCCTGGATACCGTAGGGCTTAATTGTTCTACTGTAGGGGTTCTTTACCTTTTTTGATTCCCATACTACTTTAACTGATCAATGAAGCCCTCGAACCCCCTTCCTAAACCGCATGTCCAGAAGTGACTACAGATAGCTTACATATATGTTGCTAACTCTTAGCCGCTAACAATGTGCTAAAATTATTACAGTAGTACACAGTTATGCTATGTAAGAAGTTGCAAATTCTACATAATGTTAATTTCAGTCATTAGGTCACAGCCTTTGTCACTGAGACATGATTATAGAACCTGGAGAAGTGTGCAAATAAAATTAAAAAAAAAAAAAATCTTACATTTCGTCACCATTAGTGAGAGCATTGCTGCTGTTCTTCCTTAACCAGTGCTGAAAACTGCCCTAACAACTGCCTTCACTCTGTGTAGAAGGTTTCAGTAAATTTGCCTCAGATTTCAAGACCCTTCTCCCCATCGCGTTTGACTTCTTATGGACACCACTGGTTAAGACCCCCCCCCCCCCCCCCCCCTTACTGGATATATTCTGGATCAGGCTGCCCTAACAAAAATTGATGTGAATTAGTGTGTTGTGATATTGGCAAGTCTTATACTGATGCAAAAACCAACTGTGCTTGAATTAGCAGTATTCTGCTGCTCCATTTTGAAGATCTCTGAAGAGCCCTGCATAAGGGTTTGCAGTTTCCTGCTTTGAAATTCAAGTAATGTACAGTATGTGTATTCATATCTGTCCCTAGAGAACTAAAAACCACTAAAGGAAAACTGTCAGTATTAAACATGAACTAAACATTTCTGCACCTAGTTATGCAGACATGATGATTTTATCAATTAAAAGGTTGGTATAAAATCAGTGTCATAAAAAAAAAAACAAATGTGAGGAGTACTAGGACTTGGTCACTCATTGTGATAGTTTAATAACTTTTCTAGCTTATTTTGGCTTATAGATCCCTCACACAATGTTTTTTTATTGCAGTTTTTTTTTCCAGTGGTGATTATCTGTGATTTGTTTTCCCTGTTATAATGCATTCACAGTGGTTCAAAAGCATGTGAATAGCAGAACCACCCACTGAAAATGGTGATTATACTAACAGTGTTCCATATGGTGATTTTCTTGAAACAACCATGCTGGAAAATGAACATGCCAGTTAATCAGGTTTTCCCCATCTGCTGGACTATGATTCCATGATATCCATTGAGTGATGGAAGGCAGTCTTTGCAGTGGTGTAAAATTGCCTATATATACAACATCCAAAATGGCTTAGTTCAGGTGAAGATGAATATTGAGGCAAGACAGGACCTGGGAGACGAGATAAAATGGATGGTCTTACGGACAAGTGGGCTAACCCATTTTTTTTTCACCTGAGGTGGTTGGCCCAGTTGTCCATGTGGCCAGTGGGGATAGCCCGTTATGCAAATATTTGCAAAATTCATTGACTTTTAACTTAGTCCAGGTGTTCATGATGTCTTGATTCACTAGATCCAAAAAGCCTCAAATCGGCAAAATTGAATAAGACCATACAAATGTGCTTGAATATGTGTAAAAAGCAGCTGACTTGAAACCGTAGTAGTACATTTTCACTGAATGACTTCTCTTCGTTCTCTGTGCTTAAGTAATCACTCTTGCTTCAGAAGAGCCACCTTGTAAGCATTCAAAGATGAGGTTTCTCTGAACTCTTCTCACTGGTTCTGGGTATTTCTGATTCGGGTATTTCTGTGTATAGTATTGCAGTTGCTGCATAGAACCTTTGCATACCAGCTTGGCAATTCCTGGGAAGCAACTTAGCAATGTTAGCTGCAAAGTACATTAATAGTTTATTTAACTTTTAGCCACATGTCTAAGGTCCTACGTTCATTTTTTTTTCCTGTTTTGGCCTGGCAGTTTCCTTCTCCTCCTCCTCATTGGCTTTCCATCTGTTGACCCTCAAATATCTATCTAATATACTATTGGTTTGCCTTCTTTTCTTCAGGTAAGCTGCTCCATAAATGCAGTGTTTTTGAATGCCTATCCTGACAATAGGGTGTTCTTCAGCAAGTCAAAAAAATGCAGGCAGAATTTAGCCTGGCTGAGTTCTGCAAACCAAAGTGGGCATCTACAATTCCAAACAAGTAATATCAGCAAGTTAGGTGGTTAGAAATGAATGTGTAAGTCCAAGTTTCATAACAAATATGAATACGTGACAGATATAAGTGTAGACTCTAGCACTAACACCATGAGTACAATTGTGCCTATTTTTTATTGTCCCAATGGATCCCTTTCTGTCTCTGATCTTACTATTAATACACCACTAGATGCAATAAACCTTGGGAACCTCAGTCTCATCATGCTAGCATAAACAAGTACAGGTTTAAGAGCACAATTCTAATGCCAGTATTTCAGCAAATATAATTGTTTGCTTCAGGAGAGTATCAGTATAATCTCGGGGGTTTATGCATCACACAAAAGTAATGAAACCCCATCAATGAGATGCTGATGCCTTAATTGTTTAATGTTCATTATATTTGATTTGGCTTTCTCACACCTTCATTTATAGCTGACGGTGAGTTGCATTCAGGTACTGTAGGTATTTTTCCTGTTCCTAGAGTGCTTACATATAATATGATACCTCTTACTCTTTATGTTCATTTACACATTCTTATATTAAGCTACCTCATGATATAATTGTTTAGGATTGTAGATTCCTATCGGGTTTGCCTATTGTAGGGTGTATCTGGGTTTTCTGCCTAATTTAATATTTCTGTGGGCTAAGTGTTGGCCAGCAAACATTAAATTGAAATGCTGCCTTTCTGTGACCTAGGATTCAAAGAGGTGCATGGAGACCTGGCAGTTCTGTCTAGGTGACCTGGTACTTCATTGTACATTTGTATATCTTTATGAATTTGGTGCCTTTTTGAGTGTTCTCTAATAGGTTCTCTAAATTCTGCTGGCATATCGTTTCTGAACTGTTTTGTGTTGTAGACGGGTCTTGAGACATCGCTGGCACCACCGAGAACTCTTTAACTAGAATTTTTCTGAAAGGGTGTGGAAGTTGGTGTTGAAGATTCCATTAGGGTAGGTGCAGACATTTTCATGTGCATATTGAAGAGCAGGGTCATTAGTTCAGAGGAACATCTGTGCCTGCAGTTGAGGTATCCAGCTACCTAAAATGATATGGTTATCCTTCTTCATAATATTTATTCTTTGAGAGAGAGAATTGCCAGTCATTTGGTGTAGCCAAAGATTAGACTTCATAGGACTTCAATGTACAAGTTGTGAGAAGTCTACATATTGCTCCCTGGAGAGAGAGAAAAGTGCATTTGCTGGTGTTTGCTGCCACCATACATGCTAAACATAGAGCCCTAACATTAGCAAACTGAAGTCCCTCTCCCTCTGCCAAGTAAATCCTGTACAGTCTTTATGAAGAAGCCCCTTTGTCATGTAACATTCTTTATAACAAATATGTATCTGTTCTTAATCTGTTGTAAAAAGGAACTAGTTGTAAATAATACAATTAAGTTTATACATAAGTAGAATAATGTTGCGCTCATGTTTGCAAACATTGCTAAATGAATTCAGTTAAAATCAATTGGAAGCCAAACTTTTCTGGTGCCTAAGTACTGAAATTAATGCATATTTAAAAATAGAAATGGAGAAAGATGACGGCAGATAAAGACCATAAGGCCTATCCAGTCTGCCCATCTAGTTTCTTCCTCAGTGATGATATATCAGTAGAAATTAGGCTTGTCTTGTAATCGTCCTTGCTAACAGTAGTTAGATACTTCTGGACAATGCACTTATTTAATGAGTTCTGGGACCAGTACTCCTGTCAGATCCTGTAGGAAGATTAAATTTGAGTGTTATAATTTATTCAACAAAAATATTTTGTAATTTAAAAATCCTTTCATTAGAAATTATGTAGCACTGCATACTAATAAATAATAAAGGGCCTTTTAAAACTATTTATATTTTTATAACTTGCTATTATTTCACTCGCTTGTCATGCAGCGTACACTTTCTTACTTGTAGTGTTAAATTGAGGAACACATGGATTCATTCTCAGGCTTTTTGTTTACCACAGAGAAGGGCTAAATAAATATTTTCAGAAATGCTCATAGAAGATTATACATTTTATACTAAAGATCTTTTCTTCCACATGTTTGAGAATGTGTTTGTCAGACTTTAGATCTGGCTGCTATAATCCTGTTTCTGGTTCCTGGAGCCCAGCTGTCTCGTGAATCTTGTATCCCAGAGCAGTGTGTGATTCCAGTGTGCATCTGTAATAAGTCACTGGAGTGATGGGTCTAGGCATTACGAGACCATGGTCTGTGTTTCAGCGAATCTCTCTCTCAGGGGAAGGGATAACAGTCAGCCACTGATCTTACTGGTGCCTTTTAAGAGCGGACATTAATTTTTATAGGGTGAAACGAAACTAATTGTGCTTATTCTGCATGCTTTAAAGTGCCTCTCTAGTACTAAATTGCTTTGTAATTATGACCTGCAAGTGTAGGTGCACAGTTTTATTTCTGTGATGATTTCTGCAGTATGTACAGTACTTAAGAGCTTTGGATGTGTGAATAGTTGTTAATGAAAGGTGTGTGAAGAACCAACTTCTTCATTGTTTGATCCTCATTCTCACACTTGTAATGAGAACCTTTATGATGAGTGCAAATCTAACACAGGAACAAGACACATGAAACTTCTCTTGTGAAGAAGGCTCAGTGGAGCCCTGTTATGAGTGATGATATAAAGGTAAGGGGAAAGCTTAATTTTCCCTTCCTAACTAGACTTGGTTTACAAAATCGTAGTCTAAAACCTTATCCTTAATCTTCATATATACTGTGATTGGTGAATTGTAATATGATATAGAAACATTTTTGCGTCCCAGTTTTTGAGATTCTGAGCCGTCCAGTGGAAAATGCCTGGATTGTTGGTAGAGTTCTTTCATGACTCATCTCTTTCTAATGCTGGCCCATCAGCTGAGATGTTAGTGACTCACACAGGGAACATCACAAGAATGAATGTCTTGATCACAGACTGAGGAAAGATAGGCTTTGCTAACTAGTGTCTTCAGTGTAATCAGTAATTGGCATGATTAAAACATTGTTTCTAGTTCCTGAGCTATGAATAATGAATATGGAACAGAGTACCTTGACTTTGGCCAACAAGGACTGACTTTGTATCACAGAAATACTATAACTCTTGTAGTGTTAACTGAAGAAGCCAAGGAAATCTTAACTGAGAGCCATTGAGCACAGCATATGTACAGACTCCAGGATCTCAGTTTTATAATGTACCTTGTGCGTAACCCATCTTCAGTTTTTGATAGCTGGATAGGGTTACTGCAATATTCAAGTATATAATTCTTTCTAATCTAATTGAAGGCCTGGCTCCTTGTCAAGAATGAGTTCATCTGACTTATTTTGTATACTTAATCGGTTCCTTTACTGCAATAAGACTTTGCTATTGACTGGTGCAATCAGGGCAGGAGATAATCTGCTGTGGAGACTGTTGCCCGTTAATAAGGGCCAAATGTTTACAGGTGATCCTGTGCCAAACAGCAATCATTGAAATGGGTATGATCAGTATAGGTGGCCTTATATTCTTTGGCATACCATACTGATTCAAGACTTCCTGTACCCAAGATCTACACAGGTCCAAGGTTTGTAAATTGTATCAAGTTTTGAAGAACTTAGACATGTTGTACCCTGTTTTTACTGGTTAATAAGCAGCAATACAAAGTTTATAAAGATAAGGGTTTGTTTTTGATCCGTTTGCTTCAGCTGTCACAGTTTAAGCCTAGATACAGCTACAAAAAGTATGATGCATTGACTCCCCCTTACTTTTGTATCTTATGAAGGTATGATTCAACATACCTCTGCTCTTCCCCCAGAATTTGTAGGGCTGCACTGTGCTTTGTTTTCCTTTGGTGGAAAGGGTTGGAGATGTTTTCTAGAGCAATGCCATTAATAGCATCTTGCGTCAAGCACTCTCTTTGAGAGAAGATTGTTAGTAAGGTAAATACATTTCTCACTCACCCTTATGCTACAAATGTTTTTTCATTCACTGATTTGCTGTCTCAGGGAAGTTTTGAGTGACCTGTGTCTTGTATGGAAAGAAGGGGATGCCAATCATTAGGAACAGGTGGTGGTAGTGAGAGAGAGGCAGACATTTTCTGTCTGATTGGTGATCTGTGCAGTTCTTCTCTAAGGCTGGAAATATTTTTTTGCTGTTATGATTTAAATGCCATGCCACCAGTGATATTACATATTGGGTTTTCAATTCTAATTAACAGTCCTAACTCTGTTTTAATGTTTGCTTAAACTCCATAAGCAAGTGAAGGCATAATGAATAAAATTTTGGATTGATGCTGCTGCCACCTAGTGTTGAAAACAGTTCTGCCTCCTTTTTTTTTTTTTTACACTAACAGGATACCTTGGAATACAGACAATGAAACAGGTAACAAATGTAAAAAGAAATGCTCAGATCGAGCTAGATTCCAAGGACATTCTGAGGCAGGATTGAAAGTGCTGGTTGTGCTGAACTGGAATGTAGGTGGTCCACCAGGAGCTCAGGCAACCTCTAATCCATTCCGTAGTATCACTAACACTGTTGCAATTCTGCAGATTTGTTTCTACATACCAAACCCATTTACAGATCCTCCTACAGCCTGTCATAACACTGGCAGTTATTGGTTGCTATTCTTGTAAAAGCTGTTTTATCTTGTAATAATGTCCTATGCTTTTTTTAATTCAATTGCTGATGTAATAATGTCTGAAACACAGTTTTTAAAAGTGCTGTCCTTTTCTTTTGTACAAATAACTTTCAATGTAGTTTGTAGCTCCTTTATAAAGCCAATTAAACATTTTTTAATAAACAAGTGTCTGCAAGAGTTATGTTACAATTCACTGGCGAAGAATTTGCTCATTATAAAATTTTATGGGCTAAATTGACAGGATGGATTAAAACTAGATATAATTTAAATCGTTATTTGTAAATTGAGGAGAATTGAGCTACTTCAACACCCAGGAATGTATGTCACATGTGAGTGATGACATAAGGGTGAACTTTAAAAAAATAAAAATTGAGGCTGCTAAATTCCAGTGCAAATTAACCTCTCCCTGAACACAGTGAAGGAGTTTGGGTTATTAGGGGTGCTGAAACAACCCACAGAGCTGCCATCTAGGTGATCCTGAGATGCCCTCTACCATTGGCCTGAAGTACTCAGTTAATTTTTCCATTAAAGCATCCACAAAGTTAGCATTTTATTCAGATTTTTGTCACATTATACTCTTTAGTCAGTATTCAAAGGGAAATATCCAGATATTTCCCCAAGCTGATGCTGACTGGATATTCATTGGCAATATTCAGATAGTGCCATTGCATATCCTTACAGATTGCTTTGACACTATCTGGATAGAGCTGAAAGTTTGTTTGTTTTTCTCTAGGAAACAGAAATATTTAAACAGCAATCCAAACTGAGAAACATTTTTTCTATCCTATCTGGATAACTGTTCGAACATTACTGCTGTCTGGATAGTAATATCACCCCCTGTATTCAATCCTACTCACTATCCAGATAGCATTTTTGAGCATCTATGAATAATTTAATTGCCAACTGTGTAATTTTAAATATGACCTGACTGTTTTTATAGTTTATTACATTTAGAGCCCTATTTTAGAAAGGTTGTGGAGAGGGGAATTCAGATATCTAGGTCAGGATATGGGAAATTCCTACAGTATTTTACAAGAGACTGTTGGTAGGACAGGTCCAGGACTGCACGTGTATTGCTCCCCATACCCAAGGTGAGCAGCAATTTTAATAAGCTGCACTTGGAAAGACATGTGACACCTCGTCATATATGCATGGGAGCAGCTTTTTAAAACTGATGCCCCCTCACTTTGAAATGGGCTTCTGGGGGCTTCAGGTACTTGGGTATTCATCTGCCTGCTAATCCTAGGTCTCTTTACCGTACTAATATTACAACCCTATTGCAATATACAACACAACAATTGACCATTTGAAGTAATCTTCCTCTCTCGAATGGTCATATTTCCCAGGTGACTATATGTTCTCCAGCATATCCCAATTCGGGTGACAAAGCATGATTTACAGATATTGCAATGAGATTTAACTAAATTTTGTTGGAAGGGGGGAAAAACCCAAGATTAAAATAGATTTATTATTAGGGAATTGGTCACATGGTGGGTTGTCTTCCCAATATATAGATCTGTAACAGTGCATGTCTCCTAAGTCATCTCAGTGATTGGGTAATGGGCTCAGAGGAGTTCACTCCCTGAAACAGAGAGCAAAATTTGTTCATCCCATTACTTATTGCATGCTACTAAGGATACGTTGTCATCAGATTTAAAACATCCTTTTGAAACTGATATGTGATACTTGGCACATTGTTTTATCATTGCTACATCAAGACTCTAAACACACTGACCTTTTACCTCTTTTAGGGAATTTAGGGGTTACACCTGGAATGAATAATGGAGTTTTTCAAAGTTGGGCAACTTTGGGTTTGGTATATGTGGTTGACTTTGTAACTGAAGGGGGTGAATTGAAGTGCTTTGATGCAGGATCTGTGAATTCAACATGTTGACTTATTTGCTTATTTACAGGTCTCACATTTTAGTATGTTCCTGAAGGGAACTTGCTCCAAGGGTCTCTTTGGTATTTTGTCTGTCCTTTTCACTCTTTCTGGTTAGCCACATAAATCAGTATTAAGCTGATTATGGCCATATAATTATTTGAAAAATGTAATATACCACCATTCACGTAAAAATACACATCAAGGCAAAATTTAAAATCAGCTTAAAATTAAGACAAACCAACACAAGACACAAAAGGAAGGGAAGCAAGATAGCACAATGATCTTAACCAAAAATAAGAATGATAATAGTAGGGGAACACCAACAACTCTTACCACCTGATCAATGCATACCTCCCCTCCCCCATCCCCCCCATAAGTACATAAGTAGTGCCATACTGGGAAAGACCAAAGGTCCATCTAGCCCAGCATCCTGTCACCGACAGTGGCCAATCCAGGTCAAGGGCACCTGGCACGCTCCCCAAACGTAAAAACATTCCAGACAAGTTATACCTAAAAATGCGGAATTTTTCCAAGTCCATTTAATAGCGGTCTATGGACTTGTCCTTTAGGAATCTATCTAACCCCTTTTTAAACTCCGTCAAGCTAACCGCCCGTACCACGTTCTCCGGCAACGAATTCCAGAGTCTAATTACACGTTGGGTGAAGAAAAATTTTCTCCGATTCGTTTTAAATTTACCACACTGTAGCTTCAACTCATGCCCTCTAGTCCTAGTATTTTTGGATAGCGTGAACAGTCGCTTCACATCCACCCGATCCATTCCACTCATTATTTTATACACTTCTATCATATCTCCCCTCAGCCGTCTCCTCCAAGCTGAAAAGCCCTAGCCTTCTCAGCCTCTCTTCATAGGAAAGTCGTCCCATCCCCACTATCATTTTCGTCGCCCTTCGCTGTACCTTTTCCAATTCTACTATATCTTTTTTGAGATACGGAGACCAGTACTGAACACAATACTCCAGGTGCGGTCGCACCATGGAGCGATACAACGGCATTATAACATCCGCACACCTGGACTCCATACCCTTCCTAATAACACCCAACATTCTATTCGCTTTCCTAGCCGCAGCAGCACACTGAGCAGAAGGTTTCAGCGTATCATCGACGACGACACCCAGATCCCTTTCTTGATCCGTAACTCCTAACGCGGAACCTTGCAAGACGTAGCTATAATTCGGGTTCCTCTTACCCACATGCATCACTTTGCACTTGTCAACATTGAACTTCATCTGCCACTTGCACGCCCAGTCTCGCAAGGTCCTCCTGTAATCGTTCACATTCCTCCTGCGACTTGACGACCCTGAAAAATTTTGTGTCATCGGCGAATTTAATTACCTCACTAGTTATTCCCATCTCTAGGTCATTTATAAATACATTAAAAAGCAACGGACCCAGCACAGACCCCATGACTGCAAAAAAAAAAAAAAACCAGCCAGGCCTTCATTAATTACTTAAATCTCAGAGTCGATCTCTCCATTCGCAAATCAAGTGGCAAAGAATTCCACAACGAAGGTGCCACCACACTAAATGCAGCATTAATGGAAATGCCAATATCTTAAGAAGGAACAACCAAAAAAAAAATTGCCTACGACGATCACAGCTGCCTAGCAGGAGCATAGGGAGCCAACAGTGAAGACAGATAGAGTGGTCTACCTGAGATGAACGCTCGATGTTCCCCTCTGTGGGGGTTCCTTGTTGCCAGTCCTCTTTGGGTTTTTTTTTTTTGGGGGGGGGGGGGGGGGGGGGGAGGGTTGGTGCATCTAGGGGGTTAGAATGAATCTGATTCTGTGGAAGAGTAATTGGAGAGGGGCAGACCTTGACCACCTGCCCTTTATATCATGCAGTCATTCCTGCTTGGAGGCAGGTATAAATGCCGATGGCTAGGGTTGTTTGTATTTTTTTTTTTTAAGATCAACATTGATTAATAGCCAAGTGGAATGCGTTGGTGTCTGGATACAAGGGGCAGATCTGGCTAGGGCTATAAAACAAATTCCACTAAGGGAACAGCTGACAAGAAACCTCAGAGAGGGAAGAGAAGGAGCACCGTAAGAGTGACTATTCCAGTCCCAATAATATAAATGCAAATGTGTAAGGCCACATCTATGTTATGCATCAAAGATGAATCTGAAAATGCAAAGGTCCTGTCCTTGTAACCCAGGCTACACCAGAAAGAGTGATCAGCCTATACTACATCAAGCAACAAGTGATGTAGCCACAGGTGGGCCTGGGTGGGCCAAGGCCCACCCACTTAGGGCTCAGGCCCACCCAACAGTAGCAGACATTTAGTGGTAGCTGGTGGGGATCCAAAGCTCCGTCAGCTGAAGACTTCCGCCTAATGATAACAAAAATGCTACTCTCAACAATACCGGAACCTGCGCATACTCAGTTTTTAGCGCATGCCTTCTGCACACTGCCAAGGTGGAAAGAAGCATTTTCTTGCCAGCTTAGATATTTTTTTGGTGGTGGTGGTGTGGAGACACACTTGGTGCCCACCCACTTCTTGCCTAGACCCACCCAAAATCTGTTGTCTGGCTATGCCCCAGCAAGCAACTGTGTGCTTATTCTCCTTTTCTGATACGTAATATAGGACAGAGACAGAAAACATTTCAGGGGTCCAGCCCTGGTTTGAGTCAACACACAGTTTTAAGCCAGATTTGGCTGTTGCAAGCTGCATGGCTAATTTCTTTTACATCATAATATGTTCTTCTCTGTCACACAAGCCCTCTGTTTGTACAGTTCTTGTATTCCAGATCCAGAGGACTACTGGAAACATCGGATATTAAATGATATTTTTCAAGGGAAAAGGGAACTGCTGTCAGTTCACAGAGTTTCTAAATTGTTTTGGTTCCCTCCCGGTAGGGATTTATTGTATTATTTGACTCTGAATGATTTCTGTGATTAAGAACACATTCTCCTTGCCTGTTAGTGCTGGAAGGGAGTCCGTACTGTCTTTTCTTTCCTGCAACTGTTGGTTCAAAGGCTTTTCCTTTCACAGATAAGTCTACTCCTGGGCTTGCAGCCCAGTTGGACCAGCCCCATTCCTTTTGGCTGCCACAACCACTGGGGGAGAGAGTCTGAAGCACCAGAAAGTATTCACAGCTGCCAGCTATACTACCTCAGGCCCTGCTTTCTTTTAGTTGTCCTCTGTACCCGCATGTAATTGCCTTGAGCTACCAATGAAAAGGCATGAGTGAATGAGCTAGCTAAATACATATATATATATATATATATATATATATATAGATCTATTTATCCATCTCTACATATATGGATATAATATAGATGTATCTATATATGGATATAATATTTACTTAAAAATTAACCCCTGTGATCTGTAGTCTTGAAAGCTCAAGTACCTTATCTATGCACAATTCTTACATTGCAGAGTCTGCAAACAACATGGTTGCTGGAACTGTAGTATGCCATCAAAGGCTTCTTTCATTTGTATCCTGAGCCCTTCCTGATCAGCCCAATAAGAAGGCAGCCAGGATTTAAAATCAAACTTGGTCCTCTTGTGGAGCAGCTACATTCCTAGTATAACCAATTTTCAAACTAGCTGCAGATAGCAAAGGGTTTCCTTGTAGGAACCGCTTTGTAATGGCCCAGTTACAATTCTGCTCTGATAGCACTTGTCTAGTATTGTGGACTGCACGGTAGACATGGAAAGAGAAAGTAGGAATTGGTTCCTTTCTCCCCCCCCCCCCCTACATTTTAAAGCTAGTGTAAAAAATGTAAACTAATTAGTCACACACACCAGCTGTACATACTGTTGTAAGACTTGCTTATCTACTCCTACGTTAGCTGAGATCATTTTCATGCACCTTTTCTGTCTTCATGTGCAATTTTTCCTTAAGTTAGTCACCCATTTAACTCATGTTACTCTATTTTTTCTGTATTTTCCACTTCCACCCTATGCTGTCTATTAAGCCAATGTTTCCCAAGTCAGTCCTAGAGTACGCCTTGCCAGTCAGGTTTTCAGGATATCCACAATGGACATGCATGAAAGAGATTTGCATATAATAGAGGCAATGCATGCAAATCAAGTTTGTGAATATTCATTGTGGATATCCTGAAAACCTGACTGACAAGGGGTACTCCAGTACTGACTTAGGAAATAGTGTATTAAGCTGTTTTAATGTGTATTGTGTTGGCACGGTAAGTAGAATGCTAGGCCATAATATGCATCATTATTTCAATATGTTTACTGTTGTAATTATCTATTGCCTATGTCTGGCTTATTCTTGCTATATATCACCTTGGGTGAGTATCTTCAAAAAGGTGGGAAATAAATCCTAATAAATAATTAAATAAACCTCCTTCTCCCCTCCACATATCTGAGGAAAAAAAATGAATATGCCCCTGAATGAGAGAGTATCACAACAGAAATGATCCAGTACAATTCACTTTTTATTAACTCTTCCACAGATCCCTATTAACTATACTAAAACAAAAATAAAACCACACCAGAATAAAATTAACATTGCAAAGACTGCAAGAAGTGGTGGCCCTACCATTAGGCCAACTGAGGTGGTGACCTCAGTTAGCATTCTTCAGGGAGCGGCATATCTTCCCATACTGTCCACAGTCTGTCTTCTCCTCCGTCTTTCTTCAGTCCCTTTCCCCAAGCCTACCATAGTTGGTGGCAGAAGCGATTCCCATAGGCTGCCCTGCTGCCAGCACTGGCCTCTTCCCTCTACTACGGCCTGCCTGTGACCCAGTCCTTGCCTCAGGCAGCAGATTGCCTTGGGCCGCCCCTGACTGCAAGCATGATCAAGCTGAAGAGTTCTAAAATGATAAAGGACTTTAAGTGAAGATGGAAGCTCTTCTGGCTATGCAATCAATGCAGTCTTGTTTCTCTGGCCTCTGCTCTCAGAAGTGGCTGAAAAGAGGCAGTAGGCATCGCTTTGGCCAGTTTCTGAACCCTTCTCCAGGAGATGAGTGGCTCCAAAAATAAAGATTGTAAACACAGTCCTGGAACGGTTTGAGCAAACAAAATTCAAATCAGTCTTATGCATGGAGGAAGTAGAAACGTGTGAGGGCCTAGGAGGATGCTCAGACCAACACTGATCAGGAGTTGTGCATATTGCAGAAGCAAGTGGAGACCTTTATAGCAGGGTCCAAGAAAACAGCAAGGCAAACGATCCCCAAAGTGGAAAACAATGAAACAGATCAGTTGTAAACGTAAACAAGCTTTACTAATAAAATAGCATATAGAGTATACTGCCTGGCACGGGCCGTGTTTCGCCCAGAAGGGCTTTGTCAGGGGCTACTCAGTGATCATTACTATAAATACCCTATAATAAATGTTTGTTTCAGTACATTTTAATGCTTAGAGTACAAAAAAAAACAGAACAATATTAAACAGAGGGCAACATCTGGTAACCATCATGTATCCTTCCGTGTCAGGCAGTATACTCTATATGCTATTTTATTAATAAAGCTTGTTTACGTTTACAACTGATCTGCTTTGTTGTTTTCCATTTTCAACCTTTATAGCAGGGCAAAAGACCAGGAGAACAGAGAAAATGATGTCGGCATATTCAGAGTTCCAGAATGAGAGGAATTACCAGATATGTTCATACATCAAAGCTTTCTTTGACAAGTGTTTCCCAAAGACATCTGGCACCCCACCATAGCAAATAGAGAGTGCTCATTGAGAAACCTGGGCACAGTTGGCAAAAGATGAACCCCCAAGGACTCTTATGCATCACTGATTGTGAATGTAAGAGGCATGGAAAACTGGGTTTCTGGAGTACTAAAGCTGTAAATTATGGTTGTTACCTGATCTGAGTTTATGAGACTTTAAAAAAGTGGAAGAAACTGCTTAAAGATAGAGATCATTGCCCTTGATAATGGGGTTAAATTATTTTTTCCAATAAAATAACATTTCTGAAGGACGCTCATAGGGGCATGGATGGGAGAAAACTTTGAACATAGGACTGAACTCAGTGGGTGGTTCTCTCTGTCGATGGTCATCTGAATGTGCTGTGCAGTGAGAAGTGAGTGAAGAAAGACCTGAAGAATATGAAAAGTTCCAAGTGCAAGTTATTTTTGATTAGGGACAAAGGTGTCAATGGAGAATGAAAGTGTGGATATTGCTGTGGGACTGGGAGCAAACAGTTCCCCCAAAATGTAAACTCAGCCCAATAGAGATGGAGATTCTCTGGTAAACACTGGGCGCCTGAGCCTGGGGTTATGACTAACAGGTATGATATTGGCTTCCCACACAAGTAGACGGCAACTGTGATTTTGATACTCAGATGGCCTGTTGAGGGCCCCTGCAGAAATGAACCCTCTCTAATGACAGCAGTTGAGGAATGCTAATGCAATGGTTTGGCCTACTGAGCTTTCTCTTTTTGTTTTGCCTGCCCCTTCTTCTCTTTCCTTTTTCCCTTTTTGCCCCCCCCCCCCCCCCCCCCCCCCCGCCTTCCCCTTTGTTGGGGCTCCCTTCAGCCTTGTGTTGCTCTATTCCAGGATGAATCTGTCAAGAAAAGGTCATTGCATACTAGTTGAAAGCAATCAAGCGACCAATGGAGATAGGTCCTTGGAGGGCAGATGGAAGTCCAAACTATAAGGGTAATTCTTTAAGGGGATGCATAGATTTAGGTGCC
The DNA here is from genome assembly GCF_901765095.1 of Microcaecilia unicolor. NCBI lineage: Eukaryota > Metazoa > Chordata > Amphibia > Gymnophiona > Siphonopidae > Microcaecilia > Microcaecilia unicolor. The sequence continues at coordinate 318,137,689 of NC_044033.1, read as the reverse complement.
TATATGAAGTCTACTAGCATAAACCTCCTTATGCCTGCCTACTTTGTAGACACTGATACTTACACAAGCTATAGAGCTGGTATAAATGCTCACATCTAGCTTAGATGACAACATTTTGTAATCTACATTCTAAATGTGCACCCCACCCACTGCCCAAACTCCGCCCATGTGACCACCTGCAAAGGACATGCCATCACACCTTCGCACATACTTACAGAATACCACATAGCTCATAATCATTTATGCACAAATGTGTCTACATATGCGCATAAAAGAATAGAATACTGGCATTCTTGTGTGTTCCTGCCATATAAAACTAGGCAGCTCCGTAAAGAATTACCCCCTAAAAAGGGAATTCCAGGATCTAGGCATCCATATTTACTACTACTACTTAACATTTCTAAAGCACTACTAAGGTTACGCAGCGCTGTACAGTTTTACAAATAAGGATAGTCCCTGCTCAAAGGAGCTTACAATCTAAAGGACGAAATGTCAAGATGGGGCAGTCTAGATTTCTTGAATAGAGGCATCAATGTTTAGAATATTAGCACTTTCACACATTTAGGTGCTCATACTTAGGACAGTTCTAAATGTCAGGTTCATCAGTACTAGATTAGGCTAGTATTCTAGGAAGGCACACAGGCACCTAGGTTCTATTGTAGAATGGGCTCCTACTGCACAGCCTAAGGGTGTCCATTTATAGAATTGCATCCTGTATGGCAAAAAGACAAAGCCCACAGCTGAATTACGGACTTTATAATTTGAAATTGTTAATGTTATGGTTAATTATTTTATTTCATTTCCAACATGTCTATGTTTGATCTTCAAGGCCCTTAAAGGAAATGGCCCAGAGTACTTGAAGAACATGATCTCCTCCTACATACCTCCAAGGTCACTAAGGTCTTCCCAAGGAGTATCCCTAACCACACCTTCTCCAAAGGATATCACACAATGTGATACCTGCAAGCAAGCCTTCTCTGGAGTAGCATGCACTCCCTAAAAGATTTTGCTTAACACAAGACTATCTATACTTCAGGAAGCAGGTAAAAGCTTGGATTTTCAACCAAGTCTTTAAAGAAAGGAGTAACTAACTTGCAAGTCACACACACACACATGGAGTGACACTGGCTGCACATATTATATAGCAGGACATGTTTACCCACTCCTACACTAGCTAAAATAATTTTCAAGCACCTTTCTGATCTCATGTGCAACTTTCTTTAAATTAGTCCTGTTACTCTAGCTTATCTATCTATATGTTCCATCTCTGCTTACACCCTATGCTGCCTATTAAAATATTTTATTGCATGCTGTGTTGACAATGTTATATAGCATACTGTGCCATACTTTGTATTGTTGTTTGAACATTTTTACTGCTGTAATTGTCTATTGCTTATGTTTGACTTATTCTTGCTGTACAGTGCTTTGAGTGAATTCTTTCAAAAAGGCATCAAATAAATCCTAATAAATACATAAATAAATGTCACAGTAGTTTTAGGTCATGACACAAATAGCTGGGTGGTTCGAGGAGAGCAAGTCACCTGTATAATCCTCTTCATGTTAGGGAGGCTCACAGGAGCCTGCTTTTTTTCCCTTAAATCTAACAAGGTAGCAACCAAGCAGTTTTATGGTAATTTCTTAGAATGTTGGTGGGTTCAATAGTTCCATCAAAAGGGAAGAGGGTATTGGCGCAATTACAAAAATGTAAAGCCAACTGTTCTATTCTGCTCCAATGAGCCACCACTTGTGCTGGTATCTTAGCTGAATCTCAAACTCGCTGCGAGTATCATCCACCCCCTTTTGCAAAGTCTGGAACTTTAGTCTGTAGGTCTCACGGGTAATGGCATAATGGTTCAACAAAGCTTTGCGCACCTCCTCAAACTGGGATCATGTCTCCATGGACAGTCCTTGGAACGCCTCAAGTGCTCCACCAGTGAGCTTTCCTCCCAGATAGCGCACTCAGTCTTTCTGAGGAATCTCATTAAGGTGGCAAATTTTTTCAAAGACAGATATCCATCTATGCCACCTTTGGTACCATCAAACTGAAAACAAGTTGGGTCCGATCTGGGCTGTGGATCCTGCCTATGGCCCAGTGGCATACCTAGGGTATTTGACACACAGGGCCGGTCATTTTTTAATACCCCCTCTCCAAAATCCAGTACTAAGCATAACGAGAATACAAAACACTCAGGATCTATACAGCAATTCTACCATACTATAAGCAGTAATTTCTATGAGTCACACAATGGTGTACCTAGGAAAAGGAAGCATCTTAAACACTGCAGTGAGCACTAGAATATCAATTCACCTATTGTAAAACGAAACCAGCCAGAATAGTACAGATCATCAATCCTGCACAGTCAATGCCAACTGAAAGCCATGTCTTTTTCACAGACAGAGTTACACCCTAATCCACTATAGAATAAATAACCACAAACTTTCTATTTAGACAAAAATTAAACCGAACCCCTCCAAGATGCAAGATTCTGCCTACAATGCAACACCACAGAAACAGAAAAGGCAACATAGTACTTACACCTATCCTAATAAACACTACCATCAGTATCAGCGATATCACAAATTACAGACCAGTAGCCTCAATACCACTACTGGCCAAAACGATGGAAGGTCTAGTAACACAGCAACTAATGGAATACTTGACAAAATTCTCAATTCTTCATAAATCCAAATCAGGTTTCACAACACAGCACTGAAACAGCCATAACACCCTGATAACGAAATCCAGATGCATAACGTGGCAAGGACAAAATGTTATTACTACTACAATTCAACATGTCAAGTGCGTTCAACCTAGTAGACCACACCACACTAATAACACTGCTCGACAACATAGGAATCAGCAGTGCAGTGGCAACATGGTTCAATGGCTTCCTAAAGACCAGATCCTACATTGTAAAGATGTCCAACCAAACATCAGCCTCTTGGGGTACCACAGGGATTGCCAATATCACCAATACTGTTCAATGTAATGATGGCGCCACTCATAAAAAGAACCCATTTATATATGCAGACAGTGTCACCATATTCATACCTTTCCCAAAACAATATCACAAAGATACAGGACAAAATAAAAAAAAAAAGGATTGGACTTTATGGAAGAATGGGCAACAACTTTCAACCTTAAACTGAACAAAGACAAAACCAAATTCCTAGTACTATCCAACCCATCCAACCCCACATCCTACAAATATTCACAATCAACCAGCAAACATACCACATCGAAACACAACTTAAAATACTAGGAGTCATTCTTGACAAATATCTAACAGTGGACAATCAAATAGCAGAAGTAACATCAAAATGCTTCAGAACACTATGGAAACTGAGAAGAATAAGAGACTATTTCCCTAGACAATCTTTCCATATACTAGTCCAATCAACAATACTAGACTACTGCAATGCAGCATACATAGGGTGCAAGGAAAACACACTAAAATAGTTGCAAACAGTCCAAAACATGGCAGCAAGACTGATTTTCAAGAAATCAAAATACGAAAGAGCAACCCCAATACTTGAAACACTACATTGGCTACCAGTCAAAGCAAGAATATTTTTCAAAGTGAGCACCCTAATCTTCAAGATACTATTCGGAATGACACCCAAATATATTGACTTCGTTGACTGGGACCAAAGAACTGGATGAAGGACGTGCGATAGATGTAATTTACTTGGATTTCAGCAAAGCCTTTGATATAGTCCCCCACAGAGGACTCGTGAATACGCTGAGAGGGCTGAACTGAGGACCAAAAGTGATGAACCGGATAGGAAACTGGTTGACTGACAAAGGCAGAGGGTGGTGGTAAATGGAATCTGCTCAGAGGAAAGGAAGGTGAGCAGTGGAGTTCCTCAGGGGTTGGTGCTGATTCTGTTTAATATATTTGTGAGAGATATTGCTGAAGGGTTGGAAGGAAAAGTTTGCCTTTTTACGGATGACACGAGGATAACAATGAGAAGGGATCTCCAAACATTAGAAGAATGGGCGAGGGTCTGGCAGTTAAAATTTAATGGAAAAAAACACAAAAAACGGGAAGAAAAATATAAGAGATAGATTAGAAAATTAAAGAACCTACATAATATTAAATTCCCATCTGATTGTCAAAACAACATTTCATTAAGTCTCTTTCAGTTTCATTTCCCCCTATGCACTGTACTCCCCCAGGGGTACTCTCATGTGCTGAGGTCCCTCTTGTAGCTCCTGTCCATCATCACAAGCTCTCAGCCAGGGCTCACTAGCACTTTGCTTCTTAGAAAGGCCCAGAGACAAGGCTCCTCTATGGTAGCCTGTAAACTCGGTCTCAATGTTTGGACTTCCCCTTTAACTCAGGGTGACTCCCTCATGTACCACCAGTTCGTGGACATGCCTCCCTCCTGTATCCTCTGGTAACAGGTCACTTTTCTGGTACCCCTGATGGGCCCCCTGTCACCCTTCTTGGGAATATAACCCTGGTTTCTCAGCTTTCATCAATATGCAAATTTACTCTATACCAGATGCAAATCCCCTTTATTAGCACCCTGCTCCAGTGTTGTGAGGAACAACTTCTTTCCAGCATATCATTCAACTTACAATAATACACAGTTCCATTACTACCAAAAGGCATACCAGGAAAGTACCTTCTTGGTTTTTAGAGGGATCTCCTCCAGCAGGCTTCAGGCTTTCCAGGTCTCCATCTCCTCTCTCCCTTTCTCTTCTTGGAGGGTGCTCTTTATAGGGTGGCTAATAATCCTCCCCACCTCTTTAGGCCCCTACCCCTGGTTCCAGAAAGGTCCAGGCCCAGAAATCTCTCCACCTTTCCCTCACCTACTCTGAGAGCTCCCCCTGGTGGCCTCTTCAAAGAAGGGCAGGTCCTGTACCATGAGCACTCCCTAGCTGTCCCTTCAGGTCATTTCTTGGACATACCTCTTTTGGCTCCCTCTAGTGACCAGATCCGGGCATTTTCCAGAGTTTCCCTGGGACAGCGCCCTCTGGCGGCCTCCTCAGGCTAGGGCAGTCCTGTGTTTATCACATCACATAAAAAAATATGCATAGGGACGTGCTCATATGTTTTCTAAGGACAATCACTGATTCGAGGATTCAAAAATCTTCAAGAAACTGTCCAGTATCTAATCACAGCATGTCCCCCATAAAGTGTAGTAAATGCCTCCGAGTGCCACTTTTTATAACATTCTCTGTGCAAAAACTTCTTTTTGAATTTTTAGAAAAGGTTTTCACTTAGCTTAAAGGATTTATTATGTTACTGTGTAACATGATTGAACTATCCTCAAGAAACGCCAGCCCAGAAAACAGAAACTACCTACTCCTAGACCTACCCAAGTGCAAAAACACCATCTACAAAACTATCTACACAGCAGGATTTAGCTACCTGGGTTCCAAATGGTGGAACTCGATACCAAAAACCATAAGAAACATCACAAATCTCCTGCAGTTCAGAAAAGAAATGAAAACCTTGCTCTTCAAAAAAATTCTACAGCTAATCACAAAGATTTCATCACCTTCCTTTCAAATCTACCTCTTCAAAAACTATATGAATAAATATCACCAAAACTCTAAAACTAAACACAAAAGCTACCATTACCTTTTCCTCTTCAAATCTGTCTCTTCAAAAACTCTATGAATAACCACACGAACTATAGATGCCCTCTCCACATTGCACAACACTCTTATAACTCCACCAAAAGGTAAAGTGTAAGCCACTTTGAACCGAAACTTGTTTTTGGATAATAGTGGGATACAAGAATGCATAAATAAATCTGAAGAATGATGCCCAATCATAGACCTCAGAGACTTCGCCGCGTTTCTGTTGAAAGAGAAGTTCAAAATGTACTTCCTGACAACCATTCTACTGTTTTTAGATGCAGGTGAGGGGCTATGCTCACTCACTAGACCTGAAAGATGCTTACACATGTAACCCAAGTCATAGACCTACATGCTAGACATCGTGGACCTGCCACCCAGAAATGCTAAAAGATCTGCCCGCACATTTCTTAATCTACACTTCCCCAGCTGTAAAGGATTAAAATACAGACTAGCACATGCGACCAGCTTCTCCTACATGAGCACACAGCTGTGGAATGCTCTACCAACTAACTTGAAAACAATCAACGAAATAACCAACTTCCAATTGTATCCATTTACCCTGGAATGCCGATGCCATAACAGGTCTTTGTGAGCCACATTGAGCCTGCAAATAGGTGGGAAAATATGGGATACAAGTGCAATAAATAAATAAATAGACAATTCTTTCATTTCACTTTATTTTCAACCCATTATCATTGCAGTTTATATCTTTTTGGCCTTTCCACAGCATCCAGAGTATTCAAGAACTACCTAGATAGTAGCACACTCCTGCATGCAGAGAAATCAAGTTTTCCCTTACTTTGATGATTGAAGGAGATGGGAAGGCGGTAGAACGAGAGGGCATGAAATGAGATTGAAGGGGGGGCAGACTCAAGAAGAATGTCAGGAAGTATTTTTTCATGGAGAGGGTGGTGGATGCTTGGAATGCCTTCCCGCGGGAGGTGGTGAAGATGAAAACGGTAACGGAATTCAAACATGCGTGGGATAAACATAAAGGAATCCTGTGCAGAAGGAAGGGATCCTCAGGAGCTTAGCCTAGAATGGGTAGCAGAGCTGGTGGTTGGGAGGCGGGACTAGTGCTGGGCAGACTTATAGAGTCTGTGCCGGGGCTGGTGGTTGGGCGGCGGGGATAGTGCTGGGCAGACTTATACGGTCTGTGCCAGAGCCGGTGGTGGGAGGCAGGGATAGTGCTGGGCAGACTTATACGGTTTGTGCCGGGGCTGGTGGTTGGGCGGCGGGGTTGGTGGTTGAGAGGCGGGGATAGGGCTGGCCAGACTTATACAATCTGTGCACTGAAGAGGACAGTACAAATAAAAAAGTAGCACATATGAATTTATCTTCTTGGGCAGATTGGATGGACCGTGCAGGTCTTTTTCTGCCGTCATCTACTATGTTACTATGAATAATAGCAGCACAGATTGGAAATTATTCATGCCTCCCTTAATTGCCATCAGTGTTATGGAAGCTTTGTGTTTCTTGGTAAATTACCAAAAGTAAAATCTCCATCCCAACATTAAATTATGATGTCTAGAGGCAGATTTAGATACAGAGCAAACGAACACTTTCTTACCTCAAGACAGAATGAGAGAACTTCTCGAGCATTGAATTTGTCCAAAATCCCAGAAAGGTCACAGTGAAAGATCACATGAAATACTAGGGCATGTGGCTTCAACAATCTTTGTAGTATCTTTTGCCCATATCTGCATCACGAGATCCCAGAAGGAATTGAATTTTCAGTTGAATCAAACCATTCAGCCTCTCTTTCACAGCACTGCTCCTTCAACTTAATTCCTTACCCTGATAGCCTTCCCCTCACGATCTCCTTCAAGGTCTCCCCTTCCATCAACATCTGCATCAATGCTTGCTTACCACAGCTGCTTCCAACACATTAACCCTCCATTGCCCCAGGTACAAATAAGTACCTGTATATAATATATAAACTGCTTTGAATGTACTTGCAAAAACCACAGAAAAGTGGTAGATCAAGTCCCATTCCCCATGATGGGGCACAGCACAAGCAAAGATACGGGTTTAAAAAAAAAGACAAAAAAACTTAATATCATTTATTTGAAATTAAGAGCAACCCTTAGTGTATTAAGGGTATTTGTATATCATCTGAAGGGAGGTCATTTTTGTTTCAATAGATAATCAAGTAGCCATGTTCTATATCCACAAACACGGAGGCATAGGTTCACAATCCCTGTGAAGCAGCCAAAATCTGGGACTGCAGAATATCAGTAAGAGCCTATCTAAAGGCCATGTACATGCCCCAACCACAATATCAGTTAGCAGACAAACGCCGTCAAATCCTGCAACCAGTTGACTGGTCTCTGGATATTATGGTGGCAAACTGGTTGTTTCAAAAATGGGAAATACCACAAAAGAACCTGTCTACATCAGAATCTAACAAAAAAGTACCCCTATTTTGTTCCCAGCAGCTAGCCAAAAACAGAATAGCCCACAATGCCCTATTGATAGCCTGGAAGTGGAATCTAATGTGCGTATCCCTCCAGTTCCTCTAATCTTCAAGCTACTGTTTATTCCAAGCAAATGACTGTAGGAATCTTTGGGTTACACTATCCCTGGTTAACCATGTGATAACCCATACATCCCTATGCTACCTGGAAAAAAGGAAATCGGAATGCATAGGCTGGGATATTTCTAATAGACCTGAGCACACCAATAAAGAAATTCAGTAACAGAAGATTCACCCCAGCAGAAGAGCCCCTTTTAATCTGTGCCAGAGAGCTGAGACAAAGCAGACGCTCTCCTTGGAATGAAGATCATACACGGCACTTCCTATCACTTCTATCTCACAGTTAGGATTTTACAAATGATGGTCTTTTTGTACTGTGTATTTAACAAAGGTGAAACAAAGGTTTTAATGATGTTAAAGAATGATAAGGCCAAGGGTTGTGGACAATGCAAAGTTTGGGCTTGTGTTAGAAATTCAGGGGCCCAGGGCAGAAACTGGGGAAAGGGCCCCAAAGCTGGTCTTCAGCCTATGCCTTCTTCAGCTTGAGACAGGTTTGGGAGCCCATGGCAATTGCCCTGTTTGCCACCCGCTAAAGCCAGCCCTGAGGGAAAGGAGGAACAGAAGATAACCCCCCTGTTCTTCTCAGTAAATAACTGCTGCGGGTACTACAGGTTTGGACCAAAGCAGACAAAAAATAAACAAGTGTATTTGAACTCACACATGGGACAGAAAAAGGGTGAACTTTAGAGGACAGGTGGCCAGGATGAGGCAGAGATAAAGTGAGTATGAGAAGGTGTGCAGAGCAGAGACAAAGTAAGCTTTGGAGGTGTGGCAGAACACCTCAGGGTCTAGGCAGATGCGGGGGGAAGGGCACGCCCTGGGACAGGAAGAGAATCAACCTATGCATCCAGCTTCTCCTATATAAGCACACAACTATGGAACGCACTACCAAACGCTGTGAAAACAACGCAAGACCTATCAAACTTCCAGAAGTCACTAAAAACGTACCTGTTCAAAAAGGCAAATCCGAATGATCCAACTTAAATGCCTGAACCCTGCAACACAACGAATCTAATACTTGAAATGAACATAACATAATTCTTCCTCCTTTCCCATTCCATAATGTGACCGTCACACATAATCTCTACCATGATATCACTATGTATTTGTCATACCACGGTGCTATGTAAGCCACATTGAGCCTGCAAATAGGTGGGAAAATGTGGGATACAAATGCAACACCCCCCCCCCCTCGAGGAAATAGAAGCAAAAACACAAGTCAGGATTTGAGGTACTTGGGCTGTTTTATACACTAAGACTAAATGAGCTACTACTACATTTGTAATTAATTCCTAGAAAACATTCTGTATGTACCTACAAGTGTACATGTGGAGTTGTGGTGAGAGCAATGGACTGAGGCCCCAATGCTCAAAGCTCTAGTGCAGGTCCGAATAGCGCCGTAAAAATACTGCTAGAACAGAGCAGAAGAACAATGCCCTAATGCTCAGTGCTAATGAGATGCAAATATAGGCATGCTCATAACATTCAGCATTAGGGAGTTCAGTGGGAGGATTGTGCTTGGCTTATGTGCAGAAGAGTTCTGCGGTAAGGATGGCTCCTTCCCATCTCCGAAAAAGGTTCATTTGCGGATTAATACCTTTCAAATATTTGAATGTCTGTATCATATCACCCCTGTTTCTCTGTTCCTCCAAGGTATACATGTTCAGGTCAGCAAGAGGCTTATTTTCAAAGCACTTAGCCTCCCAAAGTTCCATAGAAACCTATGGAACTTAGCCTCCCAAAGTGCTTTGAAAATATGCCTCCATGTCTCTCCTCGTATGGTTTGCAACACAAATCCCATACCATTTTTGTAGCTTTTCTTTGCACCACTTCCAGTCTTTTTACATCTTTAGCAAGATACAGCCTCCAAAACTGAACACAATACTCCAAGTGGGGCCTCACCAACGACTTGTAGAGGGGCATCAACACCTCCTTTCTTCTGCTGGTTATGCCCCTCTCTACACAGCCTAGCATCCTTCTGGCAATGGCCGTCACCTTGTCGCATTGTTTCTTCACCTTTAGATCCTCAGGCACCAACACCCCAAGGTCTCTCTCCTGAGTCGAGCTTACTAATCTCTTCCCTCCTATTCGGTATCTCTCTTTTGGGTTTCTGCACCCAAGTGCATCACTCTACACTTCTTGGCATTAAATTTTAACTATGATTATAACATTCACACCAGTATTTAACCGAAACTTATGCTCTGTAAATAGTTTATATTTATATTTTTTTATTTTTAAACTAGGAAAAAAGGCCCGTTTCTGAAACCAATGAAACGGGCGCTAGCAAGGTATTGGCTTCCAGCAACTAATGTTTTGAAAGGGATTGTTAGGAGAAATGTGTTGTCATGCTAATGAATAATTTACATTGTTGTATTATGTGTAATATCTTTTTTGTTGTTTTTCTGTTTTTTTTTCTTTGTGTTGGTTGTGTGTGTGGGTGTGAGTGAGAGATGCTGATTCTGTATGTTAGAGCTTGTGTATTTATTGGGGGGGGGGGGGAGTGTGTGGGTGTGACTGAGAGACAGAGATCTTGATTCACCATGGCAGAGTTTGTGCATGATGTTGTGGTGGTGGTTGGGGGGAGTGTGTGTGTGTGGGTGTGGGTGTGTGTATCTTAGTGAGAGAGAGAGATCTTGATTTTCCATTTTAGAGTTTGTGTATTAAGGGGGGTGGGAGGGGAGTGTGTGGGTGTGAGTGAGAAAGAGAGATGTGGTTTCTCCATGCTACAGTGTGTGTATGATGTTGGGGGGGTGGAAGGAATGTGTGTCTGTGTCAGACAGAAAGATGGTGATTGTCCCTTGGAGAGTTTGTGTATGATGTGGGTGGTGGTGGGGGTGGTGGGGAGGGTGGCAGAGTTTGTGTATGATGTGGGGGGGGGGAGAGGGTAGTGGCGTCTGTGAGTGAGAGTGTTTGGAGGGGGGACAATTGCGTTTCTTCCCCTGAACTTCCCTTTCCTTAGCCTCGTACCGGAAGGGGCGGGGCCTTGGTTATTGATTTGGTTGGAAGTGTGTGAGTTGCATAACCAATCTGCATTGCCATTCTTGTGGGGGGGGGGGTGGTAGCAGTGTTCCGCATCAGTGTATGCGTTTGTGTTTTTTTTTGGGGGGGGGCTGTGGGGGTGTGTGTGAGTCAGAGAGAGATATGTTGAATTTCCTTGGTAGAGTTTGTGTATTAAGGGGGGTGGGGCTGAGAGTGTGTGTGTGTGAGTGAGTGAGAGAGAGAGATGCTGTCTCTCCATGGCAGAGAGTGTGTATGTTCTTGTGGGCGGGGGGGGGGGTGGAATTTGGTTGTGTGTGTGGGTGTGAGTGAGAGATGGTGATTCTCTATGGTACAGCTTGTGTATTTGGAGTGTGAGTGAGAGATAGAGATGTTGATTTTCCATTTTAGAGTTTGTGTATTAAGGGGGGTGGGAGGGGAGTGTGTGGGTGTGAGTGAGAAAGAGAGATGTGGTTTCTCCATGGTATAGTGTGTGTATGATGTTGGGGGGGTGGAAGGAATGTGTGTCTGTGTCAGACAGAAAGATGGTGATTGTCCCTTGGAGAGTTTGTGTATGATGTGGGTGGTGGTGGGGGTGGTGGGGAGGGTGGCAGAGTTTGTGTAAGATGTGGGTGGGGGGGAGAGGGTAGTGGCGTCTGTGAGTGAGAGTGTTTGGAGGGGGGGCAATTGCGTTTCTTCCCCTGAACTTCCCTTTCCTTAGCCTCGTACCGGAAGGGGCGGGGCCTTGGTTATTGATTTGGTTGGAAGTGTGTGAGTTGCATGACCAATCTGCATTGCCATTCTTGTGTGTGTGTGTGTGTGGGGGGGGGGTGGTAGCAGTGTTCCGCATCAGTGTATGCGTTTGTGTTTTTTTTTTTGGGGGGGGGGGCTGTGGGTGTGTGTGTGAGTCAGAGAGAGATATGTTGAATTTCCTTGGTAGAGTTTGTGTATTAAGGGGGGTGGGGCTGAGAGTGTGTGTGTGTGTGTGAGTGAGTGAGAGAGAGAGATGCTGTCTCTCCATGGCAGAGTGTGTGTATGTTCTTGTGGGCGGGGGGGGGGGTGGAATTTGGTTGTGTGTGTGGGTGTGAGTGAGAGATGGTGATTCTCTATGGTACAGCTTGTGTATTTGGAGTGTGAGTGAGAGATAGAGATGTTGATTTTCCATTTTAGAGTTTGTGTATTAAGGGGGGTGGGAGGGGAGTGTGTGGGTGTGAGTGACAGAGATGCTGTTTCTCCATGGCACAGTGTGTGTATGATGATTTGGGGAGGGGGGAGGGTGTTTTGAAGGAATGTATGTCTGTTGATTGTCCCTTGGAGAGTTTGTGTATGATGTGGGGGGGGGGGGTGTTGGGGGGTCGGGAGGGTGTCAGAGTTTGTATATGATGTGGGGGGAGGGACAGAGTAGCGGCGTGTTTGTGTGTGTGAGAGTGTGGGCACTCACCTATTGGCTACAGTCACACTCTCCTTTGTATTGCAAGCATTCCAAGTATGCATACCAATAGAAAGATGTTTTGCTTAAAAGTGAGAAAAAAATGCTTTACACACTTCCATTAAGTACCTTAGCGGTGAAGCTATGTTTTCATTGACTGTAGTTTATGGAGATAGGATCAAAGGAATTAACATATTGGCGAAACTGCCATTTATCCTGATATATTGGATCCTTAGCATGACAAAATCACTGAAGCTGGATCTGTTAAAATCAGGTTTCCTCTCATCACATTTTTACAGCCCTGAAGCGTTCTCCCTCCAGCACCGGCGATTCAGAGAGTCAGCCTTCTTGCCAGCATTGGGGCCTCTCCTCAGGCGCATCCCACCTCTGCGGAAAACAGGACGTTGCATTACAGTAGGTGGGACGCGCCTGAGGAGAGATCCCGATGCTGGCAGAAGGCTGACTATCTGAATCGCTGGTGCCGGAGGGAGAACGCTTCAGGGTACTGAAAATGACCACACGGACTGCAGAGAGGCTGCGGGTGAAACGCAAAAGCTGTAAGACTGGGGGGGGGGGGGGGGGGTGGAGAAGGGAGAAAGAGCTGCCCAAGGAGGCTTTAATAGACAGGAGTGGAAGTGAGCCTATGTAGTCCATTGTAAGCAAGGAAGCCGGTTTGGTTAATCTGTTTCCACCCCCCTGTGACGTGCCGCGCTCTTCATTTATATAGTAGGATTACCCGCCCTCAACGTCATCACGTTTTGACGTGAGGGCGGGGCAGAGAGAGATGGTGAGTCGGTTACACACTTACAAACTTACGAACCCTTCACTGAAGCCACGGAGTCAGCTTCAGAACGTTGAGGGTGCTTTTTATTATAGTAGATATGCAGTGCTCAGTGTTTGCTATTGTGCCAGATTACCGTGAAATACAATATCAGCAAGCAGCACAACAACCCTTAACCATCACAGCACAGTTCCTGCCTGCCTGCCATTCATGTTGAAAAAAACATACTGCCATACCTCAATCCTAGTAATGTATAGGAGAGTGCACTTATCTTTGCAGACATGTTTAAGTCCAGTGGTGGGTCTTGTTGTACTTTAGCTGATCAGTCCGCACCCAAGTGTTATTGTTCTATGTGTTTTAAAATCAATGTCCCATTGTTATTCCCAACGTGGGGCCACGTTTCACCATGACGGCGTCTTCAAGGGAATGTATCAACAAAACGGGAGCGAAGCCAGTTCAAGTGCCTCCCTGCTTTCTCGGTTTGAACTGACACACAAAAATGGTATGTGGAGTTCATATAATGGTTGAATAGTTGCAATTGTAACCTACAATTTACATCGCATTACCATTTTTGGACAATACAAGATTCATGTTTTAAGACTACTATTTTTCACAAAAGCACAGATCAAAATAATATTTTGCAATATGATAGTTTTCATCCCAAACATTTACGTGACAAGATCTCAGTGGGCCAGTTGTTAAGGCTGTGCTGGCTTTGTACTGAAAAGCCACAGAATATAATGCACATGCAGAAGACGTTTCAGAGATTTTTAGAAAGGGGGGCATCCCTGGAAGATCATAAAGCATACATATAAGCGAGCCTTATATGTTCACCGTTCGCTGTTCTTTATGACCTCAGAATTCATCATTAGTATGTGTACTTCAATATTCACAATATACTTTTGAAATTAAAAGGATCATTAAACAATATTGGCACATTCTTCAATATCACTATAGTCTTCCAACAATATCCTAGGTTTGTATTTTCTCGTGGACATAATTTGCGTCAGTAACTTATGCATCACATTTCCAAGAAGCACATCTGATACCATCAATAACAGGCCATACAGTCTGCGGTCATTGTTCTGTATGCCAATTGGCATTGTGTCACTTATTTATCACATGCATCATCTTTCAGATTGTGATACCAGTGAAGTGATGTATATATTATAAGATGTCCATGCCCATTGCTGTATATAGGCTATACTATGAGATCAATATGGACATGGATTGAAGAACATCTTTGTCGTATATGCAGTGGATTTATGGACGCTCCGTTAGTCCAACATTGGATCATGAAAAGCACGAATTGAAAGATTTGTATTTTGTAGCGGTGAAGGCTCCTCATTTATACAGATGAGGCAATTTAGCAAACTTATTGTGGAAGAAAGAGCAAAAGTGGATTCACCGGTGGCTCACTGTGGAGCCGACTGGGCTGAATTGAGAGGTAGAGTGGTGGGCTTTTTTAAAATAAAGGTTTAAAATAAAGGATTAGAGTCTTTATTTACATAAATTAATTATAGGATGTTTTTTCAAGTGTGGGTATTGCTTTATTATTGGCTAGATACAGCGAGCAACTGGCAGCATGGCGTCTTTAAATTTTCTGGCACCATGGTTTTCAAATGAATGAGCCAATCACATATTTTTGCTCATTGCATATGTCAGTGTGATGATGTTTCAAAATAGATTGTGGCAGTGGTGCAACATCTTTGAAGTTAATTTTTGAAGCTAGATTTGAACTTTTTGAAAATTGATAGTGAGGTACCCTCCATTTTGGTTGCCTTGAGACTTTTGAAGTAGAGTATATAGAATGTTTTTAGACTTTGCATTTGTATGAAATAATTTACATTTTTTGTTGTTTAAAGACCATGCTTAAGTACAATTTATGTAGCATATTACCTTGAATCTGAAGCAGCCTCTGGCAAAACGCCATGTCAGAATTTGGACTATAAAGGTCCCAAAAAACAACAAGGCAAGCGATCTGCAAAATCCAATATGGAAAAAGAAGCGAGCAGATCAATATAACATCAGAAAGATTTTATTGAAGATACTGCATGTAAGAGTCACATCATTTTAGGCATCTGCTGTATGCGCTGGTTTTTTCCAATCTATTATACACCACAAGTTTTCCGTTTTTAGAGTTGCTCCTTTCAGAAGGTTTCAAATTAGCCCCTGACGCAGCCCTTGGTGGGCGAAACACGGCCTGTGTCGAGCAATTTGTTTACATGCGGTATCTTCAATAAAATCTTTCAGAATTTGGACTATAACATTGGAATTTAGACAACATGATCACAGATAGTAATGCTAACAATAGCAGTTATTTTTCACATTATTAATGTTATATGATAATTATTGAGAAGTTACAAAACATTATGTGCTCTTTTTACTAATCCGTACTAGTGATTCCCAGCACAGTAAATGCGACAAAGCCCACAGGAATTGAATGAGCTTTGTCGCATTTGCCACTCATGCCTGGAGGTCCATGCCACCCTAAGGGGTCAGGTGGAGACACAAAGAAAAGCAGCGAGTGCTAGCTGGCTCTGGATAATGGGCTGAGGGCTGGGTGTAAAAATACAGGCTGGGAAGGATAACTGGCTCAGGATAGTTATACTGTACGTTCATCCAATAAAACTGAAACCTTGTATGCCAAAAGGGCTTTCTGTGTGTTTATTGTTGTGGTAGGATGAGGGGAGGGAGCCTGTGTTACTGCTGGTTAAAAACAAAAGTTAAAAAAAGAAGAGGAATCCATTTCCTGGAGTATAACCATTCATTCTGTATTTGGATAGGTGGGACTGATCCCCCGCCTGGTGTCCCCATAATGATGAGCGGAGACTGGGGTGGTGTCCACAGTCCGCCTAACCTATCCATGAGCCTGCAGTGTTCTCCCTCCCCCCCCCCCCCCCCCCAGTCCCACTAGGTTCCTGGAAGGCTTGCCTACCAATAGGATCAGCTGCACACTTTTTCATGTGTAATTTTGTTTGATATCTTTGTGAGAGTAGAACTGCCCTTCAAGAACTCCCACAGTCACCTGCTAGGGAAAACAGAAGGGTTCACTGCAGAAACAAAGAGTGAAAACAGGCAGCCAGACATACAAAAAGAACTGCAGATAGGGAAAGAAAGTGATGGAAATGCACTGAGAGAGAGAGAGAGAGAGAGGCAGGCGAAAGAGGGAGAAGTAAGCACAGAGAGACAGTGACGGATGGGAAAAGAGGCACAAAGAGAAAATCTAAGAGAGGGAGGAAGAGAAAAAGAACAAGGGGAGCGAGAGGGGAGCAGTCACCTCTCCAGGCACCAGAAGCTCAGTGAAAAACTGTGGACTCACTCAGCACCTGCCACGGCTCAATGCCGCTAGTTCCTTGGCTGCAGGTATCAACACTGCTCACTGTGCTCGGGGGAGCACCCATCCCTGGTGAGTGAGTCTTCAAAACTAAGCTAAAAGCCCACTTTTTTGATGCTGCTTTTAACTCCTAACCCTTATTCACTTGTTCAGAACCCTTATTTTATCATCCTTACTTTAATATTCCCTTATCTCTTGTTTGTCCTGTTTGTCTATCCTAATTAGATTGTAAGCTCTGTCGAGCAGGGACTGTCTCTTCATGTTCAAGTGTACAGCGCTGGGTACGTCTAGTAGCACTTTAGAAATGATACGTAGTAAGTAGTAGAAGGGCTGTGGGTCACAGGAAGAGATAGCTGCTGCTTTCAGGCTTAGATATTGGGTTACAGAATGGGGTTGATTCTCACTGTCTCAACTTTGCTAACTGTTGGCAGTCTGTGTCACACCTCAGATTCTTGCAAGGACTGGCTTTGGCTTCTAGACTTTTCATATCCCTGCTTCTAGACTTTTGGCTGTCACTGTTATAGTGCAGTGGAGGAGTAGCCTAATGGTTCGAGCAATGGGCTGAGAACTAAGGAAGCCCAGCTCAAATCCCACTGCAGTGCAGCTCCTTGTGATTTTGGGCAAATCACTCAACCCTCCATTGACTCATTATAATCTTAGATTGTGCGTCCTCCATGGACAGCGAAATACCTAGTTTAACTGGATGTAACTTGCCTTGAGCTACAATTGAAAAAGGTATGAACCAAATCCTAGTAAATACTTTCTTCCATCTATAGGGATCAGCTGGTATTGTCACACCTCCTCCCATTCTTATAGGGATTGCCAATAACTGTCACACCTCCTCCTCCCATACTTATGGGAACTGGCTGTCACTGTCACACTTCCTCCATTTTAATGAGAGGAGTGTGGTAGCCGTGTTAGTCCACTCTTAAGGTTATCAATAGAAATCAAACAAAATAAAACATGGAAAAGAAAATAAGATGATACCTTTTTTATTGGACATAACTTAATACATTTCTTGATTAGCTTTCGAAGGTTGCCCTTCTTCAATTCCATTTTAATGGAAGCTGTCTGTGAAAGTGACACACTTCCTTCCAACCCTACAGGAAGGTTTCTATTTCCACACTTCTTCCTAATCCTATAGAAATGGCCTACTATTAGGGCCAATTCCTCAAATATTGGTGCATTCACACACAAAAATAAATAAATAAATAAATAAATAAAAAAGGTAAAGTGTTGAATAAAAACTATTCTAATTATGATTGATATATTAGTATCTTATTTTGTTTTTATGTGTTATTTTGGTTAAGGCTCAGAGCCTCAGCAACTGGAAATGGCTTATGCCTTTCTAGATTTGAGATGTTCTGTCACTGTCAGTGTCACACCTTGTCCCATCTCTACAGGAACCAGTTGCTATTATCATGCTTCCTTCCAACCTTACAGGGATTGGTTATCAATCTTACACCACCTCCCCTACAAGACCTGGCTATAGTTGTTATTACTCTCATCCCTACAGAGTTTGGCAGTTCCTATGATGACATCTTTATCCAGCCACTGTGGCAGTAGTTCCAAAACTATTGAGTCAAAATATCTTCATTTGGGGTTACAACCCCCCCCCCAAAAAAAAAAAAAAACATTGGCATCATTAGCCTATGTAGGCGAACATGATGATATAACTTGGCCTGCACAGGCTCAAGGGAAGGCTTGAAGGCAGCATTGTCATCTGACCCTAGAAGATAGCCTAGAGCGAGGCCTCAGAGTAAAGAGGTAGGGCTGTGATCACATTCATTTTTTTTAACATCTTAAAATGGGGTCACAGCTAATAGTAATTTGGGAAGCAGTGGAAATTGGCTTTTTACTGACGCTTATCCTTCCCATGTTTTCAGGGATTGTCTATCACTGTTAAGCCTCTGCCCATCCAAAGGAAGACTTGCTGTCACTGCCACACTTTTTCCCATCCCTACAGGGATTGGTTGATGCTGCCCTAGCTCCTCCCATTTGCTCTGAAAGTGTCACAAACAGCCCCCATTCCTTCAAGGATTGGCTCTCACTGTCGAACACAATTCCAAGCATGCAGTGATTGGCTCCACTGTCACACCCCCTAATATTCTTGCAGATATTGGTTGTTGCTCCCCGTGCTGTGCTTTCTGCGTCACACTTTTTCTAAGGCTGCCAACTGGATTCAGATTCACATTACAGAGTTGATCCAGTCCTGGGTTTACCTAATTGCATGCAGGGGCTTGTAGCTCTGATTTCCCTATTGCATTTCCTTATAAAAAGCAAGACTACAAGTCCCTGCATGCACTGGGGTAATCCCAGGACTGGTTAAAACCTGTCATGCAAATTTGGATCCAGTTGGCAGCCTTAACTTTTCCTAATTCCTATGCACTAACTTGTTGAATTTTCTTTTCTTATTTTTTGTTGTTACTTGGTTTAATGCAGGACTTTGGAAGTTGTGATATCCTTTATTGGACAAACCAAATATTTTCCACAAGGTCTAACTGGTGTCATGCATGCTTTTCCTGGTTTAGAAAGTAAAGTCCTCAAACTTCTATTTCCTTTTGAAAGAACCCAGGACAGGACCTGTCACCTGTGCCTTTTACCAGGGGCCTTTTATCAAACAGGAGGCCCCCACCCAAGGGGATCTGGTGAACAGCAGCAGGATTCGCTGCAAAGAGAATATGTGCTGCTACGGAATCTGGTCCGAGTCCAGCGGAGAGAGACAGCCTCAGGCACAAGGTGAGGAAAGAGCCACCCCTATGGCGTCCAAAGAAGGAATGAATGTGAATATAGTAGTTGAGTAACAGAATGCACACTTTTAGATGTATTGGGAAAAGTGATTAGGTCGTGAGCGTATCCCTTTCTATAACTTTTCAATTATAAATATTTCCTTTTCTTGGATCTTTAGTTTCTGGAGTTTATTTTTAAAGGTCGATAGAATTATGTTTATGTTTGTAAACATTTTTCTTGCTTTGATTTATTACAATTGCTATATTATCTCTGACAAGTGTATAATATAAAATTAATAAAGATAAATTTTTAAAAGGGGGGAGGGGAGAAATCCCCGCGCAGGTTCAAGGTGAGGACAGAGACACCACCACCATGGGTACAAGGTAAGGGGAGATGCACATCTAGGAAGTAAGTGAAATACCTGAAGATATGACAAGATGAGGAGAGAGACTACCTCTCTTTGGGAAGAGGGTGAGGACAGAGACACCCCCATAGGTACAAGTTGAGGGAAGAGATACCCCCATGGATACAAGTTGAAGGGGTGAGATATAGTAGGTGACAGGGGTGTAGCCAGAAGTTCATTTTTTTTGGTGGGGGGGATAGTGGTGGACTAAGGGGGCCATATATTTTCCCTCGGCTCTTCCCCCCCCCCCCCCCCCCACATTAAAATTGAACCTTTGGGATGCCCAAGCCTGCCAGCTGAAGAGGTCTGCTGCCTGAGCCCCCACCTGTGCTGCCCGAGCAGTGCAGAAGTCAGCAAATTACTTCAGCTGCTGACACCGGCACTCCCACTCAAGTTCAGTTCTGGCATCGGTGGCTCAAGCGAACTTCTTGAGGACAGCGAACATCTTGAACTGGCCGAGCTTGGGCATTCCTCCAGTCATTAAACCAGTGCTGCAATTTTAGAAGTGGCTTGAGCCCAAGGTGGGGAGGCCTAGGCCCCCAAGGCATCCCCCCTCCTCCCTGATAGGTGAGGGGAGAAATATTTGCAGGTAGAACAATGCAAGGAAAAAAAAGACTACTTCTGTCCAGGTTCAAAGAGAGGAAAGACACCCCTGTCCCCCAAAATACAAATTAAAGAGGAAAACCCCCACAGCCACATAGAAATACATAAAATGCTGGCAGATAAAAACCATGAGATCTACCCAGTCTGCCCATTCAGACCCACTTCTAAGCTCAACAATCCATTCCTCTCCTTTAGAGATCCTATGTGCTTATCTCATGCTTTCTTGAATTCAGATACAATCCTCATTTACACCACCTCTTCTGGAAGGATTAGAAACAGAGAAAGTATTAGAGGAAGGAAAAGACAGGTACAAGATGAGGAGAGAAACTGGTGTAGCTTGAGAGGAGAGAAAAGTGGCGTGCTGTCAGGGCCTTTGGTGAATCTCCAGTCCTATGCTCATGCTTTTTTTTATGATCTGGTTTTACCTTTTCATGGTCCAGTCCCTCAGCAACAGCAGACTATTTGGAGCAGGCATGCTGGTACAGAAGCTACAAGGAGCACAGGAATATCCAGTGTGCCTGAATGTAACTCACTGTGAGCTACTGCTGAAAAAGGTGTCAGCAAATCCAAATAAATAAATAAATAAACAGGAGCTATCATGCTACCTTGTTCTGCTCCTCCTGCTGCATCCTTGCAACATGCACTGTGCCATCTGTGCCGCACCCGCCCCCCCCCCCCCCCCCCAGCAGAGCTCCTGACCCTGCAAGGTGGCTGGAGTGGGGAGTGAAGTGTTGTGCTGAATTGAATCCTGGTAGCTACACCTTCTTCCCCTGGCCTCCTCTGTCCCCTCCAGCAGTCTGGAGATCTGATTGCATGCAGTCTTCCACCTTGGCCTGCCACTGCCTCAGCTCTGCTATCAGACGCAAAGCCCGGATACGTGGAGGGGCATAATCGAAAGGGGCACCCAAGGTTTCCTGAGGACATCCTCGCAGGACGTCCCGGCGAAGGGGCGGGGAAACCCGTATTATCGAAACAAGATGGGTATCCATCTTTCGTTTTGATAATACGGTCGGGGATGCCCAAATCACGAAATTTAGGTCGACCTTAGAAATGGTCGTCCTTAAAGATGATCGTCCCCGATTTTCAGCGATAATGGAAACCGAGGACGCCCATCTCAGAAACGACCAAATCCAAGCCATTTGGTCGTGGGAGGAGCCAGCATTTGTAGTGCACTGGTCCCCTTGACATGCAAGACACCAACCGGGCACCCTAGGGGGCACTGCAGTGGACTTCAGAAATTGCTCCCAGGTGCATAGATCCCTTACCTTGTGTGCTGAGCCCCCTAACTCCCCCCAAAACCCACTTCCCACAACTGTACACCACTACCATAGCCCTAAGGGGTGAAGGGGGGCACCTACATGTGGGTACAGTGGGTTTCTGGTGGGTTTTGGAGGGCTCACATTTACCACCACAAGTGTAACAGGTAGGAGGGGATGGGCCTGGGTCCACCTGCCTGAAGTGCACTGCACCCACTAAAACTGCTCCAGGGACCTGCATACTGCTGTCATGGAGCTGGGTATATTTGAGGTTGGCATAGAGGCTGGTAAAAATATTTTTTTAATTTTATTTTTGAGGGTGGGAGGGGGTTAGTGACCACTGGGGGAGTAAGGGGAAGTCATCCCTGATTCTCTCCGGTGGTCATCTGGTCAGTTCGGGCACCTTTTTGTGCCTTGGTCGTAAAAAACCAGGACCAGGTAAAGTCGTCCAAGTGTTCGTCAGGGACGCCCTTTTTTTTCCATTATGAGTCGAGGATGCCCATGTGTTAGGCACACCCCAGTCCCGCCTTCGCTATGCCTCCGACACGGCCCTGTGAACTTTGGTCGTTCCCGCAACAGAAAGCAGTTGAGGACGCCAAAAATCGGCTTTCGATTATGCCAATTTGGGCGACCCTGGGAGAAGGACGCCCATCTTGCGATTTGTATCAAAAGATGGGCGCCCATCTTGCGATTTGTGTCGAAAGATGGGCGTCCTTAATAGTACTGCCATTAATTTAGACTATTTGGTATAACAAAAAAAAATAGAAAATTCATTTTGCAGTGGAATTGGTTCGTTGGAATGGTACTAGAGAGGGAGTAGAGGCAGGGGCAACAAGAGAGAAGGGATGGTGGGAACAGGGCCGGTGGAATGTGGTAAGCAGAGTATGCAGAGCAGGGGGCTCCAACATTCGGGGGCACCTGACTTTAGCCCTCCACAGTTGTCCTACTCTTTTTTACTGCTGCTGCTCTGCCTGTAGTCAAATGTTTTTTTTTATTTATTTGTAGCATTTGTATCCCACATTTTCCCACCAATTTGGAGGCTCAATGTGGCTTACATTTGCCGTAGTGGCGATTGCCATTTCTGGTCAGTAGAACTACAAATGGTATTTCGTTCAAGTGCATACATACATGATAGAGGAGAGGAATACATTAAGGTATTGCAAATAGATTCTTAAGTAATAGATTAGATTGTAACATATGTTGGGTCTGGTGTTCTGGCACCGTGTGCTCCTTCTTGTCACAAATTCACTACTTCCGGTTTTGTGAAACCAGAAGTAGTTAATCTGTGGCTCAGAGGAGCATGCATTGCTGGTGCCAGTGCGCCAGACCCATTTGACTAGAGGCCATAGGTGGGAGCTGATCCAGGGGACAGGTGAGAGAATGGAGCTGGAGCTGGGGCTGAAAAAAGGAGGAGGATGGGAGAAGAGAGAAAGGAGATGCTGGGCGGGGCATGGGTGACTGACAGTTTGTAGGGGGGCACCAGAGACCCTAGCACCGGCCCTGGGTGGGAACAGGAAGGGGTGGGGTAGCAAGAGAGGAAGGAGCAGGATAGGAAAAGAGAAGGGAATGGGTCTGCATTTGACGGAAAGAAAAGGATAGGGCAGGAGGAGAGAGAGAATAAAGTAAGGATGTAGAGTGAAAAGTTTTGGGAAACAAGAAGGGAACTCAACTGAGAAGTCTTGGGGCAGAGAGAGGACAGTATGGGGTAGCCTAGGTGTCATTAGAGAGATGATATAATTGAGCTGCCGGGTTCCTTTTCTTTCTTTGAGGGTGAGAGTTGATATGCTGAGGCTGCTGAGCCCTCCTTGCTGTTTCTCTAGAGGTGGGAGACTCCCACCCTCACATAAAGAACAAGAGGGGCTTGGTGGCCCCAACCTATCACTAATACTTAGCACATCCACTGAATCTCCTGCTGTAAAAGTAAATGTCATTGCACCCCACTGGGTACTAGATGAGGAGAGAAACGAGAGAAAAATGTAGGCAAAGGTGGTTTTTCATATACAGAAACCAAATTACTTATGGTTCTGCTCCATTAACATTACCCCTTCCTCCATTAATCTTACCTCTAATACCTTCCTGGTTTAATTCTTCTGAACTGGCATCAATGTTCTCTTTTGGTTTGATTTTGTTTTGTCTGTGTACCTTGTCTATCTGGATTAGACTGAACTCCAAGGAGCAGGGACTGTGTCTGGCTAGTAATTCTCTGTAACTGTCTACTAATAATAACAGTGCCTAGAAGGAGCAGGGAGAGAAGACACCCAAACGTAGAAGGTATGGGATGAAGAGAGATAGTCACAGGTATTAGGAGAGGGGAGAGAAACCCTCACAGATACAAGATGAAAGAGGGAGTGATGGAGCTACAAAGAATGAGGAGAGAAAGGAATCGTGGAAGGAGAAGATTATGTAAAAGAACAAATATGGGGATAGAAGGAGAATAACATGGGGTGATTCTGTAATACAAAAGGGAACAATGCAACAGAAGAATGTAGGGAATGTGGTAAAGGCGGTTAGCTTAGCAGAGTTTTAAAAAGGTTTGGATGGCTTCCTAAAGGAAAAGTCCATAGACCACTATTAAATTGGACTTGGGGAAAATCCACTATTTCTGGGATAAGCAGCATAAAATGTTTTGTACTTCTTTTGGATCTTGCCAGGTATTTGTGACCTGGATTGGCCACTGTTGGAAACAAGATGCTGGGCTTGATGAACCTTTGGTCTGTCCCAGTATGGCAATACTTATGTAGCTGTGGGAGTGATAGCAGGATATGAGAAGTGGGAATTACTCTGGTATGTGAGGGTGATGGGGAGAAGAGGCAGTGGTACTGGAATATATGCTCAGTTCAGTGTGACTGTCTTTCTGCTGTGTCTGATGCTGCTTCTTCATTCCTTTCAGGATGCTGGGATGGAAAAGCCATTAAATGTGCTGTGACCTGTGAGGCTCTGCTTCAGCCCATCACTTCCAACTCCTCCCTGTACAAGTGTCACTGCAGAAGTGACATGTGTAATGTGAACTTCAGCACCACCCTGCTTCCTGCCCACCATCCTCACACCACTTGTAAGTAAAAATGCAGCTCCAGAAAAGAGAGGGGGCAGGTGGGGGGATAAGGAGATACAAACTCCTCAGTTGTTAGGTAAGCAGTGCCTTTGGGTGAATGGCAATAAGGGCTGCAGGCCTACGATGCTTTTCACATTCAGATAACTTCATTGCCATTATACTTTCAAAAGTGTTGCTGATGTAATACATCACCACCCAGGTTCTATATATGGCGACCTTTTCTTTTCTATGTTTTATTTTATTCTATTTCTATTGACTGGCTATATATGGCACCAGTCCCAGATGTGCACCCAATTGAGCAGTATGGCTGATGCGCAGATAGCGAGCGCCAAATCGACAGTACCGCCAGGGTAGCATGGGCACCCAGTGGTAATTTTGAAGTTGGCACACGCTGTTTCCCGCAGTAGAAAATATTGTTCTAGTTTCTACCGTGGGGGTGTTCCCAGCAGTCACCAGCACCGCGACCACATTGGTGCGTGCTGCATGATTACCACATTAGTCATGCGTGAGCCCTTACCGCTAGGTCGACGGGCGGCAGTAAGGGCTCATGCAGTAAATAGCCTTGTGCTACCTTTAATTTTAGCGCACAGTCATTTACTGCCCCAATAGAATCAGCCGTGGTAAAAAAAAATGGCCCAGTGTGCACCAATTTCACGCATCCAGACTACTTTTTACTGCAACTTAGTAAAAGGAACCCTGGACTGGCTAAGGAGCCAATTAGTGCCAATAATTGGCTGCTAATTGGCACCAATTTGGATTTGCGCATACATCTTGCTACGTGCTATTCTATAACAATGTGCACTGAAATCCCATATTGCGCAACCCAATAGGGGCGTGGCCATGTGAGGTACATGGGTGGGTCAGGGGCATTTCTAAAATTTGCACCCAGTGTTAGAGAATACCGGGGATGTGTGCCCAAATTGGGCGCCAGGAATTACATGTGATTTCTCAAGCATAAGGGTTGTCGCCCAAATTTGGTGCCAAAATCAGCATTCAATGCTATTCTATAATGGGTGCCAATTTTTGAATGCCATTTACTGACTCTAACTCCAAGTGGTTATGGTAAAAAAAAAAAAGCCCCCCCACAGAAAGAAATGATTTACAAAATCATAATTATAGCAGTAAAACGCAATTATAGACACTAGGAGGCTGATTGGTCAAGCTACTGTCCTTAGAAAAAAAGCTGAGCACCCTTAGGATAAACCTCCAGATGGGGGGAGGATCTTGGATACCGGTGTAAATTCCACCGCAGGTGATGGAAATTGCTCCTGCAGTGAGGGGTCCCAAAGTAGGAGGTGGGGGAGGGGTCTTCGTAGCTGTTCCTGTATCTTCTAAGGTGGATTCCCCCCTGCTCTGGGGGCCTTTTTGTTGATATTTTTGTTTAGGGGTCCTTCATCTGAAATTCTACCACTGGTCTCAGAGCTACACTATGGGTCTTTCCAGCTTTGCTGAAGAATCTTACAGCTGCCCAGAAAGTCTTCCAGCACTATGCTAAAGAGTTTCCAAACCTGGAATCTCAGGCGAAATGAAAACACAGGGGCTAGAAGTGTTGGAGGTAACTCCAGAAAATCCCCTGCAAATTTCCAGCTCTTTGGGCAGCTGCCCTGTGTGTTTTTTGCCATGGGGGAATGGAATGAGCAGTTTCAGTTGGATCCTGGGATAGTTTTGGTTCATGAGCCCTTTAGTGTTTCATCCTCATAGCCCGGGGGGGGGGGGGGGGGGGGGGGGGGGGAGGGGAGGAGTTGACGTCTCTCTGGCTCAGCCTGCCTGATTGTTGTTGCTGCCATTCCCGGTCACTACAGCCTTGAGCATAAAATGTTACTGTTGTGGCTTAGGAATTCAGACATCACTTCATTCCTAGAGCCCTATAGGAGAGAGTTCAAACAGTTAAAGCTGTGCAGTTCCAGACCAGCACACACGGCTCCCCCTCCTCCGAATCCTTGTCACTTCTGTAGCTCCACTAGACATAATGTGTCTCCTGCCAACCCCATGTGTGCTATCTTCAAGCTCACTTTATTAGCAAGACAATTGCACATGTGTTGCAAAAGTTATACAAAGAGACTAAAATTACAAGTTGGAAAACCATGTGAAGGCCTGACTTTGGGAATGTTTTCCAATACAGATTTGTAAACGTAGATGTGAACTGAAGAGCGAAGGGGTTGTGTTTGGGAGCAATGGAGAGTGGGGTAAGGTGGGGGTGATGCATGTATGCTTGGTAAAGGTATGCTTATGGGGATGTGGGATGTGTGTTTGTGGGCAAAGGGTGTATACTGGAGTGTGCAGTATGTTTTTAAATGGGAAGGGGTTGTGTGGGTGAGAGAATTTATGCAGGGGTTATGGGTGTATTGAGGATGTGGAGGGGTTGTGTTTGGGGATATGGTTGTATTTGTTGATAGCAGGTGTAGTTATGATGGATCAAGTGAGGAAGTGTTTATGGGTTGGGGTTATGTGTGTATATATATGTGGGGGAGTGTTATGGAAGTATTGGGAGGTAGGTACAGGGGTATATATGTGTGGGTTTGGGGTTCTGTGAGTAGTGTTGTGTATTAAAAGTGGGTGTGGTTGGCTTTTATGGGATATAGCTATCTGTGTAGATAGGGTTCTTTGTGTAGTGTATAAACTGAGAAGCTGTGTCACATATTTATCGTGCGTCTGTGTGGGAGGTTAGCTGTTGGTCTGTTCGTTGATGGCAGCTATATATCTGTGTGATGTGTGCAGGGGTGTAGGAATGTATGGGGTGTGGATGGCAAGGGAATGTGTGGGAATTTGGGTGGATATGTGGGTAGTGTGTAGGGGTGCAAGGTATATGTGGGGTTGTGGGTATAAAAAGGTGTGGGATAGTGAGGTAGAAGCGTGTAAGGTGAGAGTATGGAGTACATGTGTGGGGTGAAGGGTAGTGTGTTTGGGAAGTATGTGGCAGGGCTGTCGAGAAGAGGGAGCGGGGGGGGGGGGCAAAATGCCCCGGGCCTGGCCTCCAAGGGGGAGGCCTGGCGATCGCAAGCTGCTTCTTGCTGCCTGCTTTGGGGGTCTGTCCTCCCCTGCTCCTGCATGCCGCCCAGGACCCGGTAGATTGCATTAGTGTGATAGCAGCATGAACAGGAGCAAGATAGGGCAGACTGTGGGAGCAGGCACACAGGAAGCGGCTTGCCAGCGCCGGGACTCCCCTTGGAGGCAAAGACAGAAAGGTAAGGGTGCGGGCAGGCGGAAGCAGCGGCGCAAGTGAGGGGCAGTGCAAGTAGGGGGTGGCTTGCGGCAGTCCAGTTCTGCCCCGGGCCCTGCTATGTTTTTTTGGCAGCCCTGGTATGTGGAGGTGGGGCTGGGGTCTGTGTGTAAATGTGGGTGATTGTGGCAGGGGCATAGCCAGACACCCAATTTTGGGTGGGCCTGGGCCCAAGATGGGTGGGCAAAAGAACTCTGCCTTGTCCCACAAGTGATTTGGTCTCTTCCTCTCTCGCCTGCATGCCATATGATCTCTCAAACATCTCCCCCTCCTCTGCATACCTTTTAAATAGCAGATTTTCACCGGCGGCAAGCAGCAGCTAATACACATTGCTTATGTTGACCCCACATCCTTCCCTCTGATGCAACTTCCTGTTTCTGCATAGGCAGAAATACATCAGAGGTAGGGTTACCATTCGTCCGGATTTCCCCGGACATGTCCTCTTTTTGAGGGCATGTCCAGGGCATCTCACGGGTTTTGCCCGCATGCACGTTTGTCCGAATTTCTGGACAAACGTAAATGCGGGAGGGCATGCGTGCGGTTGTGCGATCCATCGGCGCCGTGGCTCTCCCCTCCCCTTCCTTACCATCTTCCCTGGTGGTCTAGTGACGTCTTCGGGGCACGAAAGAGCCCCCTCTTTCCTGCCCGGAGCACTGCCTTGCCCATCCTCCTCGGTCTCAGCTGGGGATTCAAAATGGCCACCGAGAGTTGCAGTCTCGCGAGTCTGCTTCAACTCTCGGCGGCCATTTTGAATCCCCAGCCGAGACCGAGAAGGATGCAGGCAGGCAGTTTCTGGTGACCTGCACTGAATATCCGGTTTCATTTTTGGTCGCCAGAATTTAACTAGTTAAACTGATATTCAGTACTAACTGGTTAAGTTTCTAGCGGTTAAATATAGGACTGCTATTTATGCAGCTCTATTTAACCATTTTACAAAACATTTTATACTGCTTATCTCAGAAATAGTGGATTTTCCCCAAGTCCAATTTAATAATGGTCTATGGACTTTCCTTTAGGAAGTCATCCAAACCTTTTTTAAACTCTGCTAAGCTAACTGCCTTTACCACATTCTCTGGCAACGAATTCCAGAATTTAATTACATATTGAGTGAAGAAAACATTTCTCTGATTCGTTTTAAATTTACTGCTTTGTAGCTTCATCGAATGCCACCTAATCCTAGTAGTTTTGGAAAGTGTAAACAGATGCTTCACGTCTACCTGTTCAACTCCACTCATTATTTTGTAGACCTCTATCATATCAGACCTCAGCCGCCTTTTCTCCAAGCTGAAAAGCCCTAGACACTTTAGCCTTTCCTCATAGGAAAGTCGTCTCATTCCCTTTATCATTTTCGTTGCCCTTCTCTGCAACTTTTCTAATTTCACTATATCTTTTTTGAGATGCAGTGACCAGAATTGAACACAATATTCGAGGTACGGTCACACCATGGAGTGATACAAAGGCATTATAACATCCTCATTTTTGTTTTCCATTTTTTTCCTAATAATACCTAACATTCTATTTGCTTTCTTAGTCACTGCAGCACACTGAGCAGAAGGTTTCAACGTATCATCAATGACGACACCTATATCCCTTTCTTGGTCAGTGACTCCTATCGTGGAACCTTGCATGATGTAGCTATAATTCGGGTTCCTCTTTCCCACATGCATCACTTTGCACTTGCTCACATTAAATGTCATCTGCCATTTAGATGCCCAGTCTCCCAGTTTCATAAGGTCCTCTTGTAATGTTTCACAATCCTTCCGCTATTTAACGACTTTGAATAACTTTGTGTCATCAGCAAATTTAATTACCTCACTAGTTACTCCCATCTCTAGGTCATTTATAAATATGTTAAAAAACAGCGGTCCCAGCACAGACCCCTGGGGAACCCCACTAACTACCCTTCTCCATTGAGAATACTGACCATTTAACCCTACTCTCTGTTTTCTATCTTTTAACCAGTTTTTAATCCACAATAGGGCAGTACCTCCTATCCCATGACTCTCCAATTTCCTCTGGAGTCTTTCATGAGGTACTTTGTCAAACACCTTCTGAAAATCCAGATACACAATATCAGCTGGCTCACCTTTATCCACATGTTTGTTCACCCCTTCAAAGAAATGTAATAGATTGGTGAGGCAAGATTTCCCTTCACTAAATCCATGTTGGCTTTGTCTCATTAATCCATGCTTTTGAAGATGCTCTGTAATTTTGTTCTTTATAATAGTCTTTACCATTTTGCCCGGCACCAACGTCAGACTTACTGGCCTATAATTTCCCGGAACTTCTCTGGAACCTTTCTTTAAAATTGGCGTTACATTGGCCACCCTCCAATGTTCCAGTACCATGCTCGATTTTAAGGATAAATTACATATTACTAACAATAGCTCCACAAGTTCATTTTTCAGTTCTATCAGTACTCTGGGATGAATGCCATCCGGTCCAGGAGATTTGCTACTCTTCAATTTGTAGAACTGCCCCATTACATCCTCCACTGAATATTTGCAGATAGCCAGTTAAGTGCTATTTAACCAGCCATGAGCCATTCCTAGCCAGTTAAATAACATTGAATATCTGGCAGAAAGATTTTTAAAATTATCAGCCCGTCTCCCCTCCCCCACTCACCCAGCCCAAATATTGCTGTTTAAGAGATATAATATTCCTATGGCTGGGTGTTATGGGGTGGTAGCTTGTATCTGCTGTTTTATTACAGCCCTGCAGTCACTGGGTAAAAAAGGTATTTTAGTGGAAGGAAGGAGACAGTGGATGAAGTTGTGGTGACATTAGTGCCATAAGTTAAAAACCTCACTCTTAAAAATTGCTCTTCCTCGGCAGCTGTGATATTGAGAGGGGCTATGATTGGGGATTGAACTGAGGGGGAACTCACTATAGGGATGCGCATTCATTTGAAACAACACACAAAATGTCAAATTTTGGGTTTTTTTTCCTGTGTTATAAATAGTGTGCACTAATGATGATATTGCTCCCAAGAAGAAAAAATATTAAAGAAAAGCTGAACAAACTGAAAATTCCCATGAATGACACGGGAAACTAAATAAAATTAATGGAGTGTAATGGAGAATAACATTGTTCCTCTTCTTCACAAAACTAAAAATGCCATTCCTCTGCTATATCCCACAGGAGGTAGCAATGGTCAGCCTGGTGGGGGCACTGGTCTGTGTGGGTCTAAAGACGTAGCACAGCAACAGCAGTTCAGATGTGATAGAAGACCATGGGTTGTTGGGGGGGGGGGGGAGTATAAATATCACTTTGAGGTGGCACAAAGTTAGGGTTATCATATTGCCTTAAGAAAAAAAAAGACATAAAATATCACCCGCTCTGCCCCCTGTCACACCCCACCCTGCCCCCATCACTACCCCGCCCCATCTTCAGTAGCTTACATATGCTAGGCCAAGAAAGAGTGACTGTGGGCAAAGGAAACACGGTGAGAGTGGAGCAGAAGATGGCTGGAATTGGGATTGGGATTGAGGGACACACAGCAGCAAAAGAATCTTGCCTCCTATCCCATGACTGTTTAATTTTCTCAGGAGTCTCTCATGAGGAACTTTATCAAAAGCTTTCTGAAAATCTAGATACACTACATCAATTGGCTCACCTTTATCCACATGTTTATTCACACCTTCAAAGAAATGAAGCAGATTGGTGAGGCAAGACTTCCCTCGGCTGAACCCATGCAGACTCTGTCCCATTAAACCATGTTTGTCTACGTGTTCTGTAATTTTATTCTTTATAATACTTTCCACTGTTTTGCCCTGCACCGACATCAGGCTAACCGGTCTATAATTTCCCAGATCACAGTACTAATTGGTGCAGTTTAATAGGCATGTATTAGAACAGGGTTGGGCAACCTGCGGGCCAAATGTGGCCTGCTACTGAATTTTATGCAACCCGTGAGACCATGGGAAGTATAGACAGAAAACGTCATCAACCTGAGTTTTGATGGTTTTAAATAATGCATTTCCCAAATAGGGTTTTAAAGATTAGAGAACAATTACCACCGGAGAATTATCATATAACAGCCTCCTTTTCTGAGTTGAATGCTATCCCAGCAGACAGACACTGGTCTCAATTTAACAAAATTAATGTTAATGACACAAAAAGATTGTTGCTAAAGTTTGCCAAATCTTTCTGCAGTTTAGATACATACCCTCCTTATTTGATTAATCTGGCATCTCCGCTTTTTTAACATTTATTAACTGGTTAAATTCACATTTTGAATCTGATACTTTACCAACATTAGGCAGAGACATTAAGATTCTATATATCACACCTAAAAAAAATTGGTGCTAACAAAAAATTACACCTAGGCGTATTCTATAAATTGTGCCTAACTTTTTTTGGTCTGTTTTTTATTTTTTTTTTTGGTGTAGTTTATAGGATACTCCTAGCGGTAACTAAATGTAGGTATGGCCATTTATGCAAAGTAAAACTTGGTGTAAATTAGGTGCAGAACAGACATATTCTATGGAACAGACATATTCTATAACATTGCACATAAATGTTAGAAATGCCCACAACCTGCCCATGCTCCTCCCATGACCACACCCACTTTTGTGATGCGCACACCACTTTATAGAATACATTTAGCAAGTTGTGTGCATAAATTCTAATTAAAACCAATTAGTATCAATAATTGCTTGTTAAGTAAAAATTATCAATGCTGATTGGCATTGGAGGAAGTGCATGCAAATCTCTCTCATGAATATTCATTGTGGATATCCTGAAAACCTGACTGGCTGGGGTGCCTCCAGGACCAGGTTTGGCAACCACTGGTTCAGAGTCAACCTGGTATTCCACCTTTTTCTGCATTGCCCCCCCCCCCCCATGAAATTCCCTTCCTCTTTCCATACATGCAGAGCAGTCCTATCCTAAATTCAATTTAAAGGCTCATTTGTTCTCCCTAGTCTTCCCTGATGTGTTGGGGAGTAGCCATGCCTGGGTACACCAGAATGTACTTCTTTACCTGTTCTTCACCTTTGTATCCCCTTTCCTGCTATTATTGATGTAGTTCTTTTCTCTTTTTCTTCCTTTTTTTTATTTCTTATTTTTATTTTGGATTGTACATTGCCTTGATTGCTGTTGTTGAGTGGCGGTATATCAAATACTTAATAAACTTAAACATAAACATTGCTCCAGATACAAAAATATAGATTGTGAACCCACTAGGGACAGAAAAAGTACCTGCATATAATATATGTCAACCACTTTGACATATAGTAGATTTAGGATTTGAATTTAGCTCGTGCCTTTCTCAGTAACAGCTCAATGCAAGTTACATTCAGGTATAATAGTTATTTTCCTGTCCCTGGAGGGTTTACAGTCTAAATTTGTACCTAAGGCAATGGAAAGTTAAGTGGTTACAGTGGTTAGCGTATCTGGGTTTTAAAAAGGTTTGGACAAGTTCCAGGAGGAAAAGTCCATAGTCTGTTATTGAGATGAACATGGGGGAAGCCACTGCTTGCCCTGGGATTGGTAACATGGAATCTTGCTACTACTTGGGACCTGTGGTTGGCCACTGTTGGAAACAGGATACTGGGCTAGATGGACCATTGGTCTGACCCAGTATGTTCTACGACTTGTCCAAACTGCAATGGGATTTGAACCATGGCATCCCCGGTTCTCACCCTGTTGCTCTAACTGTTAGGTGTAGTTAATACAGATAAACATGTATTTCAAACATATTTAGTACCTTAACAATAAACTAAAGGCCAGCAGATCTAAAGCCTGGTGGTCATTTGGCAACTTACCAAAAACATTGATAGGCAAATCATTTTATGGTTGCCAGTAACCACAGGATTTCTGTTACAGTGCTGCTGAACCTCAGTGTTCACATGGTCATCAGGAAGATGCTGGACTGGGGGGGGGGGGGGGGGCTAGGGTTGACTGCAAATATGTGACCATCTCTAGAAAAAGGTGACTAAAATCACCAGAAACAAAAAATGAGATTTTAATGAATTCTGTTAGAGCAAACCCCATCCTTTTATGTGAAAAAATAAGAGTTACATACATTCAAACATGTAACTTTCTCAAACTGCTTATGGACCCATGGCATGAAAACAAAAAAGTGGGCATGGGGTTGCCACTGGCCTAGAATCTGTGAGTATCAGGGAAGTGCTGCAGAA
The DNA here is from genome assembly GCF_901765095.1 of Microcaecilia unicolor. NCBI lineage: Eukaryota > Metazoa > Chordata > Amphibia > Gymnophiona > Siphonopidae > Microcaecilia > Microcaecilia unicolor. The sequence continues at coordinate 318,103,627 of NC_044033.1, read as the reverse complement.
GATGAGGCCTTCAACAAACACAAGCCTCTTTACTGGAAGGGAGAATCCAAACTAATAACCTCAAAAGAATCTCCAAAAGAAAAAAAGTGTGTACACTCTGCACAACGTTTTTATAAAACACAAGCAGGCAAAATTGTCAATGAATGTATTCACAATGTAGGTTAATCCGTTAATAAAACAGTTTTTAATCTTTATCATTATTGGTTTCATTTTATTCTGGCTCCAGAGACTGCTCAACATTGGGAGCGGCTCCTTTACTGATATATCCCATAATAAAATGAAACAAATGATGATAAACATTAATAATTGTTTTTATTTGCAGATTAACTTATATTGTGGATACATTTATTGACAAAAGAGCTGTGCAGAGTGTACTCACTTTTCCCTTTTGGAGATTCTTTACTTTTGAGGCAGAAAATAAGGCCGCAGGACCAGACCCAGAAAAAAGGGATGTGCCTGGGACCAGGGAGAGTAGAACAAGGAAATGATCTAAACCTGTGGGAGATGGGGAGTTATAAACTGAGAGACGAGTTCAGTCTGCCAGTGGAAGGAAGTTTACCTGCAGAGGAGAATGAGAAGTGAGCCAAACCTGTATAAAAGGGGAGCTGGCTTGGGAGGGGCACCTTGGAACCTACTAGGGAGTACGGGAAAACAGAAGGCTAAGTCAAGAAGAAGTAAGGAGCAGAGCAATTTTAATAGGAATTAGGGAGTGGAACAGGCAGAGAGATATTAAACTCCCTGTCACAAATATAAAAAGTCATTATGCTTGTGTAGGAAGGGAAGAATTAAAAGGTGGAGAAGGAGCAAGGAGGGGGAAAAGATAAAGAGGAGAGGAGAAAAGAGGCGAGGAGGAAGGAGAACGTGAGAATGGGGAAAAGAGAGAGTGTGGTATAGGTGGGCTATGGAGGGAGAGAGACTGGCAATGACTAGTTAAGGGAAACGTGTGGTATGGACGGGCTGGAAAGGAAGAGAGAGTATATTGAGGACAGACTGCACTGCAAGAAGGGAAGGAGAAGTCTGACAGGACTTTTGAGCAATTTTGAGCACTCTCCTAGCTTTAGATTTGGCCAAAAGAGTGTTGTCCAAGTCCACATTATGTGCCTTGCTCTTGACGTTAAATAAGGGCTTGTCTCTAACACTTATAAGCCCAACTTTGTTTTTGTTGATGGCAAGGAGAATTTCTATTCTTCATATTTTATTTTAGTTACATTTGCACCCCACACTTTCCCACTCGTGGCAGGCTCAATGCAGCTTACATGGGGCAATGGAGGGTTAAGTGACTTGCCCAGAGTCACAAGGAGCTGCCTGTGCCTGAAGTGGGAATTGAACTCAGTTCCTCAGGACCAAAGTCCCCCACCCTAACCACTAGGCCACTCCTCCACTCATCTAACCTTGTAGCATCCCAAATCACTAAAGACCATATGGCCTATCCAGCCTGCCCATCCATGCCATCTGTACCCTAGTTCACAAGATCATATATGGTGATGCCCCAGCTTACATGTCAGACCTGATAGACCTACCACCCAGGAATGCTAAAAAATCATCCTGTACATTCCTTAATCTTCACTTCCCCAACTGTAAAGGCCTAAAATACAAATTAATGCATGCATCAACCTTTTCCTATATGAGCACGCAATTTTGGAACGCGTTACCACGCAACCTAAAAACGATCTACGAACTAACCAACTTCCGCAAATTATTGAAGACCTATCTCTTTGACAAGATATACCACAAAGTCCAACACATGTGAAATTCCCCACTTATATCTGGAAATGTCTTGTAATGTTTTCTGTTGTATTGCTATCATATATTTCTTTACTGTGTAACCCAAAATCCTTCTGTAACACCAATTGTCTATTTTCTTCTTATCTCCACTATTCATGATGTATTGTAAGCCACATTGAGCCTGCAAAGAGGTGGGAAAATGTAGGATACAAATGCAATAAATAAATAAATAAAAATCTACTCTCCTTATCACTCAATTTGAAATCCTATGTACTTATCTCAAGCTCTCTTGAATTCAGATAGTTTTCATCTCTACCGCTTCCACCTGCTTCCTGAAGTAGAGGTAGTCTCCAGTTATACGTAGCCCCTCTGTTAGGTACCCAAAGAATCTCTGTTTTTCTTGGGTTCAGGCAGAGTTTGTTTGACCATTCCTGAGTTGTGGTTAGACAAGCAGTTTACTCAGAGCTGTGGATAGATCCGGTTCAATGGGTATGAGTAATTGCACATCATCGAAATAGATGCAGAATTGGTCAGTGGTACAGTTGTTGCAAGGTTTGATGTCTCATATAGCACACACTAGATCTAGAAATCGAGCAGAACTTTTTACTAATTGAACTGGCGAATCCTGTACCCCTGTTAAATCCAATGGAATCCAAGATGTCTGTGGTAAAACATGGGTTCATAAAAAAGTTAGGATGTTAGCAAAAATCTGGCAGATTGACAGTGAAAAAAGATTTCATGAGATGGCAACCCTGATAGTACTGAGGGAGCCTTTAGCAATCTGTAAGCAACATTTTGTAACTGCCAGTTTTGTGTTTGTGTTCTTGGATAGGGAAAAAGATGCCTTATCACTTGAAGGCCAGGTGGTTTGAGGAGGAGAGTCTTGTGAGAGGCCAGTGACTTCATACATTTCTGCTATCAATTGTTACAGCTGTGTATAAGGGAGGGCAGCACAGCGCCTGCAGAGAGAATAAGGATGGTGCGGGGAGGTGGGGATTTGTAGAGGCTCTGGAATGCTCCCTGGGATTGTTTTTCCATACTCACAGTCAAGGTTAGATGAGTCATCTGAAGTCTGACTCATGCCGGTCAGGCTCCAGCTCAGCCAATTCTCCAGTTGATGGGTCCCACCTCATGCAGGCCTGCTTTGGATAAGGATTCTGTGTTTTCCATAGCCCTATAGTTTGTCTTCCAGCCTGGGATCTTAAGAGCTGAGTCCGTAACCTCTGGTTCCACACCAGGGACTCTGACGCTGGACTACAGGAGCAGTTTCCCTGGCTGGTCTATGAGGACAGCCCTGCTAATGTAGCCTGGCTGCTCATTCCTCTCCCATGTCATACATGCGGTTTTGATATTTATGTGTAGGGCCAGTGCTGAATAGGCAATTGGGAAGAAGGTAAGCACAATAACAGCCACATAATCATGCAGCTGTATGCACTTAAGTACTTCTTTGGCTTTCTGGGGGGGGGGGGGCCTTCTTGACTGGACCCCACTCCACAGCCTACTCTGCAAGGTCTGCTTAGGTGGAAGTTATGCCCTAATAGCAAATGTTCTTCCTACCTCTTCACCAGAAGCCATGCCCCCAATGCTTCTTTTGGCCCCCATGGCACTTAATAGTGTGCTGATTCCTCTGTCATGCAGTATGAGCCATGAGATGGCATACTATTAAGTGCCTCTCCTTCTGCCAGTCAAGAGATGTGCTGGGGATAGGGCAGCAAAAGAATGGGGAAGGAGTAAAAAAAATGTAGAGGGACATTTTCGATATGATGTCTAAATCTGATTTAAATCCAGTAGCAAACATGGATATTTTCAAACCAGAAAAACGTCCAACTTTTTGTTTCAAAAATGGCCATTTGCTAGATGTTTTTGTGATCAGTGTGTCTATCTTTTAGGACCGTTAAAAAAAAAAAAAGCCCAAGGGAAAAATGCACAAAAACAAGCCATTGGGATGTATGGGGGGGGGGGGGGGGGGGGGGAGGGCAGCATTCTTAGTAACTGGCCACACAGACATCCCAGCAGAACAGTGGTGCACCCTAGGGATACCTGCAGTGGACTTCACATAAAAGGTTCCAGGTACACATCTCGCCATTATCCCCTATATTGTATGGTGATCGTACCAAATCCTACTCTACCCAACTGTACAGCACTACAATAGCCCTTATGACTGCAGGTGTTACCTATATGTAGGTACATTAGATTTTTAGTGGATTTTGGAGGGCTCACACTTTCTACCACAAGTGTACCAGTTAGAATGGGATATGGGCCTGGGTCCCCTTCTCTATACTCCACTGCACCAACCACTAGGCTACTCCAAGGACCTGCTTGCTGCTCTAATAGGACTGACCATAACATCTGAAACTGTTTCTTTCACATCTTTGGAGGGTGGGAGGGGGGGGTCAATGACCACTGGGGAAGTAAGGTTGGGTAATGAGGGCACCTTTTTTGTGATTTGAAACAGGTCTAGACCAAAACATTTAACTTTAAGCCCTGGATGTTTTTTCCAAATGCCACTTTGACATTTTTTAGATGTTTTTCTCTTTTGAAAATGAGCCCCAAAGTATCAGAAATTGGGTGGACGGGACAGCAGGGAGAAGCAACCCTACAAAGAGTGTGGGAAGACAGTTGGTGTGAGACACTACAGGGAGGGACAGGAGTAGGAAGAGGAAGACCTAGAAGAATGGGCATGAAGAGGAAAAACCTATATGGGATAGGGCAGGAGGGACAGCAAGAGGGAGACTACATAGAGTGGGGTGGGAGATCAAGAGAAAGACTTAAATAAGAGATATATATATAGAGAGAAGGCAACCTACATAAGATTCTGGAGGTAAAGGGATCAGAAAGAGGGAGACTTGTATCACATGTGGGTGGGTGCAGAGGAAAAGACTACAGGGGCTAGTGGAGGAACAGGGGAAGAGAGAGAAACCTGCTTGGGGAGACAGAGTGAGGGAAACCTATATGGGTTTGTGGGAGGATAGGTAGAGTAAAACTGTGCTTAAGATGGGGCAGATTGGATGGATTAGTGGGTTACGGAAAGAGGACTTAGGATGGGGAATGAAGCAGGAGAGGACCCAGGCTGAAGAAAAGGACTGGAACTAGAGCACAGGGCGAGCAACAGGGAAGGAGCTTGAGCAGGTGAAGAGATGACATGTAGAAGGAAGTAGATGAAGGCTGAGATGAGGGTGAGTCCAGAAAGTGGAAATGGAAAATTAGGGTATGGGTGAAAGAAAGAGAGGGATAAAGGAGACTAGGGAAGGAATGAGTGGAGAATGGAAGGTCTGGGGAGGAAATGAAAGAGAGGAAGAAAGGCTAGATCAAAGTCAGAGTAATGTAGGAGAAGAAATGAAGCAAACAAGAGAAAAGAAACAAGAAATGGAAAGGAGACCCTGAAAAAGGAACATAGAGAACATAAAGGAACATAAAATGGCCAGACAACAAAGAGAGAAACACATTTCCCCCCCCTCATTCTATAACAGGGCACCTAAAGGTAGGTGTCATTTGGGTGCACATGTTATAGAATACTTGCACATAAACGCATATAGGGGTAATTCTGTATAGCTCACCTAAAGCTGGGTGCTGGGATGAGACACAAGAAGCGCAAATTCTATAATGGCAATTGTGTGGCATTTGCTGCTATAGAATCTACTATAATAAAACTCACCCTCAACGTTCTGAAGACAACGTTCTGAAGTCACTCAGTCACTCACTGAAGGGTTCATGGATTCATGGTGATGAAGCCATAACACTGACCATGTCTCTGCCCCGCCCTCGCATGACGGACCAATCAGAATAAACACCCTCAACATTCTGAAACACAAAGGACCATCACAACACCGTTCCCAGGCAACACTAGGCAACGTAAGACGGACCAATCAGAGGAAACTACGTGACAATAAGGGAGGAGCATTCCCCAGCAGAATGGCTCCTTATCTGTGCAGCACGGAGAGCACAGAAACACCGCTGGAACGAGAGAAGAATATTCCTGCTGTGGGTATATGCAAAAATAGACCGGGGGGGGGGGGGGGGGGAATTTTTAAATGCCTAATGCCAGTACTGAAGAGTACCAGAGGGCCTATAGCACAGACTATATTTGGGATCGCTTGACATGGAGTCAGAGGAGCCGGAAAACAACGTGCCCGTCACCATCTGGGACGTGTGCGAACAGGACAAGCTGCGGCCCAGCTAGAAGGATTACCCGCGATCCAGCCAGCAGCAAACAGCGACCAAGGAAGGGGGAGGAGTACTCCTTCCCTGCCTGGAGACTGGCTGCCAAACTAACGAAACAACCGCACACCGACGCACCACCTCCATCATTCGAAAGGCATCCACTCTTTCTTCAACAGAAATGCAAACTAATAATACAAAACAAACAAAGAATACATGGTTTCTCAGGCGGCTGCAGGTAACTCCCCACCCCCTTCCTCTTCCCCTTTTGCCGAAGCGGCCAAGGACGTGCCCAACCATCCCCAGCCTCAGGCAAGCTGTCTCCCACCTCGGGGATTCCCCGAGCACCCGGAAAAAGACGGCGCTGATTCCTGCAGCGCATACATTTTCCAGCATTCCCCTGCAGCCGGCCTGAAATGGACCAAACATACTGGATCACCCCCCGACGGCCCGACACCGTGCTCTTCTCCCTTCCGCCAACTTAAAACAACCATCCCCGTCCTCAGGCAAGCCGTCACCCACCTCCAGGATGCCCAGAACCCCAGCCCAATGGAAAAAGATGGCGCTGCTTCCAACAGCACATTTCTCTTCCAGCATTCCCCTACAGCAGCCCTGAAACGGCAAAAAAATACTGACAAAGAACGTGCTCCTCTACCTTCCGCCCATCTAAAACAACACTGCTGCCTCAGCACAACACAAAAAAAAAACATGGAAAAAAAAACAACACTCAACAAAGGCTGACCCCCCTACAACCACATTTACATTTCACCAACAGAAAGACCCCCCCTCCACAAACCTCCTTGACAGACAAAACCACACACACACAATACAACAGAAACACACCCTCAAAGCCACACACCAATCCAACCCACTTTGTCAGCACAGCACATCCCCCAACCCCCAAGCAAAAAACAAAACAAAAAAAGACACACATCAACAACCTGCACACACACCGCACCCTCACACACACACACAAAATAACTCTGTGACACATACACACACACACACACACAAAAAAAAACACATGCTAGCGCCCGTTTCATTGGTTTCGGAAACAGGCCTTTTTTACTAGTACTAGCATAAGTTCGCGGTTATGTGCCTAACTGTAGGCTCCAACAATCTAATTAAAGAGACCTTATATTTCTAGTGTGGAGATTATTTCAATATACAATTTTCATATTATCCCAAACACTATCTAACATATTACTTTCATGGATAGTAAATATTCTCACAGTGTGCCCACAATATTCACTCATAAATCAACATTGTTTAGTAAACGGGGATCCTCAGAATTTTTAACAACATACACCATCTGGGACCACTGTTCCAGTGTATTAATGGTGCTGTTCACATCGTCATTGATCCACCCGTATACCTTCCTCTATCAAGGTCTTTTTTCAATTTTTTCTATTACTTTTTTTCAACGTTTTCATATAGTTCTCCTGAAATAATTTTCTTCTTAAATCAACATCTTCAGGTTAATTTCAAACTGTAGTATTCTAAATACTTGTTATAATATCACTTAGCTTTAAGCGGCTTTAAGCAGCAATTTTTCTCCCAATTCAAACCTCTGCCAACATGGCCAGGTTTCGAAATTCTTCTTCAGGGAAGAGTTTCGCATCTCTAGCTTCAGCATATAGAAAAAAATGACGATGTGAACAGCACCATTAATACATTGGAACAGTGTTCCCAGATGGTGTATGTTGGTAAAAATTCTGAGGATCCCCGTTTACTAAACGATGTTGATTTATGAATGAATACTGTGGGCACACTGTGAGAATATTTACTATTCATGAAAGTAATATGTTAGATTGTTTTTGGGGTAACTGTAGGCTCCAGCACCTATGCTAACTCAAAAGCTGGTGTAAATGCTTGCGCCTAACTGTAGGTGCGTAACTCCTAGTATTTTAGTACCCGTGCGTGCAACTGCTAGGCGTGCACTTGGCATGCCCATATACCTCCCAAGTCCACACTCCCTTGCAGTTGCGTGTGATGGATTTTGTGCACACAATTTACAGATTACCGACTAAGGGCAGTTGCACTCATAACTGCTAATTAGTGCCAATTAAAGCTAATAATTGGCTAACACCAATTAGTAGCTAATTATTAAATTAAGTTATGCATGCAACTGACACTATTGTATAACTTGCGCATGCAGCTTTGCATGCTGAGCATAAAATTGGGCACGCAAGTGTATAGAATTGGTAAATGCACAATTACGCACATAAGTGCAAGCTATGCACTCAGCAGTTTTCTATACTGTGAGAGCGCAACTGCCGCAGCACATGTGAGGGATGTGAACATGGGTGTGGGCGTGTCTTCCACTTACATGCTGTGAGCACTTCCCATGCCGCTTGGCTGTGCTCTGCCTTACCCAGTCCTGGGGCACAACTCCACGCCAGGTCCTCTAGGTAACTCCAGATACTTGGCAGCTCAAACAATAGCAAACAAGTCAGAAAATTTCCTGTATTTTATTGAGAATAGTCTCTTTCCTGGGCTATATGCCTCCCGGGCTTAGTACATAACCCCAGCACGATTATAGTTTCAATTTAGCAAAGGAAAACAAAAACAAACTCTTTTCCAACAGGTATTAATGCAGCCCTAAGCCCCACAGTCCAAGTCCTTCCCTCCCTGAATTCATCAAGTCCACGAACCCTTGGGCAAAAGTGCCAACACTTTACCCAGCAAAAAGATTCCCAAAGTTAATTCAGCAAAAAAGTTCTGCTTCCCTCCCAACTCAAGTCATCCATACCCTCCCCTCAGAGAACAACCTGAGGAAAGGGGACCCCCTCCATTTTATACCAGCCAATAACTCCTGGTATCCTCCCCATGGGTCACGCTTGAGCCCAGGGCCAGGTGGTAGCTACTTTTCCAGGGAACCGGCTCAGATACTTCCATGGGCTTTCCACACTACTGTGGTGTAAAACCAGGGTTAGATTAACCAGTGCTGAAAATCTGGAGCCAGTTAGCAACTCTGCTTATGTTTCTCTGTATTCTGCATGTATGAGAAAAGTGAAGCAGTCTGTCTTGTTTGGTTTTCCCGATAGAAAATGTATTGATAGTGTCTGATGTAATAGGACTTTTGATGTTTAAGTCCTGGGATTTAGTTTTGAAGTAATTGATGTGAATTAGGAGAGTGAAATCTACTGAGTACAACATAGAAGGTAGGAAAAAGAGTGTATGCATTGAATGAATGAAATAAGGTTAGGATATTAGGGTTTTAAAGAATAATTACATGGTATAAAAAGCATGTGTATCTAGCAGTATATGTTTAATAAAAAAGCTTGGGATAATATATATGGATATAAGTGATTACTGTGGTTAGTAATAATAATATGTAATCAGATTAGAATTAGGGAACTCAATAGTGATTTGATGGATATTCATTAGGGACATCCTGAATTTAATTTAAATTTAATACAAATCGGAGAAAATGTTTCTTCACTCGTGTAATTAAACTCTGGAATTCATTGCCAGAGAATATGGTAAAGGCGGTTAGCTTAGCGGGATTTAAAAAGGGTCTGGAAGGCTTCCTAAAGGAAAAGTCCATAGACCATTATTAAATTGACTTGGGGAAAATCCACTGCTTATTTCTGGGATAAGCAGCATAAAATGTATTGAGCTTTTTTGGGAGCTTGCCAGGTATTTGTGACCTGGATTGGCCACTGTTGGAAACAGGATGCTGGGCTTGATGGACCTTTAGTCTGTCCTAGTGTGGCAATACTTATGTACTTATGAAAATCCAATTGGTTTATGGCCCTCCAGGATAATACCTGTGATGTACGACCCAATATTCAGTCCATGGTGGTCAGCAGTTTTTAAGCTGCTGAGAGCCATGGGCTGAATTAAGACCAGATATTCAACACTGGGCCATGTCTGAGCTTCAGCATTGAATATCTGGGTATGTGCGATCACCGAAGAGTAACCGGGCACTGACCGATATTCAGACTGATGCCTGGTTAGCTCACTTGTTTAACTGGTTAGCAGTCTGAATATTGCTGCTAATCGATTAAGTGCCTGCTCCACCCAAGGTCCACCCGACCTGGACAGTGGCTGAGCAGTCACAGGATATATTCAGGAGCACTCCTGCTTAAGTGCCACTGAATATTGTCAGATGGTCAGCTCAGTGAGGTTTAAACAGGCAGTGGCCTCTCCTTCTCAGTTAAACCATTACATTACATTACATTAGTATAGTTCTTATAGCCCACCATATCCTTGGTCATGTTCATTGTGGGTTACACTCAAGAAGACCTGGGCAATACCAGAGAAACACAGTGCTATGTATATTGATCCATAATCTCAAAACAAAATTGCCCCATGATATTCAACCAGTGGTGGTCAGCGTTTTTTTTAAAACAGTCGCTGGCTAAATTATCCCCCGATATTCAGTCCTGGGCCATGTCCGAGCCCCGGCTCTGAATATTGGGGATAATTTTGCTCCGGAACTTATGCAGGCCCAGCCGATATTCAGCTGAGGCCTGCAATAAGTTATGTGACCCAGCTGAATATTGGGCTGGGATCTGCATAATTTTTTTAAAAGATGCCCGGAGCCCCTCCCACCCCTCCACCCCCAACAATGCCCTTCCTTCCCTCCCACCTCACCAATAAGAAGCCACCCCAGGAACTCCCGCAACCCCCCAACCATCCAGGTAGACCTCTGCCCCCCCCCCCCGGGACTACCCTATATCCCTGGTGGTCCAGCGGTGGTCATTGAGGGCAGGATAGGCCTGTGATTCCAGCTCTTTATTTTTTGACTGCAGATTTGAATCACAAGGCACTCACACCCTTCAACCATCATTTTCTTCTTACCTACTTCCATAGCAACCCCATCTCTTCACTGCCTTTCATCCTATCTCCAGTATCACTATCCCAACCTCTCCTGTGATTCAAATATACTGGCAAATGCCCGGTGATTCATTGTGGAAGAAATCCAGTCTCACTCCACATCCTCTCCAGCACCAGGCTGAGTTGGGTTTTAAATGGTGTTAGGTGAGTTCTTAAGAGTATTGTCACTCCCTGCAATTAATTACATCTAACCATCTGACTCATTGGTCACCAAAAAATAAAATATAATACTGAGTACTTAGTACAGGAGGACAGAGTAAATCCTTCTTAGGCCCCTGATGAACTAGGATACAAATATTCTTGTTGTTTTTATGCTCCAAAATGAAACATAGCACACCAATTCTGTGATTTCCAAGCTAAGGCAACATCTTTATTGCAGAAAATTATAACAATGAAAATTATTTGACAGTAAATTTGAATATCACAGTTAATGCAACTTATCCACTTGAATTTTATTCACTGAACTGTCTGCAGACACAATCACAGACTGGCACAAACGTCTCTACAGCCCTCCACCACAGGAGACCTTGGACTCTGGAAATAATCTTTGTTGTTGCTACTCCCTACTTCTTACTTATCATTTCACTTCTCCCTGAAAGGCACTTCCTTTCTAGCTTTCAAAGAATTTGACTTACCAGATGCCTTTTTAAAATAATAAACTGAGCTGAGAAAAGCAAATCCCCAGCTATGATGTCTTTGGATGATGAGGTGTCATGGCATGTTTGCAGTTTTAGAGAAGTTTCATTTTCTGCCTGAATGCATAGCCTAGAGCCGTACTTTGTATTCAGATCCCCAACCTAAAGTAACTGTAAATTGCTTCTCATCTTCTTTTCCAGTTTTTTAGGGCAGGGTTGCTAATTTTTTCCCTTCTTTCTGATACAACCACTGATCACATTGACTGGCTGATTCGGGAATCTATGCCAACCTAGGGAATTTACTATAGAGACCTGCACGGGAACGGGATTTGTGGGAATCCAGCAGAAACCAAGGGAATGGAAGCAGTTCTGTGGGGTTCCCGTGGGGATAGAAGCTGTTCCTGTGGGGTTCCCGTGGGAATGGAAACAGTTCCTATGGGGACTGAAACAATTCCTGCGGGGTTCCCAAGGAAGTGTAAGCTGTACCTGCACCAGCCTCTCACTTACCCAGTTCCAAATTCTTTGAATTTTGTCTCCTCCTCCTCGCTTTAACAGCACAGATGAAGAAAGTCTTCCATTAAGGAGGTGGTAGAGACACAAATGGTGACAGAATTCAAAAAAGGCATGTGATGAACACAGAGGCAGTGGCGATCCTAGGTGCAGCGGCATCCGTCCCCCCAGGGTGCAGCACGACACACACACACCCCCGGCGCATCAAGCCCCCCCCCCCCCCAGGTGCATTCTTAGCTGCTGGGAGCAGCCGCGTGGCTGTCGGCTCCACTGGCTCCTTGCTCCCTCTGCCCCGGAACAGGAAGTAACCTGTTCCGGGGCAGAGGGAGAAGGGAACCAGTGGAGCCGATAGGCAGGCTTCTGCTCTATACACCCTCCAGCAGCGTGCACCCGGGGCAGACCGCCCCCACCGCCCCGCCCTTGGTACGCCATTGCACAGAGGATCTCTAATTAGAAAATAGAAGTTATAAAAAAACTAAATTTAAATGGCTGTATGTGTGTGGATGTGCCTACAGTACTGCGGCTCGAACCCAAGAGAGACTGAAAAATTCCGACTAGAATTTGTTTTTTATTAAAGTCTTGTGGGACTGGAAGGGGACAGGTTAAATTCTTGCGGGTACAGGTGGGGACGGCTTAAATTCTTGCGGGGATGGGTGGGGATGAGTAAGATTCCAGCAGGGTTGGGCGGGGTAGGTAAGATCTCTGTCCCCGTGCAACTCTCTAGTTTACTATCAAGAGTGTCTTGCATAAGGTATCCATGTATGCCGATACGCTTTTGTTTATATCTTCTACTAAGACACCAGCTCTTCTGCTACTGAACTTTTTCCCTCGTATGTTTACATTTATTAGATTCTTGATATGCCACCAGGGCCAGCTCAAGGGATAGTGTTGCCCTGAGCCAACTTGTTCAGTGGCACCCCCCCTCCATAGTATCACATCTGGCGCCCCTCCTCTTGCATAGTCACCTTAGGGATCATTTGCAGTATATCAAGTGCTGAAAATAAATTAAATAAATAAATCTATGTGGTTTATAACATAAAATAAGAAGAAAAGGAACCGAAAGAGAAGTGAGATAGGAGAGTAGATAGATGGGGTCAACTAGATAAGTTTCAGTCAACAGAATGGCCAAAGGTCTCAGAGAAAAGATGGGTTTTGAATGATATCTTGAATGCGTGGTCAGAGGATTGGTTCTTGATGTGCAAAGGGAGTGAATTCCAGAGCTTGGGACCTAGGTAACTAAATGCAGTTTCAAGGGAAATGATTAGGTGTAGAGCTGAGGGAGATGGGAGAACAAGGAGATTATTTTCAGCAGAGCGGAAGCAACAGGAAGGGGTATAAGGGATGAGAAGATTGTTAATATAGGAAGGAGCAGTGAACAGACGGTCTGCCTTTGTAAACTAGTAGGAGTTTAAATTTAACATGTGCAAAGAGTGGGAGCCAGTGTTTTGAATGAAGCAGGGGTGTGCCGTGGATAAAATGATGGGAGTTGTGAAATAATTTTGGGGGTGGTGGATTGGATAAACTGTAAGCAATTGGGGGAGTGAATGGGGAGTTCTACGTAGAGTGAGTTACACAGTTGAGATGGGACATAACCAATGCTAGAATAAGAGTGTGGAGAAGAGACATGGAGAGAAAGGAGTGAGCAGAACGAATACGGTGCATAGCGAAGAATGAGGAATGAACAAAAGAGTCAATTTGCGTTTAAAAGTAAGTTTGGTGTCAAAGATGATACCCAGAATTTTGACTGAGTCTTTGAATAAAAGGGATCTATCATCAACAGAGGGACAGAGAAGTAATAAATCAAGAGGACTGGGAAAGATGATGGATTCACATTTGGATGTGTTTAGAAAAAGAAGGTTATTCTTTAACCATTTAGAAACCTCGCTGAGGCAGTTGTTCAAAGATAGTGGAGCAGTAGAAGGATTGGAGATATGGCAGAGGATTTGGATGTTGTCAGCATAACAGTAGGGGGTGCATCCATATTCCTGGGTGATGGTGAGCAGGGGAGAAAGAAAGATATTTAAAAGAGTAGGTGCAAGGATTGAGCCCTGGGGGATTGCAGGCGGAAAGTGGGAGAGGTGGATTGGCCGCATGTAAGTTGGAAGGTGAAGTTGGCAAGATAACTTGAAAATTAGGAGAGGACAGAGCCGGCAAGTCTGATTGTGTAGAGAAGATGGAGCAGAAGGGTATGGTTTACTAAGTCAATGCAGAAGAGAGATCAAGGGATACAAGAATGACAAAATGGTTGATTTATGTGTGAATGGAGTTATGCAGTGCAAGAAGTAAGGTCTCAGTGCTGTTATGATGAAAGCCAGCTTCAAATGGATGAAGAATGTTGGTGTTTTCAATGTACTGATCAAAGTTAACAAGTCAGAGATTTTCTTATTTCCCCCTGTCTTTCAAATTTTATATGCAGAATGATAGCTTTAAACATACGAGTGTACTTCTCACTAGAAAGCATCACTTTTTAAAAGTAACTATCAGCCCATAATTGCACAGATGAAATAAGATGTGACATCCAGAAGGAATGGAATAATTTTCTCATTTCTTTGTCTGGACAGATTAGTACCCTCAAAAGGAATTTTCTGTCAAGGCCTAATTTACATTTTTTTCATCATGTACCACATTCTGTATATGGAAGGGTCCTTGTCAAATCAATGGAGCTATATCCATTTTCATTTGGAATAATGTCCTTTGTGCATTAAGCTTAGCACCTTGTGGCCCTCAAAGTATAAAAGAGTCATGGTATGGCCTAATCTACCGTTTTATTACTGGACTTCCAGAAGTGCATGTTTAAAGATTGTTTTTTCCCTTCTTCTTTATACTGTTGACTCACGGTTGAATCATCCTCCTATCCTCAAGTTGGATATATATGGAGGAATAATCCTGTGGTCTCTCACATATTATCATTGTGGCACAACAGGAACTACAGAAGAAAATTCTGCCTTTTTCTATTGGTTGTAATATATCATCTACATCTATATACACTTTCTTTCTGGATACTGCCAGATAGGAGGGAAAGAGTCTGTGATTTATTTGGCAGCTCTGGCTTGCTTCTCAGGTACATCCATTCAGTTATTTGAGGGATCAGTTTGGGGTTCCTGATACCGTGAAAGCCAAATCATATAGGATCCCTGCTCTAAAACAAAGATACTGAAGTTAGTGATTTTTGCCAATTTGCTGGAACTGGTAGATGAAACTCATTTGTTAGACTGGTCATTATCTCATACAGGTTGATGCAATGGTGGCAGAATACACAAAGAATGTACTGTCGAGTTAGTATTTTGTGGATACCAGTAGCTCTTGATAAAAAGGAAAGGGAATTTATTTCAGCAGGAAAGGTGGTCCAGAACCTAGAACTGCCAAGTTTCTGTTTTCATTTCAGTCTCATATCCTTGATTATTTTCATTGAGTAACATTCTTCTTTAGTAGGAGTGGGTTTAGAAGTCCAGTCGTTAATTATTTGCATAAAGGGGAAACATATCTTCTTATCCTGCCCCTACTGGTTCTTCCATGCTGCCTATTATGGTGTATTATTTTTATTCTGTTGACATTTTATCATATTTCTTAACTGTATCATGTTATTGTTGTTACTAGGATTTAATATGCGTATCTCCATATTTACTTTTCTATCTACACTTCTTCCCTTGGTTCATTAATCTCATCCCATGGCTTTTCCTACCATCTCTTTGCTGATGACTCCCAAATCTACCTTTCTACCCCTGATATCTCACCTTGCATCCAAACCAAAGTTTCAGCGTGCTTGTCTGACATTGCTGTCTGGATGTCTCAATGCCACCTGAAATTAAATATGACCAAAACCGAGCTTTCATTTCCCCCCCCCCCCCCCCCAAACCCATCTCCCCGCTCCCCCCCGTTTTCTATTTCTGTTGATGGCTCTCTCATTCTCCCTGTCTCCTCAGCGCGAAACCTTGGGGTTATCTTTGACTCTTCTCTCGCCTTCTCTGCTCATATCCAGCAGACCGCCAAGACCTGTCATTTCTTTCTTTACAACATCCGTAAAATCCGCTCCTTTCTTTCTGAGCACTCTACCAAATCCTCATCCACACCCTTGTCACCTCTCATTTGGACTACTGCAATCTGCTTCTTGCTGGCCTCCCACTTAGTCACCTCTCCCCTCTCCAGTCGGTTCAAAACTCTGCTGCCCATCTTGTCTTCCGCCAGGGTCGCTTAACTCATACTACCCCTCTCCTCAAGTCGCTTCACTGGATCCCTATCCGTTTTCGCATCCTGTTCAAACTTCTTCTACTAACCTATAAATGTACTCACTCTGCTGCTCCCCAGTATCTCTCCACACTCGTCCTTCCCTACACCCCTTCCCGTGCACTCCGTTCCCTGGATAAATCCTTCTTATCTGTTCCCTTCTCCGCTACTGCCAACTCCAGACTTCGCTCCTTCTGTCTTGCTACGCCCTATGCCTGGAATAGACTTCCTGAGCCCCTGCGTCTTGCCCCATCCTCGACCATCTTTAAATCTAGATTGAAAGCCCACCTCTTTAACATTGCTTTTGACTCGTAACCACTTGTATCCACTTGCCTCCACCTACCCTCCTCTCCTCTTTCCTCTACACATTAATTGATTTGTTTGCTTTATTTTTTGTCTACTAGATTATAAGCTCTTTGAGCAGGGACTGTCTTTCTTCTATGTTTGTGCAGCGCTGCGTACACTTTGTAGCACTATGGAAATGCTATAGAAGTAGTAGTAGTACTTTAACAATTGCATTTTGTGCTTACACTTGGTCATTTTACTATTGTTACCTTACTACACAACATGGGTTATTTACATCAAGTAATACCTGTTGTATACCATCTTGAATGAATCTCTTCATAAAAACAGTTAATAAATTGTACTATATTAATAATTAATACTCTCATGCTTTCCATGCTATGATTTCCCAGATTTTAGCCATTCAGTTATAAGTAGTCTGACATCCTTGGTAGCATGTCACTGGTTATATATCGGTTTGGCGCTAGAGGAAGCTTCACTGAGCACAACAGAACTCTGAAAGAATATGATCTTATAGGAATGCTGGAATATGTAGTCCATGAGAATACTGACCTTGCAGGAAGTGAGCTCATACTGAAGATAAGCAGTTTGGGAGATGTGGTGAGAAAGCCGCAGGAGTTCAGAACACAGGGAAAGGTAATTGAGCACCAGGAACCAATCAGCAGTCTGCTAATGAAGAGAAAAAAAGACCAAACTATTTATAGAGAAAGAGTCAAGGAAAAGGCAAGGCAGACAGATGAGCAGAGCAAAGCAGCCCGGTTAAACCGCACTAAGCAGTCTGTCCACCAGTATTTAGTGGCATTTAAGTGAGTAGTAACACTGAATATTGTCTGTGACCACCTTAGCAGTAGCTGATTAGAACCAGGGTAGTCCAAGGGCAGAGTCGGGGCAAATCTGGTAGCTAACCAGACAGTAGCAATACTCAGCCTGCTACCTAGTTAGGTAACCAGGTAAAGTTAGGACAGCAAAAAGGCTGTTCTAACTTTACCTAGTTTTTGCTAATCAGGTAGTGGGCTGAATATCAGCCTAAATATTTGACTGATGATGCTCCCAAAAACCCTCTCCCACACCCCACTACAAGAGTATTTCCCCTCCTAAACACCCCAGCCCCATGAACAGCCCCTATCTCGGACCCCACACTGCACCTCCCACCCCCTTACTGGCCCCCCTGCAGACCTACTTTAGGGTACCTCCTGGGCTAGCAGGTAGTTTACAGGAGTGATCCCCACTCACTTCTGCCAATGCCGGCTCTGAGTTCAAAAGGTCTGTCTGATCTCTAGTGTCAGTACCACAAGACTGTTGCTAGAGGTCACGGTAGTTATGCAATTATTTTGAATTCAGAGCCGGCAAGAGCAAGTGGAGATAACTCCTGTCTCAACTACCAACTAGACTAGTGGTCTTCACTACTTTTTAAGTTAGGGCCTCTTTGGATTCTAATGAGATGAAGAAGAGCCACCAAATTTCTTCCCATGCAGGACTGCAACACTGCTAACCAGTGTGTGTCAATGACATCCATCCCCACCAACATGCCTTCAAATCTTTAATTGGGAGTATTCTCAAGGAGGTGTGCATTTCCAAATGCATTCTCTGTCTACTGAGAAAGGCCTTGTCCTTCAAACTTGGGCTCCCCCCCCCCCCCCCCCATCACTTTCCCCTTTCTGTTCTGAGCTTGGGTAGAGAGACAGAAAGACAATGGGGGCTGGACCAGAGCTCTCCAGGGACTACCACTGGCCCCCAGGCCTTGCATGGAAGAACACTGCACGTGAATACCAAGGACCATAAGGAAGGCCGGGGTGGGGGTGGGGGCTACATGGTGGTTAGAAGGGAGAGTAAGAACCTTTTTGAGGAGAGTTTGGGAGGTTTGGAGGGAGCTAACTTGATGAGTCCGCACAGCATCCAGATACTCAGTGCTGGTACCTGCTCTTTTTATTTCTTGTGACCTGGGTTGGGCACCTTGACACCTCTTCTTCCTGGATTTCTGTTTCTGTAAGAAAGTGACAAGACTTAGCTCCAAATCCTTCACCAGACAAATTCCTAAAAGAAAAGTCCATAAGTTGTTATTAAAGTTGACCTGGAGAAAATTACTGCTTAATCCTGGAGTTAAGTAACATGGAATCATGCTACGTTTTTGGATCCTACTAGGTACTTGTGGCCTGGATTGACCATAGTTGGAAACAGGATGCTGGGCTGGATGGTCCTTTGTTCTAACCCACTATGGCAATCCTTATGTTAGAGACTAATGCAAAGAATATAAATGCAAAATCAATACAGTATCAATAGTACCCCATGGATGAAGACAACATATTTGCCCTTCTCCAAGACAGCAAATGAAAAATGTTTCAGAAAAATAACAATCTCTTCTACAGTGGGTTTGAGGGAAGTACCAGGAAGACAGGTCCCATGTACTGAGTCTTCTCAAATGTGAAGATGTGACACATCTGGTACAGGTCCCAGTCACTATTCTTCCAGGCAGCTGAACTCTGCCCTCCTCCCTCCCCCCCCCCCCCCCCCCCCCCCCCGGCACTCCTTCCCTGTTTTGTACTCTTCAGGCCCTAGATTTTCTGGTTGGACTTCGAGTCTCAATCCTTTGAATCTTAAATACAAGCTTAATTAATTGAGAGAAGGTATCTTGGTCAAGCCTAGCTGACATAGGAACAGCAACACTTCTAGCTTGTGGCCTAGCTAGCCATCAAGAAGGCAACCTCCCAGGCTGTACCTACTTTGGACTCCTACAACCTCTTTTGTTTCCCTGGACCTCTTGCAGGGGGCATAAAAAGATACTTAGTTCCTGCCTGGTGGGCTTTTATTCTTCCTTTCAGAATCACAGAAGGATACATCCCCTGCCCAATGAATGGTAGATTGACACATCCTCTATGACTTTGCAAAAACAGATCAGATTAGAAGCAGAAATTCCAAAATGTTTCCCTATGTGGTGATTCTGGTACATGTAGATGATTGGTCTAAACCTCTGGGAGGATGCACATCATTCTTCATCATGTAGCAGATACTCTGCATTAATAGTCAGACTTTTTCACTGCACATATACAGTAGATTCCCATATATGTTTTCATAAATTTAACATGGCATCCCATCCATTCCCATGTGCTAGAGGTGCATGGTCTCTGTGGTTCCTCAGTCCATGTTTGGTGGATATGTTTATGGGTTAAAATCTTCTAGGTAAGGTTTTCTCTGAAATTTTGGAAGTACTGTAGTTGTTAAGGATGTGCTCCCTTTCCTGGAACTGGTGCGTCTGTCATTACGTTCTGGAAACGTTTGCCATCCGTTACTAGTTAGCATGCCAAGGAATTTGCAGTTACATGCATTGAGAAAATGATGTATCCCCTTCAAGGAAGAAACTCTAAATACAATTAAATATGGAGTATGTGTTTGGGCCTGGGGGTGTTGGGTCTCAGAACCAGCAACCCGGCACCCTTCCCATACAAATTCCTCCAACTGATTTTCTTAGTATCACCAGCTGGGAAAGTACCAAAAAACAACTATAAACAAAGAAGCTTCTTACATTATTAAAGTTTTATTCTAATCCAAGAACAGGAAAAAAATAAGAAATAATAAAATTAGGAGCAGTATATTAATCCACAAAAGTTTTTTCAGGACCACTAGGTGGTTAAAGTGACCCTGATGACACATTGAATCTAGTTTGCCTCAGGCCCTCCTAACCACGCCTCTGTTTCTCTGTTTTTCAGATCAGTCGCTTCCAGGCAGCCCAGTATCTAGCTGGGTATATGTGGCTGTTCCTTCACTGCTGCTGGTGATGCCCTTGGTCGTTCTAGGTACAGCGAGATGTATGGTGCACTCTACACACTCTGATACAGTTAGGAATGTGATGGGATAGGGAGTTAGATACGGATGTCCTGCAGGATCTTTATAGTGCAAGAAGTCAGTGTACCTAATGCAGATTTTTGGCCATTCATGCAAAATCTTACAGCACAGACTATAGAACAGACAATAGTTTTTTAGACATGTAAAAGTTTCCCACTGTTGGGAGCCCTGGCTTACAGTATTTACTTTAACAAAATGTAAAAATCAGAGGGCACGGATATTTCACATTCAAAAACTGTCTAATATATATAATTTCCTTAAAACATTTCCAAATTGGAATACTTGGAATTTTCTCATTTTCAACCACTTACATGTAGCTAAAAATCTGAATTTGCCTTTTAAAGTGAGGTTTTGGGAAAGGGAAATTGGTGGGGAAGAAGAGTGGTGTAGAACGGGTAAAAATGAATCAATTTTTCACTTTTTCAAAAAGTACAAAGACCAGGAGATACTCAATAAAATTACATGTAAATACTTTAAAAACAAATAGGAGGAAATATTTTTTCACTCAAAGAATAGTTAAGCTCTGGAACTCATTCCAGAGAATGTGGTAACAGTGGTTAGTGTATCTGGGGTTAAAAAAATGTTTGGACAAGTTCCTGGAGGAAATGTCCATAGTCTGCTATTGAGATAGGCATGAGGGAAACCACTAATTGCCCTGCGATTGATAGCACAGAATGTTGCTACTAATTGGGTTTCTGCCAGGTACTTGTGACCTGGATTGGCCACTGTTAGAAGCAGGATACTGGGCTAGATTGACCATTGGTCTGACCCAGTATGGTTATTCTTAAGGCACATCTTCAGCTCCAATGTTTGTTTATTTTTATGAGTGGTCAGAGCTAGCACTTCCATTTGGTGAACTAGGCAACTGCCTAGAGTCCCAGAGGGTAGCAAAAGGTTAGCAACAGCAGGCAGGAATTTTAAATTTCCTACCTTCCCCTGGCAGTTGTATCCCAGTACATCTTAGTGGCTTATTCCCCGTGGTAGGGAGCAGGAAGAATGCTTAAGAACAATTTCCTCTGCAGCATGGGGTCAGTCTTGTGATATCAGCCACGAAATCCCATAATCTCATCAGACTAGCCTTGTATGGCAGTGGAAATGAACATGTTCTTAAACACCCTTCCTCCTGCAGGCCATTGGGGCTGAGCTACCAAGAAGTGGTGTGGTCGATTCACTGGATATTGGGATGGGAGGAATAAAAATTAAAAGCAGTTGAAACTGGGGGAAGGGGCTGGCAAGGAGAAGGAAAGGAAGACCTACATGAGGGAAGGGCATAGAGACCTACACAGAGTGATTACTCTACATGGGGCAGGGAGGGACTGGGAGGGACTGGGAAAGAAGACCTACATTGCGTGATGGGGACCAGGGAGAGGAAAAGAAAGACCTGAGGCATGTGAGAGAGCCTTTACATGAGGTGGTGGGGTAGGGTTACCAGATAGCTCCAGGTCATCAGGGACAGACTGAGCCAGTCCTGGTTTTACTTCCCAGATTGGCTCACCCTGTCCCTGATAACATGGAGCCAGCTGCAGTACTATGGTAAGGAGAGTGGAAAGACAGGATGGAGTGGGTGGACTTAGGAGAGGGAAGTGGGCGAGAGGATGGCAGTAGAAAGGTATTGGAGCCAAGGGAGAGGGTAAGCAATAGGGAAGAAGCTTTGAATTAGTGAGGAGATAACAGGTGCAAGAAAGTAGAAGCATCAGCATTAAGGATGTGAATTTGAGAGGACTTATTAACCTTTGTGACAGGACTCTACTGAAAGCAACTTGGCCTTCAAGCTTACTGGAGGAAAAGAGAACATACTTTTTGAAACAAACTGGATTTGTCTTTAGTCTGACAAGTCAAACATTTTTTTTGTTGTTACATTTGTACCCCGCGCTTTCCCACTCATGGCAGGCTCAATGCGGCTTACATGGGGCAATGGAGGGTTAAGTGACTTGCCCATTGCTAGGGTTACCATATGGCTCCAGAAAAAGGAGGACGGATTGAGCCAGCCGGGTTTTACTTCCATTGCTTTAAAGCAATGGAAGTAAAACCCGGCTGGCTCAATTACTTCCATTGAAAGCAATGGAAGTAAAACCCGGCTGGCTCAATTAGTTCCATTGAAAGCAATGGAAGTAAAACCCGGCTGGCTCAATCCGTCCTCCTTTTTCTGGAGCCATATGGTAACCCTACCCATTGCTAATCTGCAAATCTTGGAATACCAGTTGGGAAGTTTATGGGGAACAACATGGGTGTTGATATTCAGCGAGGGTTAAGCATGCAGGAGAGGTTCTTGTCTGCTTAAACCATGCTGAACAGGCCCAGCTGCCAATATTCAGCAGCATTTAACTGGGCACTGCTGCTGGATATCAGCTCGGATTGGGTACAGTAGGTGGAATCCAGGCAGTGCAAGTGTGGTCCGGGGGTAGTCAGGGAGGAGCCAGCGCTTATGCAGTCATGTGGAGCTTATTCAGTGCCAGTGCCCATGTACCTAAGCACATTGGAGCCGACTCTGTGGGTGCTGTGGGTGCTTGAGCACCCCCAATATTGAGAAAATTCCTTGTATGTGTCCAGGGAGGGGTCATTTCCATTGGGCTTAGTACCCCCAATAATTTTGAAAAGTTGGCTCCTATGCCTAAGCAGCCAGACAGGACCTCACAAATGGCTGTCCTATCTTTATTGCTTAGCTCCGTGGGTGCTGCTCCTGAATATCGTCTGGCACCTGCATAACTTCTAGGCTGCTGCTCCAATCCTTCTAGCCTTCTCCCTGATTCTGATCCCCCCTTTAGGCCACCCTTTCTGATTCGATTCCCCCCCCCCCCCCCCCCCACTGCGCTGATCACCTCCCAGTTTATCTCCTTCCCTGGTTCTGGTTCCTTTGCTTTAGCTCCCCCTCCCCCCCATTTCGATCACCCTTCTAAGCTCCCCACTCGTAATCAAGGACCCATGATCCCACTCCCACCCTGCACCCTCTAACACCCCTGGGATGGGATGGGGGGGGGGGGGTACTGGGTGGCTGGGGAGAAAATTGGAATTTTGAGACAACTGTATTTTGTGTGTGTACTGCTTGTTAAATTGTTTGTGTATTAGTTGTCAATAAAACAGACTTAAAATAAAAATAAAGATAAATTACATATTATTAGCTCTGCAGGTTCATTTTTCAATTCTATCAGTACTCTGGGATGAATACCATCCGGTCCAGACGATTTGTTACTCTTCAATTTGTCAAATTGTGCCATTACATCTTCCAGGTTTATAGAGATTTCATTCAGTTTCTCTGACTCGTCAGCTTTGAATACCATTTCTAGCACCAGTATCTCTCCCAAATCTTCCTTGGTAAAGACCAAAGCAAATAATTCATTTAATCTCTCCACTATGGCTTTGTCTTCCCTGAGTGCCCCTTTTACCCCTCAGTCATTGGAGCCGACTCTGTGAGTGCTGTGGGTGCTTGAGCACCCCCAATATTGAGAAAATTCCTTGTATGTGTCCAGGGAGGGGTTATTTCCATTGGGCTTAGCACCCCCAATAATTTTGAAAAGTTGGCTCCTATGCCCTCAGTCATCTAGCAGTCAAACTGATTCATTTGCTGGCTCCTTGCTTTTAATATACCTAAACAAGTCTTTATTATATGTTTTTGCCTCCAACACAATCTTTATTTCAAAGTCCCTCTTTGCCTTCCTTATCAGTGCTTTGCATTTGACTTGACAGCTTTTTCTTATTATTTTTAGTTAGATCCTTCTTCCATTTTCTAAAGGATTTTCTTTTCACTCTAGTAGATTCCATCACCTTACTATTTAACCATACCAGCTGTTGCTTGACCTTCCTTCCTCCTTTTTTAATATTTGGAATATAACTGACCTGGGCTTCCAGGATATATTTTTGAACAGTATCCATGCCTGATGTAAATTTTTGACCTTTGCATTTGCTCCTCTAAGTTTTTTTTTCACCATTCTTCTCATTTTATCATAGTCTCCTTTTTGAAAGTTTAATGCTAACGTATTAGATTTCCTGTGTGTACTTACTCCAGAGCCAACATCAAATCTGATCATATTATGATCAGTTATCAAGCAGCCCCAGCACCATAACCTCCTGCACCAGATCATGCGCTCCACTAAGGACTAGGTCTAGAATTTTTCCTCCTTTTGTTGGCTCCTATACTAGCTGCTCCATAAAGCAGTCCTTGATTTTGTCAAGGAATTTTACCTGCCTGGCATGCCCTGATGTTAATTTACCCAGTCAATATTGGGGTAATTCAAATTACCCATTATTATTTTGTTCCAAGTTTGTTAGCCTCCCTAATTTCTGATAACATTTCTACAACTGTCCATCCTGGCCAGGTGGACGATAGTTCACTCCTCTCACTAACCTTTTCCCTTTACCACATGGAATTTCAATCCATAGGAATTCCAAGATGTGTTTTGTGTCCTGCAGAATTTTCAACCTATTTGATTCAAAGCCCTTCTTAACATACAATGCTACCCCTCCACCAATTCGATCTACCCTATCAGTACAATATAATTTGTACCCTGGTATGACAGTGTCCTACTGGTTATTCTCCTTCCATCAGGTCTCAGAGATGCCTATTACAGTGGGGGAAATAAGTATTTGATCCCTTGCTGATTTTGTAAGTTTGCCCACTGACAAAGACATGAGCAGCCCATAATTGAAGGGTAGGTTATTGGTAACAGTGAGAGATAGCACATCACAAATTAAATCCGGAAAATCACATTGTGGAAAGTATATGAATTTATTTGCATTCTGCAGAGGGAAATAAGTATTTGATCCCTCTGGCAAACAAGACCTAATACTTGGTGGCAAAACCCTTGTTGGCAAGCACAGCGGTCAGACGTCTTCTGTAGTTGATGATGAGGTTTGCACACATGTCAGGAGGAATTTTGGTCCACTCCTCTTTGCAGATCATCTCTAAATCATTAAGAGTTCTGGGCTGTCGCTTGGCAACTCGCAGCTTCAGCTCCCTCCATAAGTTTTCAATGGGATTAAGGTCTGGTGACTGGCTAGGCCACTCCATGACCCTAATGTACTTCTTCCTGAGCCACTCCTTTGTTGCCTTGGCTGTATGTTTTGGGTCATTGTCGTGCTGGAAGACCCAGCCACGACCCATTTTTAAGGCCCTGGCGGAGGGAAGGAGGTTGTCACTCAGAATTGTACGGTACATGGCCCCATCCATTCTTCCATTGATGCGGTGAAGTAGTCCTGTGCCCTTAGCAGAGAAACACCCCCAAAACATAACATTTCCACCTCCATGCTTGACAGTGGGGACGGTGTTCTTTGGGTCATAGGCAGCATTTCTCTTCCTCCAAACACGGCGAGTTGAGTTCATGCCAAAGAGCTCAATTTTTGTCTCATCTGACCACAGCACCTTCTCCCAATCACTCTCGGCATCATCCAGGTGTTCACTGGCAAACTTCAGACGGGCCGTCACATGTGCCTTCCGGAGCAGGGGGACCTTGCGGGCACTGCAGGATTGCAATCCGTTATGTCGTAATGTGTTACCAATGGTTTTCGTGGTGACAGTGGTCCCAGCTGCCTTGAGATCATTGACAAGTTCCCCCCTTGTAGTTGTAGGCTGATTTCTAACCTTCCTCATGATCAAGGATACCCCACGAGGTGAGATTTTGCGTGGAGCCCCAGATCTTTGTCGATTGACAGTCATTTTGTACTTCTTCCATTTTCTTACTATGGCACCAACAGTTGTCTCCTTCTCGCCCAGCGTCTTACTGATGGTTTTGTAGCCCATTCCAGCCTTGTGCAGGTGTATGATCTTGTCCCTGACATCCTTAGACAGCTCCTTGCTCTTGGCCATTTTGTAGAGGTTAGAGTCTGACTGATTCACTGAGTCTGTGGACAGGTGTCTTTCATACAGGTGACCATTGCCGACAGCTGTCTGTCATGCAGGTAACGAGTTGATTTGGAGCATCTACCTGGTCTGTAGGGGCCAGATCTCTTACTGGTTGGTGGGGGATCAAATACTTATTTCCCTCTGCAGAATGCAAATAAATTCATATACTTTCCACAATGTGATTTTCCGGATTTAATTTGTGATGTGCTGTCTCTCACTGTTACCAATAACCTACCCTTCAATTATGGGCTGCTCATGTCTTTGTCAGTGGGCACACTTACAAAATCAGCAAGGGATCAAATACTTATTTCCCCCACTGTATATCTAATTTTTCATTTAGTGCAATATATTCTCTCCATCTTATTTTTTAGGCTTCTGGCATTCACATATAGACATTTCAAACTATGTTTGTTGTTCCTATTTATATCTTGCTCAGCAGGTGACAGTGATATTTGCAATCTTTTGTCTGCTTTATATTTAAAGACACGCAGTCTACTATGATCTCTGTAAGTAGCCCTGTAGCCCAACTTAACCATTTGACTTTAAGTGGATAGTGCTGATCTTCTGTGCTCTCTGGCAATGTAGCTGAACAGATTCTGAGCAAACTGGGTAATTTTGTCTGGGTAAATCTCAGTTACCTGAAGAAATCTCTTAAATACTGGCCACTGTACTTTGGAGTGGAGGAGTGGCCTAGTGGTTAGGTGCAGTGGGTTGCAGACCTGGAGAACTGGGTTTGCTTCCTGCTGCTACCTAACATTTGGAGCAGTAGGTTGAGATCCTGGGGAATTGGGTTTGATTCCCACCGCTGCTACTTGTGACCCTGGGCATGTCACTTAGGGGTATATTTACTAAGGTGCATTAGCGTTTTAAACACTCCTGTAAATTTAAGGCGCATTAAACGCTAACGCGCCTATACATTTCTATGGGTGCATTAGCGTTTAACACATGTAAACCATTTACACACATTAAAAATGCTAACGCACCCCTTGGGCATAATCGAAAGGGACGCCCAAGTTTTGCAGAGGACATCCTTGCAAAACGTCCCAATGGAGGGGCGGGGAAACCCGTATTATTGAACAAGATGGACGTCCATCATTCGTTTCAATAATACGGCAGAGGACGTGGGAGGAGCCAGCATTCGTAGTGCACTGGTCCCCCTGACATGCCACCAACCGGGCACCCTAGGGGGCACTGCAGTGGATTTCATAAATTGCACCCAGGTACATAGCTCCCTTACCTTGTGTGCTGAGCCCCAAAACCCCTCCCCCCAAAACCACTACCCACAACTGTACCCCACTACCATAGCCCTTACGGATGAAAGGGGGGAACCTAGAGGTGGGTACAGTGGGTTTCTGGTGGGTTTTGGAGGGCTCACATTTACCACCACAAGTGTAGGGGGGGCCTGGGTCCACCTGCCTGAAGTGCACTGCACCCACTAAAACTGCTCCAGGGACCTGCATACTGCTGTGATGGACCTGAGTATGACATCTGAGGCTGGAATAGAGGCTGGCACAAAATATTTTTTAAGATATTTTTTGAGGGTGAGAGGGGGTTAGTGACCACTGGGGGAGTAAGGGGAGGTGATCCCCAAATCTCTCCGGTGGTCATCTGGTCAGTTCCGGAACCTTTTTGTGCCTTGGTTGTAAGAAAAACAGGACAGGTAAAGTTGTCCAAGTGCTCATCATTATGGGTCAAGGACGTCCATGTGTTAGGCACGCCCAAGTCCCACCTTCGCTATGCCTCCGACACGCCCCTGTGAACTTTGGTCGTCCCTGTGACGGAAAGCAGTTGGGAACACCCAAAATCGGCTTTCGATTATACTGATTTGGGCGACCCTGTGAGAAGGACGCCCATCTTCCGATTTGTGTCGAAAGATGGGCGTCCTTCTCTTTTGAAAATGAGCCTGATAGCGCCATTTAGTAAACAGGCATTAGTCCTCCATTGCCCCTGGAGTGGAGGAGTAGTCCAATGGTGTGTAGTATGTTGAGATCCTGGGGAACTGAGTTTAATTCCCACTGCAGCTTATTCTGTCCCTGGCCAAGTCACTTAGCCCTCCATTGCCCCATGTGCAAATAATACTTAGATTGTGAGCCCACCTGGGACACAAAGTACCTGTACAGATATTTTTGTGTGAACTGCTCTATGCCTATGTGTAGGCTTGAGCAATATATCAACCTCTGTTCTGAAGCATTGAGCAACAAAGAAATTGTACAAGCATTTTCCTCCTCATTCTAGAACAGGGCACTTACATTTACATATGTAAATGTATACAAATTCTGCCATCCATGCAGATAAATGTACTTGTCAGTGTACCCTCAAATTGTAATCACTAAAAATTGCACAAGAAAATTTGCCTATGTGCCCAATTTGCATGAACAATTTAGTCAAATATTGAGCTAATTAGCACCAATAATTGGCTTGTGAACAAGCAACTATTGGCACTAATTAGATTTAATTGAAAAATATGTGCGTAAATTTAGGCGCAAGTTCAAAAAGAGGTTACGTAAATGGGAAGGTCCTGGGCAGAACAGGGACATTCATATGGAACTTTGTAAGTCTAAGTGCTTTGAAAATATGACTCTGTGTTGAATAATCTGTGCCAAACTCATTCAGTCCAAAAGACCCTAACTATTAGACAAAACTGACAAAAAATGGACTAAGTTTTGGAAAAGTGCTCTTCAATTATCAGAGGGGTGTGAACATGGATGGGGTGTCCTCTCCCATATATAATTTATAGATTACTGTAAGTTCATGCGTAACTGCGGCACTTAGGCTAGTCTTATAAAATGGAATTTTGATGCATGCCTTCGGGTGCTTAACACATGCACCCAGCATAGGACAAAAGAACATACGCATAGCCATACTGGGACAGACCAAAGGTCCATCAAGCCCAGTTTCTTGTTTCCAACAGTGGCCAATCCAGGTCACAAGTACCTGGCAAGATCCTAGAATGGTAATAAGCAGATTTTATGCTGCTTATTCTAGAAATAAGAAGTGGATTTTCCCAAGTCAATCTTAATAATGGCTTATGGACTTTCCTTTTAGGAAATTATCCAAACCTTTTTTAAACCCTGCTAAGCTACCTGCTTTCACCACATTCTCTGGCAACGAATTCCAGAGTTTAATTGGGTCGCTTTGTGCAAGCTGAACTGTATACACGTACGTTATCTGTTAGGGACCTTACTGATTATGTATCCTATAAAGCCAGTTCAGAAACCTATCCTCATTTCTTTTCTATGTGTCTCTTTTCTAGTGCTGAAATGGCTGCGGGCCCATCTCATACTGAGAGGGGAAGAGATTCTGGAGCTGGAGGAAACTG
The DNA here is from genome assembly GCF_901765095.1 of Microcaecilia unicolor. NCBI lineage: Eukaryota > Metazoa > Chordata > Amphibia > Gymnophiona > Siphonopidae > Microcaecilia > Microcaecilia unicolor. Next base: position 318,074,232 of record NC_044033.1, on the reverse strand, counting down.
ACACCAGCTTTAACTACATCAGCCTGAAAAATCCACCCAGTGGAGATCTTCAGGACGTATGGTTTGCACAGGTCCTTTATCGTTTCCTTTGGTTACTCTTTTGCAAACACTTATAGAGCTGTAGTGTGTCTCTTGCTCGAAAAGTGAGGGTGGCCCTGGAGGCACTACCTAATGGAAAGAAAAAGCTGGAAACTTAGAAAGATGGGGACCAAGTATCAAAAACGATAAGGACAGAGGGTTAACAGGAAGCTTAGGCTGGCAGGCCAAATAGGCATCTGTTATGATACTCTTAAAGATAGGGTCTGATCTACACTGGCTCCCACTAAAAGACAGAATTATGTTCAAAACTTGTACCCTGGTTCATAAAATTATTCATGGTGAAGCCATGAATAAATGTTAAGTAGTAGTAGTAGTAGTAGTGAAGCCCTGATATATATGTCTGACCTCATAGACTTACCTACAAGGAACAGAAATAGATCATCACGTACTTTCTTGTACCTCCACTACCCTAGTTGCAAAGGACTCAAATATAAATCAATATATGCATCTAGCTTTTCCAATGCTTGCACGCAAACCAGGGGCGTAGCCAGACCTCGCCGGGAGGGGGGCCAAAGCCTGAGGTGGGGGGGGCACTGTTTAGCCGCCCCCTCCCGCCGCCGCCACATTGGACCCCCCTGCCAGCCTGCCGACGACCCCCTTGAACCCCCCTCCTGCCACCAACCCTCCCCCACTGTCGCCGCCCGCCCCGCCGCCGTATCAGATACCTTGTTTGCTGGCGGGGGTCCCCGAACCCCGCCAGCCGAAGAGAGTCTTCTTCAGCGCCAGAGTAGTGCCTTCGTTCAACGAAGTTCCTGGTACGATCAACTGTTTCAACGCCTTACGTCCTGCACGGGGCGGTGCAGGACATAAGACGTCAAAACAGCTGATCACACCAGGAACTTTGTTGAACAAAGGCGCTACTCCGGTGCTGAAGAAGACTCTCTTCGGCTGGCGGGGTTCGGGGACCCCCGCCAGCAAACAAGGTATCTGATGCGGTGACGGGGTGGGCGGCGACGGCGAGGGAGAGTTGGTGGCAGGAGCGGGGGGGGGTTCAAGGGGATCGTCGGCAGGGGGGCCAGGGGCCAAATATATGGGGGCCCAGGCCCCCTCAGGCCCCATGTAGCTACGCCACTGACGCAAACATGGAATGCATTACCAAATGCCATAAAAACAACGCACGATTTAATGACATTCCGGAGACTACTAAAGACCAACCTGTTCAATAAGACTTACCACAAAGATCCTTCATAATTGAACTGACACCAAAACATTTTACCTTAACAAGTTATCTATGATCTCGTACTATTTGTTTACTATATTCACTATGCTTTTTGTTTATTATAATCAAAATGCCTTTACTGAATGTTACATATTACCCTGGTTCTCTTACACCTGGAATGATTTATATACTATTTCTAATTGATTTTATATTTCTCTACTACAAATGCAATAATATTCCTTATTTCTGGCTACCATAGGGGCAGAGCCGTAGGTGGTGACCCCACCCATAATGAGTACCGGTACCTTTTTTCCTACAAAAAAAGCACTTGTTACGGTTAGCTTCTGCAATGCGGTGAATTGAATAAGTTGGGTTGTTTTTCCATGATAGTAATGATGGTACAATTTAATTGTATTGTGATTTCATTTCTAATGTAGTTTATTTTAAAATTTCAATTTTAAAAAATTGAGGAAAAGTAGACAACATAAAAAAAACAGAATAAATACTTTAAAAAATCTTCGGACAGGTGCATCCTACTTCCAAAATTTGAAAACGTTCTCTCAGCGGAAGTTTACCTCTGATGGTCCGTTACCTAGTGAGAGTGTCATTAGAGAATATAAACCACAGAATCATATGTAATGTGATTATTTCAATTTATCTGCTGTTAATATAAGGACTGCTAATTAAGGCCTATTGGACTCAAAGACAGTGCCACACACATCTCTTCGTGGCTCCCTCCCCTCCTCTGAGTACCGTATGATTCCATCCTTAGTAAGGGCTGGGAGTATGGGCTATCGCCTCTTGTGCCACTGTGAAGGGGAGAAGCACCTCTTGTGTTTATGATTTATTGCAGCTTTTAACACCACTGACCCTTAATCCACAAAACAAGAGTAGTTTGGTATTATACGGATTATCCACTTAGGGTATGGTTTATTGCAAACCTGATACACCACTTTAACTCACAAGCAGGTCAAAGTGATGCACAATAAAAACAGTGAACAGTGCATGAAAAGAAGAATGCCAATCAATTTAGGACAGGATACAGCAAACATACAGAAATAGGAGCAAAGACTGGCATCTGAGTGATCCAGCGCCCAACCAAGTGGCTTTTCCTAGCATCCAGTCGCAAAAGGCCAGAGTAAAAAACTGAGCACTATGTTCTAAAGCATAGCTGACAAGGAAATTAATCCATGCAGTGCCAGAGCTGACTGGGTAATGAGTTCCTTCTATGTTAAAGTTGAGTAGGAAAGGAGTTTCATGTGGCACAGCTGGTTAAAAGATAAGTCCCTGTCTCTGGTGCATGTGACAGTCTTCATGTGAGTGTGTAAAATGCATTGTTTGTATCTTATTCTGCAGGTTTTGAAAGTCAGCTCAACCGTCAGTCTCTGGCGGGGAAACTTCCATGGAGAGGATGTTGTAATTAAATCCTACTCTGCCTGTGGATCAGGGCAGTTCATGAATGAGTGGCAGGTGCTCAGCACCATGCTTCCTGTCGCTCACGAGAATGTGACCCAACTCCTCGCTGCAGGGAGTGCAGGGCTTGGGAAGGAGCGATTACTGGTTTTCCAGTTCTACCCAGCGGTGAGTACCTGCTCCAGTCTTGGGACTGTCTCATGTGGAGGTGCAAAAGCCAGGAAACACCAGGAGAGACATAATTACTGTTGGATTATTTGTAGTAAATAATTAGCAGATTTTTGTACACACAGCTTCAGCTTTAGAAATGTTAATTTCTTTCTTCATCTCTCTCATTCACCCCTGAATAATTCACTGCTGAGTCACTTTAAAGTTGAAGTAACAAAACATCTGTTTACTCACAGTTTGTAGTTTGATTATAATCAGACAGGCTTATATATACATATTATTATACATTTGTCTTATCAGCTCCTTCCATGTGCTTAGATGGTAATGGATGCTCACACCACCATAGATCCTCTCAGGTTAGGAGAGATCATGAGCTCCATGTGCTCCATGTGCTGCATGTGCTGTGTCTGACGCCCACAGGAAGTTGCATAGCAGTGTGACCTCTCTAAGTAATTCACATCAGAGGTCACAGAGTAATCACAGAGAAATAATAGGTGACAGGCAATGCATGTAAAATACAATTACATTCCAACAAACCCCTTCTCATGCATAACTGTCATGCAATTATTTATTCATACAAAGTCCAAGCTTTATACGCAAATTCACAAAATGTTCTCTGGGTAACGGTTTGGTCATGATGTCAGCTGTCATCTCACTGGTGTGACAATAGTGTAGACTGATGACCCCTTCTTTCGCCAACTCTCGCACGTTGTGGTATTTCGTTGCGATGTGCTTGGTGCGTGACTGAACCTTGTCATTCTGTGACAGTCGGATGCAGCTCTGATTATCTTCCATTATCTGGATTGGTCTCTTTTCAGCTATTCCAAAATCCAGCAAAAGTTTTTCAATCCACATCAGTTCTCTGCACGCTTCCGATACGGCCACGTATTCAGCTTCTGTAGAAGACAAACTCACAATACTTTGTTTATGACTGGCCCATGAAATTTGTACATTTCCATACATAAACACATATCCACTTGTGGATTTATAATCAGAATGATCCCCTGCCCAATCTGAATCACAGTAACATATTAGTTTTGGATTACTATTGGCTGAAATCTTTAATTTACAATCAATGGTACCCTTTAAATACCTTACCATCCTTTTAACTGCAGTCCAATCTGATTTGGTAGGTGAGCTGACCCTTCTGCTCAAAATTCCTACTGCATTTGCTATATCAGCCCTGTATGTGGTAGCTAGATATAAAAGCTTACCTATGGCTGATCTATATTGGATGTTATCTGGTAAAGGTTCTCTTACTGTTTCATCCATCAGAAAATCAGTGATCATGGGAGTGCTTACAACTTGGGCATCTTGCATACCTAAACTTTCAATAAGCTCATTTATTTTCTGCTTCTGGCTTAGAAGATAAGAACCATCATTTTGTTTCTCAATTTCTATACCAAGATAGTATGACACATTTCCAAGTTCTTTTATCTCAACATTGAGGTTTAAACACTTTACAATGTCCTTGTACTCTTGCTCACTTTTGCTTGCAATGAGCAGATCATCAACAAAAGCTAAAATGTATGCATATTGTCCATTTGTGCACCTAGTGTACAAACATTTATCTGCTTCACCTTGCTTAAATCCTAAATTTGTCAATATTTCATGCAATTTATCATTCCAACATTTTGCACTTTGCTTTAATCCATAAAGACCTTTGTTTAATTTACACACTAGCTGTCTTTGTTTTGTATTTATGAAACCTGTTGGCTGTTCCATGTACAAGTCTTCAGTTATTTCTCCGTGAAGAAACGCTGTTTTCACATCAATGTGGTTGACTTGCATGCCTTTTGAGACTGCAATGCTCAGAAGTGTTCTGATTGTCGTGTGTTTCACTACAGGTGCAAACACTTCATCAAAATCTTCTCCATATTTTTGAAGATATCCCTTTGCCACTAATCTGGCTTTATACCTTTCCACTTTTCCTTGTGCATTCCTTTTTAACTTGAATACCCATTTGCATCCTATAGCTTTCTTGCCAGGAGGTAATTTTGTAAGAATCCAAGTATTATTTTTATCCAATGCATCAATTTCTTCTTGTGCAGCTTTATGCCATTCAGCAGCTTCTTCTGCTGGCATTTTCTCAATCTCATCCCATGTTAAGGGCTCTTGAGCTTCTGCTGACTTTGTTAGGTAAGACAGTCTTAGGGGTGGAACACCTTTGTTTTCCCTGAATGAGCGTCTGACAACAGGTTGGTCTGACCTTTCTGCATCCTCTAAATCTGAGAGTCCTTCTCCAATTGATTCCCCTTCTCCAACTGTACTGTCTTCTTCAATGATCCTTTCTGTGTCTGCTTCCTCTGCCTGTTCCTCGTTAGATACAGGTGAGTTGCTTTCAGACATCTGCCTTGGTATGGCATTTATATACACTGGCATGTCTATTATGGTTCTAGTTTCATATTCTGGATGATAAGGCTCATCTGGGATAATCCAGCCTTTATCAACCCTTTTGTTTTCATCAAAATATGTAACATGTCTTATGCCAACAATGCCAGTTTTCAGATTCAAAATTCTATATCCTTTGTGTCCTGGAGCATAGCCAACTAAAATGCCCCTTTCTGTTGTGGAATCCAGCTTATGCCTTCTTTGCTTTGGTACATGAGCATATGCTGTACTTCCAAATGTTCTTATGTGTGACAGGTTTGGCTTCCTACCATGCCATGTCTCATGTGGTGTGCGCTCAGCGCCTTTAGTTGGCATTCTGTTTTGTAGGTACACTGCTGTGAGAATGGCTTCCCCCCATAGTCTTTTAGGGAGATTGCTATCTGACAGCATACACCTGGTCATTTCCACAAGTGACCTAAATTTTCTCTCTGCAACAGAATTTTGCTCTGGTGTATAAGCTACTGTTGTGATATGCTGAATGCCTTCTTGTTCTAGAAATGTGCGCATGCTTTGTGAAGTGAACTCACCACCATTGTCGGTCTGAAGAACCTTTGGTTTTCTTTCAAATTTATTGCTCACCATGGCTACGTATTTCTTCAGCATGTCTGTGACTTGACTTTTCTCTTTCAGCAAATAGGCCACACAATATCTAGAGAAATCATCCAAGAATATTAGCACAAATCTGTTATTTCCCAATGATGGGATATTAAACGGTCCACATAAGTCACTGTGTATTAAGTCCAGCACTTTATTACTCCTATTTCCTGTGTATGCAGGAAATGAGGGTCTCACACCTTTTTGAGTAACACAGTCTATGCATTTCTCCATTTTACCAGCATCTGCACTTATCTGAATGCCGGTGGCCAGTTGCTTACTGTAAAGATCCTGGATCACCTTAGAATCACGATGTCCCAGGCGGCGGTGCCAGATTTCCAGACTACATTTACCATCATTCTTCCTTACTTGCGCCATATGTGAGGCTTCACCTGAAATGCTCAGTTTATAAACATCATTATGCATAAAAGCTTCAGCATACACTTCATCATTTTTAGAGATTGTGCACTTACTGTTTTCAAAATGAATCACAAATCCCTTCTTATCTAATGTAGATACACTAAGCATATTACAAACTGCTTGGGGAATATACAAGACATCACTTACAGGAATTTCTGTAACTTCATTAGACACTTTGCATTTTAAGAATCCAATACCTTTTGCTTGGATCTTAGCAGTCCCTGCGTTTGCAGTTTTAAGAATACCTTCCTCTGGACACATTTCCTGAAAGAAATCCTTACAATTGGTTAAATGGCATGTGCTCCCCGAATCCAAAATCCAAGTACTTTCATTTGAATTATTATTTACCATAGTCAAAGATTTTTCTGCCATTAGATAGCCCTTGTGTTTATCTTTGTCCTTCATACATTTCCTGGTTTGAAAATTCTTTAGTTCCATTGGCTTAGGTGAGCTAGAGGGAGTGTTTTGTGTTTCCTTACACCATTTAGATACATGTCCCTCCTTTCCACATGAGTAGCAAATCAGCTTGCCCTTGGGTGGAGTTTTCCCATAGCTCCGCCTTCCTCTGTTCTTTGCCAAGAAATTTGTTTCATTTCTCTCTGACTTGCTTGAGAACACATCTCCTCAGAATCATTTATTATGCATTCCTGCCTTAGTTTTGATGTTGCCTGTTCAAAAGATTGCCCTTCAATGGCCTCATTTACAGACCTAAAAACATCAAACTTCTTTGATAGTGAGGTAAAAAGAAATGCTCTTTTCAATGCATCACACATGGGAATTCCAGAAAGTTCTAACTTTTGAAATGAAGACATAAGATGCATAATGTGATCATTACATTTACTTTTATCCCTTAATTTGGTTTCATTCAACTCTGCCAACCAAATTGGTTGCTGCTTTGCATATGTAGTTGCATACATAGTTCTCAGTTTATATAAAATGTCCTTTGGTGTATCTTTTCCCTCCACTAATATGGCTTGTTTCTCTGAGAGAGCTTCCAAAAGCATGCACTTCACATAATAGTTTGCACTGTCCCATTCAGCCATATTTTCAGCTGTTCTGTCTTGGTCTAAGCATATATCTAATCTTTTTGCTCGAAGGAGATATATGAATCTTAGTTCCCACTGCCGATAATTAAACTCAGTTTATCTAGGCACCTTGAGAGAATAGAACAATGGTGAATTTCTTCCCTCAGCCATTTTCTTAGCCTTCTGTCTGCTGTGTGGGGGGAGAGAGAGACAGACTGAATCTTTCCTTTAAAACTTAAGAGAAAAATGTGGCCTTTTTTTCTGCCTGGTAATATTTCTCTTCTTTTTCAATTCCTGGCCCTGGGCCCATAACCCTTTTGTTGGATTATTTGTAGTAAATAATTAGCAGATTTTTGTACACACAGCTTCAGCTTTAGAAATGTTAATTTCTTTCTTCATCTCTCTCATTCACCCCTGAATAATTCACTGCTGAGTCACTTTAAAGTTGAAGTAACAAAACATCTGTTTACTCACAGTTTGTAGTTTGATTATAATCAGACAGGCTTATATATACATATTATTATACATTTGTCTTATCAGCTCCTTCCATGTGCTTAGATGGTAATGGATGCTCACACCACCATAGATCCTCTCAGGTTAGGAGAGATCATGAGCTCCATGTGCTCCATGTGCTGCATGTGCTGTGTCTGACGCCCACAGGAAGTTGCATAGCAGTGTGACCTCTCTAAGTAATTCACATCAGAGGTCACAGAGTAATCACAGAGAAATAATAGGTGACAGGCAATGCATGTAAAATACAATTACATTCCAACAATTACGGCTTTTTTTGAGGAGGTACTTGGGGGTACTGAGTACCGGCACCTTTTCCATTGTCTGCTAAAATTGACCCATGGACCCCAAGTTTTAATGAAAGAGCTCAGGCTCTACACACCAATTCTGCTTTGTCATAGATTCTGTGACTGGTTGCAGGGGGCCTGGCTATTGTGTGGTGGGTCCCTCAGTGATCACCCGACCCCTGAAAGATGGCCTAGCATTTGAGTACTGGCACCTCTTTTGCTACAAAAAATGCACTGGACATAATGAAAGGCAATTCATGTTCTCCTGTCTCTTTAACCCTCTCTTTACATCAACTCACATCCCCAATGGAGGCTTACTCGCTGATAACCAAAAGTGTTTCATTGTTTATCTGTGAAAAAGTAAGATAAATCAGCCGCATATGTAGGTGATGCCATCCAACAGTGTCAACATGAACCAGCTCTCTCTCCGCACAGACTCGCCCCCCTCTGTTGCCCAGATATATGACTGAATGTCACCAGTAATCCATAAATTTAGGTGAAATAGCCACACTCCGACCGTGCTCCACCTCAGCACTATCTAAATAGTACTGGGGTAGTCTGTAAGGATTTTCAGCTTCACTATGCAGATAATAACACTGAAAATTTCCACTATACAGGTATGTGCTTTTGAATATTAGACTATAAATCTTTAGTTTTAAATCTTGAAAAAAAGGATGGTTCTAGCTCAATCTCTGGTGCAGTGACAGAAAGCCCCAGAGCTGGATATTTTGTTTTCTGTTGCTAATTTTTGCTTGAAAAGCATGGACGATAATGTGGGGACTGTACAAGTCCTAACAAACAGTTATGCTGAATGCTTTTGGACTTTATGAACCGTTAAGACACCATGGGGGAGGAGGCCAGTTGAGACCTGGGGGCTGCAGGGAGAATCTGCCCCAGGAAGCTGTGACTGTGTTTTGTTGGAACATTAATGCACTGCCAGGACTGTGAGAAGCTACAAGACTGGGTTGGTGGAAGGTATGTTTATACTATAGCTAGACGAGGGGCCTACAGGAGCAAAGGGAGCCTGGGTAGGATACTACAAAGCTAACTTAGCGGCTCACAAGACTGTGTTTTATTATGGGATAGTGTAATAAAATTGGTGTTGTGCACTGAGCAGGGGCGTATCTGGACTTTGGCAGGAGGGGGGCCAGAGCCAGAGTGAGGGGGCACATTTTAGCCCCCCCCCGCCGCCGCCGCCTCCCCCCGCCATTGCCATACCCCCCCACCATTGGTGGACCCCCCGCCGCCAATTTTGACCCCCCCCCGCCAAAGACCCTCTGTACCCCCCTCCCGCTGCCCATCCTCCCCTGCCACCGTCGCCTACCTTTGCTGTCAGGGGACCCCAACCCCCGCCAGCCGAGGTCCTTCCATTGCAAAGCTGGCGGGGGACCCCAACCCCCACCAGCCGAGGTGCTTTCATTGCAAAACTGGCGGGGGACCCCAACCCCCGCCAGAAGAGGTCCTCTCTTCTGTTGCAGCAAAGTTTCCTTCAGTTTCAAATTCTGAGTCTGATATCCTGCATGTTGTACAGACTCAGAACAGGAAGCTTTGCTGCAACGGAAGAGAGGACCTCTGCTGGCAGGGGTTGGGGTCCCCCGCCAGCAAAGATAGGCGATGGCGGATTGGCGGCGGGAGGAGGGGTGGAGAGGGTCATCGTCAGGGGGGTCCAGGGGCCAGAGAAGAGGGCAGGCAGGTGGACATGGGAGCGGGAGGGCAGGGGAGAGAGGAGCATTGATCGATGGACATGGATGGGAGGGCAGGGCCCAGGGGGAGAGGAGAAATTGCTGGACATGGAGGGGAGGGGAGGGGAGGGAGGAGAATTGCTGGATATGGATCGATGGGGGGGGGCAGGGGAGAGAGGAGCATTGATGGACATGGATGGGAGGGCAGGGCCCAGGGAGAGAGGAGAAATTGCTGGACATGGAGGGGAGGGAGGAGAATTGCTGGATATGGATCGATGGAGGGGGCAGGGGAGAGAGGAGCATTGATGGACATGGATGGGAGGGCAGGGCCCAGGGAGAGAGGAGAAATTGCTGGACATGGAGGGGAGGGAAGGGAGGAGAATTGCTGGATATGAATGGATGGAGGGGGGAAGGGAGAGAGGAGCATCGATGGACAAGGATGGACATGGACGGGAGGGCAGGACCCAGGGAGAGAGGAGAAATTGCTGGACATGGAGGGGAGGGGAGGGAGGAGAATTGCTGGATATGGATGGATGGAGGGGGGCAGCTGGGGAGAGGAGAATTGCTAGATATGGATGGATAAATGGACGGAGGGCAGGGGAGTTGCTGGACATGGGTGGATGGAGGGGAGGGCAGGGAGAGAATTGTTGGACATGGAGGGAAGGGAAGACAGGAAGGAGATGCACATGGATGGAGGGGAGAGAGAAGAAATTCTGGACATGGATGAAGGGAAGGCAAGACAGAGAAAGGAGATGCACATGGATGGAGGGGAAGGGAGAGAGTGAAGAAATGCTGGACATGGATGGAGGGGAGGGAAGAGAGAGGAAGGAGATGAGATGAGGGAAAAGGAAGAGAGGAGAAAAACTGCACATGGATGGAGAAAATAGGCAGAAGCTAGATCCACTGGACAGTCAAGTCTGCGGAGGGCCCAGCTTTTACTTATGGATATAGAGCAAGAAATGAAGAAGAAAGGAAGAAAGTAAAGAAATAAATGGAAAGGAAGCTAGAAACGGAGTTAAGAGGACAGATAGCAGCAGAATCAGATACTGGGCCAGCATGATCAGAAAAACAAAGTCACCAGACAACAAAGGTAGAAAAAAAATCATTTTATTTTCATTTTAGTGTTTGGAATATGTCCACTTTGAGAATTTGCATCTGCTACATCTGCTATCTTATTTTGCAATGTATAGCAATGTGCTTCTTTCTGTTTTTCTGGTATTGTGCTGCATGCAGAGTCTAACTTCTTAGGATTTCAGGTTAATTTTTGAAGAATTTAAAGAGGGGCTATCTCTGTTCTGCATGTGTGACTGCAAGGACAAATGTCTGAATAGGGTTCTGTTTGTTAGATTCAGAAATTTTGCTAACACATTGTTTTTCAGAGTTGGCAAGACTGTCTGTTCTCATAATTCATGGTCTGTATGCTAATTTGGTTTGTGTTATTTTGAGTATAATGGAGCTGCAACAGCTTACAGAAATTATTTATAATGAAAACAAAAAAAAACACGTTATTTTTCTTCTATACTGGTGTAATATTTTCAATGATGCCATGGCTAGTAAAAGGGGTGTGACTACTGTAGGGGCGGAGCCATAGTGATCCCGCCCCTGGATGGGTAGGGGCGCCGACTAATAGGCTGCAGGAGGGCGCCAGAAACCCTAGAACTGGCCCTGTCCAGGGCCAAATCTACGGGGACCCAGGCCCCCGTGGCCCCATGCAGATATGCCCCTGGCACTGAGAAAGAGTCGCTTCTTCATACTTGTGCTGGGGAACCATGAGAATATCAGCACCCGAGCCGGTAAAACTCCAACAAAAGGCATCTAGCTTTCTAATCATGGACCCAGTGCAGAGCTGGAGCAGCTAAGTCTAGCTCTTTGGTTCCATTAGTTGGCTAGGGTTAACCACGCTAAATGTAGGTGCTCCTTGGGGTATGACATTATCAGGGAAGAAAACTGAATGAGGCCAGTAACATGCAACTGGTCATTTAAAGTTACACATATTTTCAGCAGATATCCATATAATTACCACTCTAATATATTTCTAGTGTGCCTTTCGCATAGGGAGTGAGGGCAGCCTTGGAAATCAAAAAAGATGGGGACCAAGCATCAAAGATGACCAGAACAGTTGAGGGTAATTTTGTAAGTTGCCTAGGTTGGGAGGCCAATTAGGCCCCTATTTTAAGGCTATTTTATAAGGACACAATAAAAGCCCCACAAAACCCACTGAAATCATGGCTAAAATGCAGCCATGGAACAGCGACTTGGGGGGGTGGGACGGGATGGGCCTCAATGTAAGCTTGGGCTAGACTGAAATCTTATGCAATGCTCCCCAGAAATTGTCTGGCATTCTCAAAACAGCTGTTACGAGGCTAGAACAAAGAAAAGTTGCATGAGGTCTACAGTCAGGAGCGCAAGGGTCTCGCAGAGGTCAGCTCTCTGAGGAATGCCATAATAAAGTTTCTTTTTTTTTCTAATTGCCATATCTTGAAAATTATACATTTAATTAAACAATAAAAGCATTTTTCCACCTGTAAAAGAGCAATTACAGCTTACTGCCTCCTACTGGAGAACAGAGCAACGAGGAACGTGAAACTGTATAATGGAGTATTTCTGGTTAGCACTTTAAGGGCCCTGTTTACTAAGCTGCGCTGTAGGCGCGCAAACCTTTTAGCGTGCGCTAATGCTAGAAACACCCATAAGAATAATAAAGGCTGTCTGTATGATTAGCGTACGCTAACTAAAAAGGTAGCACGCCTTCAGCGCAGCTTAGTAAACAGGGCCCTAAATTTCTTGTTTTTTTTACTTATTTACTTTCCCCTGTAAGCAGTTCTGAATCCTTAGCTCCTAAATAACGAATAAGCAATGAAAAATTTATTTAAAAGCAAGTAGCAGCCAAAGGTGAAAATTTATGCACTGAACAAACTAGGATGCACAGAGAAATACAATAAACCTCTTTGTAGTATTGCTTGAACACTTATTTTCAGCGTCAACACTCACTTTTCCCTTCAGGCCTTAACTGTGCTCCTAAATTACCCAATAGCAATAACAGAGCCGCATACAACCTGTCAGTGAAAATAAGTCTTTCCTTCTCCCCCCCTCAGGGACACTGCAGGTCCAGATGAGTCAGGGCCCAGGAAGTCTGGTGCTGCTGCAGTGCAGTCAGGTAGTAGAGGCCCACCAGTGGATACAAGCTGCAACAGCACTAGAATCCTTCTCAGCTCGGATCTGTCCAGGGGATCAGATAGCCTGGTGATCCCCAGAGATGCTTCCTATGTACCCCTCAGGCAGGGGACTTATCTCTGGAGACAAGGTAAACATTTCACTCTGTTTCAAACATCCTGATTTGGGTCACTCCAAGAATATCCATTTGATGTCACCCATGTTGCAGTTCTGGGAACCCCAGCTCCAAAAGTCTTATTACCTCACTTATTCAAGGAATTCAGAGGGCTCTGGCTCCACAGTGGCTGAAAGTTATCTTCCCTCAGTACATGTTCTGGGCAAGGAGTTTCTGACACAATACTAGTGAAGAAGCACAAGCAGTTCTTGCTAAGAAGCAAATACAGCTAAAGTTCACTCTGCTTTAAGGCACAGTCTGTAGAACAAACGGCAGGAGGTTGTTAAGTTCTGTATTACAGCTATATAGGCTGGGGTCTAACTCTTACACACCAGCCTACATCATTGGGAGAGTAAAGACAAAGCCAGATTAAAAAAAGCAAAACAAAAAAAAAACAGGAAACCTTAGGAACTACAGTGGTGAGGCCCCACTTGGAGTATTGTGTTCAGTTTTGGAGGCCGTATCTTGCTAAAGATGTAAAAAGACTGGAAGCTATGCAAAGAAAAACTATGAAAATTGTATGGGATTTGCATTGTAAACCGTACGAGGAGAGACTTGGTGACCTGAACATGTATACCTTGGAGGAAAGGAGAAACAGGGGTGACATGATACAGACCTTCAAATATTTGAAAGGTATTAATCCGCATACAAACCTTTTCCGGAGACAGGAAGGTGGTAGAACTAGAGGACATGAATTGAGGTTGAAGGGGGGCAGACTCAGGAGTAATGTCAGGAAGTATTTTTTCACGGAGAGGGTGGTGGATACATGGAATGCCCTTCCGCGGGAGGTGGTGGAGATGAAAATGGTAGTGGAATTCAAACATGCGTGGGATAGACACAAAGGAATCCTGTTTAGAAGGAATGGATCTATGGAATCTTAGCGGACATTGGGTGGCGACATCGGTATTTGGAGAATAAAACTGGTGCAGGGCGGTATTTGTGACCTGGATTGGCCACTGTTGCAAACAGAATGCTTGGCTTGATGAATCTTTGGTCTGTCCCAGTGTGGCAATACTTATGTACTTCAGTGCACGTTAAGGCATAATTTAGGAGTACACCAAGCACTACTCACACCTGTATGCCTAGTTCCTCCTCATGTTATGTCTGCCCCCCCCCCCCCCCAAAAAAAAAAAAATGTTAAGTCTTGCTATGCCAGAGTTTCAAAGATTAGTTGGACTTCTCCTTCCCAACACCTTTAATAAATGTTAATTTCGCTCACTCTAACCTGCTATGTAGTGCCAGTATCTGGGCCCTGAGCCAGCCTCACTCACAGCATCACAGATGGGTAACAGGAAATGGCAAGACATGTTAATTGTTAGCTCTAAGCTGATTTAGAGAATCCATTTTAAAATGCAAAGACAAACCATCATGAATACCAGAGATTCTTGTCACCTGCAAAGCAGCAACCTGAGCTTCTAATACTTTAGCCCAATTATCAACCTGGAACATATAATTCTCAGAGGACAAGCAGGCCATATTCTCACTGGTGGGTGATGTCATCCATGTTGCCTGATGCGGAGCTTGAATAAGCTAATACAGCATTAAGAACATGCGCTGCATCTCCATCGCACATGCATGAATGGCTTCCTGTCCACTGTAAAAGCACGGGACCTGCAGTCTCTCTTCATCCACCATGAGGAGAGAATGCGTTGTTCCGCACTTCTCACAGTGTCTGGAGCGTGAGTATTTTTTGAGCATTTTGTGCCTTTCCTTTGAGGTTTTTTGCTCATTTTGTTTTGTTTTCTTTAGAAAAATTTCCTCTCCTTTCTTTTATAAATTAAGTTTGTTTTTTTTCCCACTTAAGTTTTATTTTTACTGCACTTGATAGGCCCTCTTAGGCCTGAGCTTCAGTCAAGCTCTATTTTTCTAGTGTTTGCCCCTTTTTTTCCATCACCATCGAGCCGTTTGATTTGGCCACGGCTGTTTTCCCTGAGCTCACCAAAGGAACAAGGAAGTAGTCGCACAAGTCGTGGGATCTCACGTATATGTCGTCACAACCGCAAGAGTGTTATTCAACGACATGTATGTTGACAGTACTCTTTTGTTAGATATTTTACCATAACATTAGAGATTTATCGGACCCCTGAGGCAGGCCTTTGTGCCGAAACATGGCCGTGTTGGGTCATTTTTCAGCTTGTTTATAATAAAGATTCTCTGATATTCTCTTTGGATCCAAACTCACTTTTGTACTTATTACTCATGGTTCCATGAGGGTTTGCTCCTCCTTTGTTCTCATCTAAATGCCCCTTAAGGAAATGATTGAAGTCTTCCTCTAGAAGTAGGACATCTCCATCCACCACCAAAACACAGGCTTGAGAGATTAAGGTTTCAAAACCGAGTGTGTGCGCCTGAGAGGAAAAGCAGCCGCTCAGGAAGCAATGGGCAGAAAAGCAGCACCGGAGGAAGACCTGCAGTGTTTGCTCCTCTAGATCTTCCCCAGCCTCCAAGGGGGGGCTGGCGCTGGAGTTTTCTCTCTCCTGCTCCTTTTGGGACACAATCACTTGGGTTCAGGAGCAGGAGAGAGAGACAGACCCTGGCGCTGGGTCCCCCTTGGAGGCCCAGGTCTGGTGAATTTTGCCCCCCCCCCCTGCTCCCTCCCTCTCGGCGGCCCTGGGGACCTTCCACATAGCAGTGCTCATCATGCTGGAGTGGAAGAGCAGCCTAGTGATTATAACACAGAGGCTACACCCAGGGAAGCTCAGTTCACATCTTGCTTCTGCTCCTTGTGATCTTAGGCAGGTCATTTAACCCTCATTGCCTCAGGTACAAACTTAGGGGGTCTTTTACTAAAAATTAGCTCAAGTTATCTGCAGCAGGGCCCATTTTATTCCTATGGGCCCTGCTGCAGATAACTCAAGCTAATCTTTAGTAAAAGACCCCCTTAGATTGTAAGTTCTCCAGGGACAGGGAAATACCCCAGTGTACCCAAATGTAGCTCACCTTGAGCTACCACTGAAAAAGGTGTGAGCAGCATACAAATAAATAAAAATTGCCACTGGACTGACTATTTCTCTTCCTCTTTCTCATAGATTTAAACATTATGCATGTCTTTCTACAGGGCTCTCTGAGACACTACCTGACTCATCACACCAGTGACTGGGGTATCACCCTGCGTCTGGCCCTGTCTGTGGCTCGAGGCTTGGCATTTCTCCATGCAGAAATGTGGCGAGATGGTGAGAACTTAATCCCGTCTTTGGGGGGTGGGCACAGCTAACTGAAAACAAAAATGGGAATCTCTTTTCTTTAAAGAAGGAGATTGATGACTGGTTATACTATAACAAAACAGGCAGAGACTTTCTCATGAAGGATTCTTCCTGTAAAAGCAAAACTTCTTCAAAGGCATTTTTCATGGGTAAAACAGTGTCTTAGGTGCAGAAAACAGTCTTTTATATAATAGCCCAGAGTAAACGCACCTAAACTGATTTATATATAAGCCTGTATATGCATATGTTTATCTGACCTGAGCAGAGTTGGGATGAGGTTTGGACTTTGTGCATTCAGCAGAGCCTTTTGTAAAATTCTTGCAATTGTGAACATGCTGTCCTTGATGATCCAATTCCTATCTAAGGGGGTCTTTTACTAAGCAGCAGTAGGCCCAACGTGGGCTTACCGCTCGCTAAACTAGAAGTACCGCCAGGCTACCACAGCAGCCCGGCAGTAGTTCCCACCCCCAGCAGGCACCGTTTCCAGCGCTACAAAAATATTTTGTTTACCCGGTGGCAATCGGGCAGTGCCGAGCGCTGCCCAGTTACCACCAGTGTCATGTCCCCTACCTCAACACAAACGGCGTCCTCGGGCTGCGTGGGGTCCCGTCAACAGGCACACTTGACTGGCACTGCATGAGCCATGTGTGTGTAGTCCTCTCTGGGTTTGTTCAAAGAGCGGTGGTTGCAGGCTCCTTGATTGTTTTGCTTCCACCCACCTGGGTCTGCTCTTCCTCTGTCTGGCTTCCCTTTCTTCTCCTCTATTGGTCTTCCGGTTCCTCCTTCCCCTGCTCTTGTCCTATGGCTGTGCCCCTTCTCCATGCTGATGTCAGATGCCAGCACTTTATCAGCTGAGCTCTCCCTGGACTTCATGCTTCAGCTTCTACTTTGGTAGGTGTTTCTAACTCTGTAGTCTGCTTCTTATCTACTGGTCCCTTGTTGCTGACTTTGCCTGTACCTGGATTACCCTTCTGCCTGCCTAGTGACTTTTACCTGCATCTGGATTACTCTTTTGCCTGCCGCCTGCCTGCTGACTTTCGCTTGTACCTGGATTACTCTCTTGCCTGCCGCCTGCCTGCTGACTTTCGCCTGTACCTGGATTACTCTTGCCTGCTGACTTTCGCCTGTACCTGGATTACTCATTTGCCTGCCGCCTGCCTGCTGACTTTCGCCTGTACCTGGATTACTCTCTTGCCTGCCGCCTGCCTGCTGACTTTTGCCTGTACCTGGATTACTCTCTTGCCTGCCGCCTGCCTGCTGACTGTCGCCTGTAGCTGGATTACTCTCTTGTCCTGCTGCCTGCCTGGCCGATACATTCATCACCCCATTTCTAGCTCCGTCCCGTAAGTCCTGCAGGCCGCCGCAGCTAGGGGCTCAACCTCTGGGGAACGGCGGTCAGCGCAGGTGAATCCCGGGGTTGTCCAGCTGCCAAGCAGAACCTGGTCCGAGTACCAGGCTCAGCAGCGCTCTACTTGGTACAAGAACTCACAAGTCTGACAACCAGGTTAGAGCGGGAACCCTTATCACCCCCCAAAATAGCCGCCTGGCAAGTGCTTCACTTGCCACACAGCCATTTCTTTAAAAAAAAAAAAACAGCCTTTTACCCCCTGCGATAAAAGGAGGCCTCAGTGTGTGTCAAAAACATGCACTGACCCAGTGCAGGCCCCCTTTTGCTGCAGCTTAGTAAAAGGACTCCTCAATACCTTATACAGAATAGGGCAGCAAAACACATAATTTAGATCTGTTTCAGAAATATGAGAGCGACCAAAGAAATGTACTGTTAATCCAAGCAGGGCATTTGAAATTAAATTGTATCTGGCAGGCTTTGCTCCATGTTTATCCTGGCAGCAATAGCAAATTAATGCCTTTGCAGAAAGGACTTGATACAACTGGTGAAGAGGTTGTAGTGTCTTATTTATCTGTTCCAATTAGCTAAAGAAACAATTGTAGCTCTTCTAATTCACCCAGACCCAGATGCACTAAACAATCGTTAGAGACCTTCCCTTACCGATTCCCTTAGCGAATCGGTAAGGAACGGGCATGCATCAAGGAATAGAAATGCAAATGAGCTGCTCGTTGTAGCTCACTTGCATTCTCTATTCCATCATTAAACACTTGGCCTATCGGCCGGTCGAGCATGTGCAGAGCAGCCAAGCATTATGCTGGCTACTCTGCGCATGACAAATACACCTCCCTGTGCCGCCGGAAGACGCTGCGCCGCTCACCCCCTCCGATGCGGCTCGATCCAGAGGACAGTGCAGTTGAAGACGCCCATCCAAAAAAAAACGTCCATTTTGGCCATCATTCCCCTCCCGCAATAATAAAAACGTCCTTTTTGGCCATGCTTCACTCAGCTGAGAGACCTGGAAGTCTCTGAGCCAATCACAGCAACACATTGTATCTGCTTTTGTGCAGGTGGCCCTGAGGGCATTAAATAGCACTTATATATTTGAAAATAAAATGTAGATTTACTACATTACTTCTCCCACCCAAACATACTTTCGGAAAACACCTCTTTTTAATTTGGCTGAAAGTACACATGCTGCAGAAGTTTGCACGTGCCTTCAGCCAAGCAGAGAATGTCAGTATACAGCTAAGCTATTTCACCAAAGTAATGAGTGGGAAAGCGCGGGGTACAAAAAAAAAATGGTTCTGAAAATTGCTCTCTTAACAGGCAACAGTTGTATATCCTATGGGGTCCTTTTACAAAGGCGCGCTGAAAAATGGCATGCGGTAGTGTAGGCGCGGGTTTTAGGTGCATGCCGATCCATTTTTCAGTACACCTGTGAAAAAGGCCTCTTTTTTTTTGCCAAAAATGGCCATGTGGCAAAATCAAAATTGCCGCGTGTCCATTTTGGGTCTGAGACCTTACTGCCAGCCATTGACCTAGCGGTAAAGAATCCGGGCAGTAATGACCTACGTGCATCAAATGCCACGTAGCGCGTGTCCATTACTCATGTCTGAAAATAAAAAATATTTTTCAGACGCGCGTATTGGACGCACCCCAAAAATGAAATTACTGCAAGAGCCACACGGTAGTCGGGCGGTAACTCCATTTTGGCGTGCGTAGACGCTTACACGGCTTAGTAAAAGGACCCCTATATTTGTATCCATCCCTCTTTTTTTTAAACCTATAACTGGTGCTATGATTGGGTCCCAGGCTCTGACCTGTCCTGTTCTGTCACCTCTCTTCTCAGGCTACTATAAAGCAAGCATTGCCCATCGGGACTTGAGCAGCGAAAATGTGCTGGTGAAGGATGATAGAACATGTGTGATCTCAGACTTTGGCCTTGCCATGCTGCTTCAGAGACCCCAGAAGGGGAAAAGCAAGGGAGCAGGATTCAGCTCTTATCACTATGGTATGAATCGGGCCTACTCTGCTGTGCCGTGTAACATGTACCTGTGTGTTTCTTTGTGTAATATGTGTCTGCATGTTTTGCACATGTGACAGAGATGTGTAGGCCCCTCCCGTTTCTCTGTCCCAGGCAATGGTTAATTTGGGAAATACCCTCAGAGGGTGAAAAATCTTATATAGGCTCCCAGTTAGTAGATTATATTATGCTGTCCCTCTGTTTTTTACAAACCAATACAGTCAAATTAGTTTGAAAGAGAAAGAGGATGCTGGGAATTAGAAAAGGTTCAAAGAAGAGCAACCAAAATGATAAAAGGGATGGAATTGTTCTCCATATGAGGAAAGGCTAAAGAGGTTAGAGCTCATTTTGGAAAAGAGATGGCTGAGGGGGGATATGATTTGAGGTCTACAAAATCCTGAGTGGTGTAGAATGAGTAGAAGTGAATCAATTTTTTACTGAAGAAGTACACAGACACTCAATGAAATTACATGGAAATACTTTTAAAACAAATAGGAGGAAATATTTTTTCACTCAACAAATAGTTAAGCTCTGGAACTCATTGCCAGATGTGGTTTGTAAAATTGCTACTTCCTCTGGAAACTGTCCCCTGTGGCATCTAGTCCTCCACCCTGGCTAACCACCCCCCATGGCATCAAACTCCCTTATGCAGCATGAGACGCCTCCTATATGCAGCCCCTTCCATGGTAGCAGACCCCCATGGCATCCATTATCTCATGGCAGCAACCCCCTGATCCACCATGTCATGCCCCCCAGGCCCAAAGCCTCCCTGAGGGCAGAAGAGCCAAAGAGGCTTCCCCCCCCCCCCCCCACACATACTTCCTGGGCTTACCAAGATGGTCCTTAGGGTCTAATGGGGCACCTTGACGATGCCAGCCCTCAAAATAGTCACCAAGACCTCTAGTGGTATTACCAGTGGGGGTGGGGAGCTGTGGAGGGAGCCCCTTTGGTCCTTCTACCCTTGGGTGGGGACTTTGGGCCTCAAGGGGTTGGTACTATGTGGTGGGTGTTTTCCTACCATGTGGGGGATGGGGGGATTTCATCTGCGGGTTTCCCATGGAGGGGTCTTCTTTCAGGTACAGACTGCTGTCCTGGAGGGTGGATGGATCAGGGGGGTGCTATGAGGGTCTCCTGTCGGGGGTGGGGCTTAGGGGAGGGCCCAAGTGATGGTATTTACATCTGCCCTTTACAACCAGCAGTTACGCATGCCTCAGGGCAGATGTAAATTCTAACATCTATCTTTTTCAATACAGATATAGGAAATGAACATCTGTATTGTAGGCCTGCCCAGGATTCTCCCCCTGTCTGCCCTACCCAGTTCCCCTTGACATATGAATATAGGAAGCATCCCCACATGTGAATGGTCTGAAATGAGATTTAAATGTCTGGGCCTCTCCAGACATTTAAATGCTGCCATTTACACCTGGGGATACCTCTTTAATAAAGACCTTACTGTCCAAATTCTTATGGAAGAAGACAAATCCTAGGATTGCTTTATAAAAACTAAAAACAGTATGGGATAATGGAGGGGTGAACTTCTCTGATCAGTATTACTTGACTTTTATACTATGTTTTGAGGCAGTCTGGTTATTAGAGACAGACTCAACACTTCTTCCACTAGGTTGGCTGGTACTAGATAAAGGTTTTATAGCTCCTAGCTCTTATGAACCTGTTTGGAGTGAAGCTGGGGAATGCTTACAAAGGCTGGGATGCTGTCAGAGCTACCCAAGAAGCCATTGGTAAATTAGATAGCTCTCTTCAGTCTACTGGGATGGATAGTCAAGAAATACTGCTAGGGAAGAAACTTGAAATTCCAGATTGGTTGGTTCTGCCTATATTGGCACAAATGGTTAAAAACAGATAGAAGTATTTCTTAATATTCAGAAAGTGGTTTGAAAACATTGTGGTAATAATTATATGTAAATAATGGAGGAAAAAAGCCTCTGCAGCCCCGGTCAAAATATTTATTTATATGACTCATGGGGTGGACTCTTCATTGGCTGAAAAAACCCCAGTTCTTTTTTTTTATATTTATATATTACTAGTAAGAGGCCCGTTTCCAACAGAAATGAAACGGGCGCTAGCAAGGTTCCAGGGCCCCCTCCCTAGCTCTCTTCCTCCCCCTCCCCTCCCTCTCCTCCCCTTCCAGTTCCAGGACCGGCCCTCCCAGTCGAGTTCCAGGACCCCCTCCAATTCCAGACCCCCTCCCTCCCTCTCCTCCCCTGCCCTCCGAATTCCATGCACCCCCCGCGCCTCCCTCCCGCTCTCTCTGTGGCCTTCGAGTGGAAGCAGGACGTGTGTGGCTGCCCCTCCCCTTCGTAAGTGCCGGCTGTTCTTTAAAACGTTTACCTTCTGTTCCGCCGGCAACAGTGAAGTCGAGCAAACAGGAAATGAGGGCGGGACCAGAGGCACAGCTGAAACAGAAGCAAAGGCAGTCTGAAGCGCCATGCCGTGCCTGCTCGACTTCACTGTTGCCGGCAGACCAGGAGGTAAAAAAGAACAGCTGGCACTTACGAAGGGGAGGGGCAGCCGCACACATCCTGCTTCCACTCGGAGGCCACAGAGAGAGAGGGAGAGAGGCGCAGGGCGGTGTGGAACTTGGACGGGAGTGGAAGGAGGGAGGGGTGCATGGAACTCAGGGTGGCGGAACTCGGAGGAGAGGGGGGGCGTGGAACTCGGATGGGAGTGGAAGGAGGGAGGGAGGGAGGTAGGGGGTCATGGAACTCGGAGGGGAGGGGGCTTGAACTCGGGGGGGGGGGGGGATTCTGTAGTCACCTCCGGTGGCTGGTGCTGGCTTCCCTTCCCATTGGTCCGCCCTTTGACGTCATCCCCAGGGCGGACCAATGGGAAGTGTGTTACGAACCCAGGCATCCAGATGGAGATGCAAATTATTATATAGGATATGTTATACAATTACTGTTTAAAACCACTTTCTGAATATTAAGAAATACTTTTATCAAATTTTGTGGTTTAGTCCTTTTTTGAGTTAAAAGCAGATAGCCATTAAACATGCAGGATTTTTGCTGGCTACAATGAATTCATTGCATTAAGAGCTAAAATAAACATACCAAACCTGCATCCAGTTCTGGAACTGATACATGTTCTTGTAGAACTATGCAAGAATGGGCATCTGGCCTCCACATTCTATAATTAACTTTAAAGTGCAAAATTTTCCCAAGTTTGCAGGTCTCCAAAGGGTATGGGAGTTACATAGTGGTTTGCATGAGGATCAAACAGACTGGAATATATTTTGGTCCTACTCAAATAGGCCAAACTTATCAGACTGTTTTTTGTTGCTGGTAGAGCTCCTGGGGTCAGGCGCATGTTGGCACCATAAGCAGGAGACAGGATCTCTTTAACATATGCTGCCTGAGTGCAGTAAAATAAGGCTGATTTAGGATAAAGTTTGGGAGATAGCATCTCAAATATTACAGGGGAAAATCCAGATATTGCTTGCAGTTGTAATAGCCATTATGCAGCAAATGGTGATGGCGAACTGGAAAAATTATCTCAGCAATTCTGGTGGACTTCAATATGTATCAGTAGCCTAGCCAAATGTGGAACTGAGCCCAAAGTGGGTGAGCACAACATTTTTCCTTTGCCCCTACCCCCACCCTCTGCCCCAGCGATCCCCAACTCAAATTATTTCAAATTATAAATACTTGAACTGGCAGGGATCCCCCAAGTTCCATCAGCTGAAGAGATCCTCCTCCAGCGGCCAGAATGCTCCCCCAAAACTAGGCATATGCAGGGGGAGGGAGACATAGGCCATGGACAGTGCTGACTGCAGAGCATAGGGGAGTGTTCAGGTCGTCAGAGGAGGCCCTCTTCAAGCTGGTGGGGCTTGGGGATCCCCACCAGCCATAGTAAAGATGCTGCAGTTTGGGGTGAGCTGGAGCCCACCACAGGTATGCATATGAGAAGACTGTTGAAGAGTATCTCACTAGAATTTAAGGGACTCTTGTATCTCTCTCTGGGTTATGTATGAACAATTTATTTATCATTGGTAGCCTCCCCCTAGAATTGTTTTTGAACTTTTTTTTTTTTGCTTGTTTGATGGTGCTGTCAACATGTCTGTATCTGGTTAAATATTTAATTAAAAAAAAAAAAGGAAAACAAAAGGAAAATGACTACTCATTGTTAGCATTATGTATGTTTCTTCTCTATATCATTGCTATATATGTGTCATCATTTTGACCTTGGAACTGAGACAATCAAAAATTAAAATATATATGGGGTAGAAAGACTTTATGGTGGTGTCTATATTGTTTTTATGTTTGGGATGTTGCCAAATTTTTCAGAGTTCGGTGCAGTTCGGAAAATCCCCAAACTGCATAAAGTCAGTTGAGGCAGAAATAGAAAATGTACGGAACTGAAATAGACCAGGGGATTACAGGTGTTTCTTGTGTGCCTCTGTTTCTCACATGTAGCACATTTTTCACATGCCTCTGAATTTTTTTAAAAAACTTGCCTGACATACTATATGTTTCTTGGTGATTAATGTACTTGTCTGTTTTCCAGACAGGGACACTGAGGTACATGTCTCCTGAGATGCAAGATGGCTCGGTGAATCTGCAGAGCTGGGAGTGTGCACTCAGACAGGCCGATGTGTACTCCCTGGGGCTCCTCCTCTGGGAAATCTTCAGCAGGTGCAGCAGTCTGTACCCAGGTGAGAGCAGGCTGCCCTGCTGACCAGCACAGCAACAGGGGCTGAAGCTACATTGAGTGGGACCTGATAATCTCTCATGTTTTCTTTGTCTCCCTCTCTCTTCTCCAGTATGCTTTTACTCCTCTTTCCTTTAATAATAATAATTTGTTTTTATTTCTCCATCTCTTTTCTCCCTGCATTATAGCTTATGATTTCCCCTATGTCAAATGGCTCTCGAGGCATTCCAGTGTGATATAATTGAAACCAAATATTTTTCTCTTTCTCCATTTTGCTTTCTATCTCCTCTCTCCTTTTGCTTTATCATGTCTTACCTCCACTCTGCTTTTTCTTTAACCTTCCTCCCAACCTTATCATTATCCATCTCTCTGTTTCTCCATTTCCTCCTTTTTCTTTCCCCTGTTTTTTTCCCTTTCTAATGTCCCTCCTTCTCTCTCTATCTTATCTTTTACTCTTCCCTTATATTTTCCTCCTTTTTGGTATCACTCCTTTTCCTTCTGTTTCTTTCTATCTGGCTCGGGGTCTCTCTCTGCCTTCTTTTTTTTTTTTTTCCTGTTTCTGAATCTCTGCTCTTCAGGCTGTGTGATACCTGAATTCCAGCTTGCCTTTGAAGCTGAGCTGGGGAGTGAACCCACCTTTAGCACACTACTGGAGCTGGTGTTGGAGGACAGAAAGAGACCAAAGTTCCCTGAAATATGGAAGGCGAACTCAGAGGTACAACAGCTTCATGTTTGCTATATATTTAAAAAACTTTGGTACAGAGATGCCAAGCTTCACTTATTAGGAGTGTATCACACTCATTTCAGGGCTCTCTGACTCTCACACTTGGAGCCCCCTTCTCTCACTCATTAGAGCCTCAGGGCCACTGTACTAATCCTGATCGCTGCTTTCAATCCATGGGAATTCTTAACTAAAATGTCCATCTACACCACAAGACCTCTCAACTCCCAAAAAGCTCTTTGGACTCCTTTGCTGTTGTAAAGTAACAAGAACAGTGGGAAGTGGACCAGGCACTCCAGGGACAAATCAAGGAAGATTCAAATTCTCAATGGAAACAACATTTATTGATAAAAGACTTGACACAGCACTGTGTTTCGGCCAAAAGGCCTGCCTCAGGAGTAAACACTCCCCCAAAGACTTTGGCAGGGGTAGTTGTGAAGATATAACACATGTCCCCTGGATTCAGCACTTGAAAATATAAAAATTCATGCTCATGCAGGCCGCCTCTGCATACTCTCGAAGAAGTAGAACCTATGGCAGAGGTGGCCTGTGTGTCTATGAATTCTTATATTTTCGAGTGCTGAATCCAGGGGGCTTTATCACAGCTATGGTCACGCCCTCATATCCAGACTCACCTCTTCCTCTGGTGGTCAGGTTCTGCAGCTTCTCCGAACTGCTTTTTCCCTGTTTCTCAAGCCATATTAGTGTGTTTCAAGCCTCTTTCCTGAGGGCATGACATCAGTGAGGGCTCTCTTAAGGAACGATGGGACATTCAAACTTTGCCTTTGCAACAGAGGTCTTCAAGAATGTTCTAGCGTTTGTGTGTTGCACTTCAGATTGTTCTGCCTTATCTGCTTAGCCTTGTACTGTGCTTTGTTTGCTTTGCCTTGTGCTCTGCCTTGAGTTCTGCCCTGACTGCCTTGCCTTTAGTTCTGCCCTGTCTGCCTTGTTTGCCTTGCCTTGTGCTCTGCCTTGCCAAATTTGTACCTTGTTCCTTCACCCTGTTCCAGCCAAGGCAGCTCTTCTCCAGGTTCCTGTTCCAGCCAAGCCAGCCCTGCTCCAGGTTCCTGTTCCAGTCAAGCAAGTCCTGTTCCTGGTTTCCAAGCTCCAGTCCAGTGTTCCAGCTCTAGTTCAGCTTTCAAGCCCCAACCCAGCTTCCAAGCTCCAGTTCTAGCCCAGGTGATTTGCCTGCTGCTAGCTAGTCTCTGGCAGCAGCCCAAGGGCTCATATTCCTTGAGTTTGTGACAGAGACATGTGTTTTATCTTCACAACTACCCCTGCCAAAGACTGGGGGAGTGTTTACTCCAGAGGAAGGCCTTTTGGTAAAAACACAGTGCTGTGTCAAGTCTTCTATCAATAAATGTGTTTCCATTGAGAATTTGAAGTTTTCTTGGTTTGTCCCTGGAGTACCTGGTCCACTTCCCACTGTTCTTGTTATTTTGTGTACTTCATGTGATTTCAGCATTCTTCCTCCAAGGTAGACTTTCTCTGTCTCCTTTGCTGTCGTGTCCTACTCAGGGCCCCACTCTTGCCTCAGGGTGAGCCCAAGACCGTCAGAGCTTCCCCCTCCCAGGGGTTCTATATCATATATCATCCAGAAGATACCAATATTTCTCTCCTGGGAACATCAGGGGCCCTATGCCTCTATGGATCTTCTTGACAAGTCCCTTGTTTGTCCACCTATGTAAATCAGATGCAAATGAGCAAAGTTTCAGTTCTGGGTCCTCTCCCCCTCTCTCTCCCCACTCAGGAAACAGTGCAAACAACTCCAGGAAGGGTTAGTCCTCCCCTGCCACCTCCTACGTAGCCTTCCCTACAGCCACCCAAGCAGGGTTCCCAACGTTCATCTTAACTGCATTAGCAGGGATTATACACAAGTTGTCTTTCTGTAGGAACGGTTTAGGATATCTTCTTGTGGTTGGGGGTTCCTGTTCTGTCACACTTACCTACCTACCTACCTACCTAGTTGTTCTGGGTCAGGATTTTCCAAACTTCAGACTCCTCTGAGTCTAGCTAACTGCTGGCCCGAAGAAGAAGGGAAGTCCTATTAAGTATACAGAGAATCCAAAATTGTCTAAACCCTGCTGTTAGCAATGGTTTGAAGAACTGCAATGCTCTCTAAATTTAGGAGCAGCTACAGTAGATGAAGATCCTTTAAAGAGTCTGCCTAAAAAAGAATGGAGAAAGAACTCCTTGCAGACAAGCAGCCAAGAGGGGGCCCTGGACTGTCTGTCAACAAAGGTATATCATTCAGGGGAGGAGAAGAACCTCCTCCTGGGTCAGCTAGTATGAGGTCAGGACCAACCTTCAAGTCAATACAGCAAGGTAGGGAGAACTAACTGCTATACTGCTGAATTAGAGGAGGACTCAGGGCAAGCAAATAGATGTATATGGCAACAAAGAGAAGAGAAGGACTACCTCCACATTCAACTGGCCAAAGCTCAGAGCTGGTTTATGAAACAAGCTCAAGAAATGAAAGAATATGAGGACAGTCTGAGAACCCTTATACAGCAAAATGGAAAATTTATGGCTGAACTTTGGTCCATCCTTGATATGGTGGAAGAAGAGAGGAAAGGGTTGTTGGAAACAATTGAGCAACAGGCTGAAGAAATAAGGCAGTTGAGGATCAAACCGCTGGATGAGGACCTTGTACAAGCTGGACTGAAGTTGAAATCTAAGTTCCTGAAAGTCCCGTCAGTATCCCAGGAAAAGGAGTGGAATATTAGAGTTAAAATTTGGTTTGGAAACCCAGACTGCAGAAATGACCCAGCAACCAGAGCAACTGAACCTCACGAGACCTTTCTGGAAGATTCTCCCGGGGCAGGCCAAGGAACTGCTCAAAGAACTGCAGGAAGCCAAAGAGATCACCTGGGTAACTGAAGAACAATAAGAGAGTGTCCAGGGGGGGAGGTTAAGCGGCTGCAGCAGGTGGCAGGCACAGTATTCCTGTGGAAGTACTCCAAGCTGCAAGGGCAGTTAAGAGGAGCCTGGTGGATTTATAATATGGCACTAGAATGAGTCCAAATGCTGGCCAGCATGAAAGCAGCTAAGCTGGATCGTGGTACATGGGTCTTGTGGGAACACATAGGGCAGGACCAGGCTCAGCTGGCCCAGGTGGAAGTATCTAACCATGTGATGCACAAGGAGCTGGATACCTTCCCAGAGGAGAGACCCCTTCAATGAGCCGGCCAAACCGCAGTGTGGAAGACCAGCCCAGTGAAGTCCTGAGCAACACTGAGGGAAACCCACTGGGAGCCCAGGAGCACCCTAACCAGGAGATCCAGGTTGTTAAAAGTAAACTGCTCCTCCACCAGAAGGGTTAGCTGGAGAAGAGGAGATCTGCAGGATATTGAGGACGAGAACCTGAGTAATCGAAGTCCTACCTGATCACAAGGTTTGCTGGGCCAAGCTCACTCCCACACAACTGCCTGTGACAACAGGAAGCATGACAAGGGACCTGGGCAAGGAAAAGGGGAGGAGTCCAAGCAATTTATCTGGCAAGACAAGTCCTGGTTTGTATCAAAGGCCAAGGAGCAAGTCCATTTCAATGCCAATTGCTGGATCCAAGAAAGACTGAAGAGAGCAGCCAGTATCCACTGAGCCCAGATCCCAGATGAGTATCCCAGATGTGCCACGGAGCTTCAGTGTAGAAACGCAAACCACAGAATGGGGAGTGAAGGCACTGTTATGGGCAGAAAGCCTAGACAGCCTATCTATCGCCAGCTGGAATCAACTGGCTGAGGTCTCCCGGGAAGCAGGGGAGTTCATAATACCCAGGGGCTGTGGCAAAGGAGTTAGCCAGACACTCAGGATTGTAATTTACATTCCTGGAGATTTCCCCTTGTTAAGAGCCACACCTGTCAGTGCCAGCAAGCTAGATTGGAACTGCAAGAGCCCAGTTGAGGCCATGCAGATCTGTTAGCCTACCAACCAACTTTTCCTGGGCATGAGTAGAAAATCGACGCTCACTTCAAAACTGTTCTGCACTTTCCTTACCGAGCCTTGCAGAATTTCCACACCTCTCATTGGCATGCGATTTCCTTTGATCATCGATCGCTGTTTCAAAATTGGTAATTTTAACCGTGCATATTGATGCACTCAGTATTTAACTACCACTTTTGAGCATCAGGGCCTATATCATCCAACATATTCAACTTTTTCAGAATGCAGCAGTAAAATTCATCTACAATGCAAACCATTATGACTATGTTACCCCTTTACTGGTAACAACATTGGTTACCAATACAAAGCGAATTCAGTATAAAATTCTCCTCCTAATGCATAAAACATTCTACACGGGGATGCCACCCTCTCTCTCAAGAATGCTTGTTCCACATCAGGCAGCAAGAACACTACACTCCATGTACGGGAATATGACTTTTGGGCACTGCCGTTTTTGACGCCTGTGACTGCTGTATTGACACTGGACTTTTGGGCACCCAAATGGGCATCTAAAAGTCTTCCTCCCTCAACCCCCCCACCACCAGCACCACCACCACCACACTCACTGGGATCTGAGTGCAGGGGAAGGGGGGCTTTTGGAATCTCCCATTTGGGTTTTCAAAAGTCTAGCGACAATGTATATAGGTGCCCAAAGGGTGGCACCTATATCCTAGTGTCCAAATGGCAGTGTCCAAAAGTTCTGCTTTGCTGTCATATGTCTATATCTATATATCATCGTGTATACATAGTTGTGGAATGCACTACCTAAGGCCCCGAAAACTATTGACGAAATAACTAATTTCCGCAAATCTTTGAAGACACACCTATTCAACAAGGCCTACAAAGAGAACCCATAGCCAGACTAAACTACCTCATCAACCTACCCAGTTATTCAAGTCCACCGTTAACACTATCCTGCCTAACACTTTCCTTCTCTCTTCCCTTACTTAATCTACTATTACTTATTACTTATATCCGACATCTTGGAATGACTATGTCATAACCAAACTCTGTAAGCCACATTGAGCCTGCAAATAGGTGGGAAAATGTGGGATACAAATGCAATAAATAAATATAAAACAGAGTTTTCTATTTTAAATTATAATATCCGATTACATACTTTTTTCAGGATCTTTCTGGGAGGGTGGCGTTGGGGTGATCATAATTGTTGAATTTTATCACAATTTCAGAGGAGCTGAGCAACATAAGAAGATAAGCTTGCCATACTGGGACAGACCAAAGGTCCATCAAGCCCAGTATCCTGTTTCTAACAGTGGCCAATTCAGATCACAAGTACTTGGCAAGATCCCAGAACAGTAAAACAGATTTTATGCTGCTTATCCTAGAAATAAACAGTGGATTTTCCCAATTCCATCTTAATAATGGTTTATGGACTTTTTTTTTTTTAAGAAATTAGCCAAACCTTTTTTTAAACCCTGCTAAGCTAACTGCTTTTACTACATTCTCTGGCAACAAATTCCAGAGTTTAATTACACGTTGAGTGAAGACATATTTTCTCCAGTTTGTTTTATTACTTAGTAGCTTCATTGCGTGCCCCCTAGTTCTAGTATTTTTAGAGCGAATAAGCAAGCAATTCACATCTACCTGTTCCACTCCACTCAGTATTTCATAGACATATCATATCTCCTCTCAGCCATCTCTTCTCCAAGCTGAAGAGCTCTAACCACTTTAGTCTTTCCTCATAGGGAAGCCGTCCCAACCCCTTTATCATTTTCATTGCCCTTCTCTGTAACTTTTCTAATTCCACTATATCTTTTTTGAGATGTGTTGGCCAGAATTGCACACAGTATTCAAGGTGAGGTCTCACCATGGAACAATACAAAGGCATTACACCATTTTCATGTTTTGTTTTCCATTCCTTTCCTAATAATTCCTAATATTCTATTTGCTTTCTTAGACGCCGCTGCACATTTGAGCAGAGGGTTTCAACCAGTGCATTTTTCTAGCAAAAAAGGTGCCAGTACTCAAATATCAAGCCATTCTTCAGGGGTGGGGTGATCACTGATAGACCCATCCCACAATAGCCAGGCCCCCTGCAACCAGTCACAGAATCCATGACAAGGCAGAATTTGTATGTAGAGCCTGAGGTCTTTCATTAAAACTTGGGGACCATAGGTCAATTTTAGCAGACAATGGAAAAGGTGCTGGTACTCAGTATCCCCTCAAAAAAAGCCCTGGTTTCAACATATCCTTGATGACAACTAGATCCTTTTCCTGGTTGGTGACTCCTAATGTGGAACCTTGCATCACGCAGCTACAGTTTGGGCTCCTCTTTTCCACATGCATCATTTTGCACTTGCCTCAGCCTCCCAGTCTTATAAGGTCGTCTTGCAATTTTTCAACTTTGAATAACTTTGCGTCATCACCAAATTTAATTACCTCACTAGTTATTTCCATCTCTAGATCATTTATAAATATGTTAAAAAGCAGCAGTCCCAGCACAGACCCCTGGGGAACCCCACTGTCTACCCTTCTCCATTGAGAATACTGACCAATTAACCCTACTATCTGTTTTCTATCTTTTAATCAGTTTTTAATCCACAATATGACATACCTCCTATCCCATGACTTTCAAATTTCCTCAGTAAAGTTGAATGTTTCATGAGGTACTTTGTCAAAAACCTTTTGAAAATCCAGATATACAATATTGACTGGCTTACCTTTATTCACATGTTTATTCAACCCTTCAAAGAAATCTAGTAGATTGGTGAGGTAAGATTTCCCTTGACTAAATCCACGTTGGCTTTGTCTCATTAATCCGTGCTTATGTATATGCCTAATATCCTTGCATCAGTCCTATCAGTACACTGTCACTAAACCCAGCTAAGCCTGTAAGCAGTTGGGCTTAGCTGGGTTTAGTGACAGTGTTACTGTCCAAGAACTGCTAGGTCGTGTTCCTCCTCAGTAAGAAAACTGTTAGCTGAGTTGGTCTCATTTTGTTAGTTGCACACTCCCAAGGATCAGAGAGAATGGAGTGGCTGTGTAGAACTTTAAAACACTAGCCCATGCTCAGATTAACAATTGTTTATTAATATATCGATATATGAGGACATACAAGTTTTAGTGGCAGATAAGGTACGTTTCAAACTCTGGACAAAGGCCACCTTGTATAGGGAATTTGGCATCTTAAACACAAAGAATCAAAGGAATATATAAAAAGATTATTACAGGAGCATAGGTTAATTTACTAATCTGCATACATATGGTTTATTGCCTCTGTGATAATCTTCTTCACCCTTTGGCCATCAGATTACCCATTACATATTGAAGTCCTAAATTGCTCCCTAAGTCGAGATACAAATGACTTGCAATGTTTTTCCATTCCTAAAGGTCACATAGTTAAACAGTGAGGTAATAACACATTCAGCAAAATGTCATATATATCTTAGTTAGTGGCATATTCAAGTCTAAAAGCCTGGAGCTATATTCATAAGTATATTCGTAAGATAGAATTTTTTCCCCAGCTGTACTGAAGGGCTTTGGTTTCACCTTTGTTACAGCACTACAAGGACAAAGAACTGACATCAGTGTCACCTTCAGAGCAGGAAAAAGTCACAGTATCGTTTACTGTACTGAATACTGCATGAATCAGGAAGGGATGTGGCCTAGAGCAGGACGGGGTCCATGGGGCAGGTAGTGAATACAAGTGGTAGATAGATGAGAGAGAGAGAGGAGTGGTATCTAAGAGATGCCCAATCTCACATCCTTTTATCTTTCAGATCTACAGCTGTCTGAAGGAAACCCTGGAGAGTTGCTGGGACCCTGACCCTGAGGGACGACTGACTGCTGGATGCACAGAACAGCGCCTTCAGCAGCTCATGGAGTATGGGATTCTGGAAACTGATCAGCATGTGGAGTAATTCTTCCCCCCCCCCCCCCACAACACTACCACCATCTCTACGTATACAACCACATGTAGACCTATATATACACAGGGGCTTAATTTCTGGAGAAATGGCCTGGAACACAGTTCCACCACTTCATTTCAGACTCCAGAGCAAGAATAGCAGAGGTTTTGTACTCCAGGCAGCCAGCACAGAAGAGGATGGGAGAGGATGAGCCTAGAGCAGAGCAGAAAACAGCCACAATGCTTAAATAGCCCAGTCTCTATCTCCTGTGGCTTCTGCTCCTTGCTCCACAGTTCCCTCCCACAGTTATCTACAAATTCAGCCATATATTCACATACCTGGGGAAATTCGAGAACAGGGTGCCTAAGATAAGAGGGTAAGCAGGTGCCTATTTCAAGCCTATTCTATATAGAAAAGTAGGTGTCTTCTTTTCTCTATAGAATACTACTGCAAGTGGCAGAAAGCGTGCCTACCAGGGTCGGCTTAAGGCGCCATTTGAGGCAGGGCTGGAACCCCCCCCCCCCCCCCCGGGCCACATTCTGGCATCTCCCCCCTTCCTTCCTTCCTCCACTCCGTTCCCCGAGTTTACCTTCTTTCTTCATATTTCAAAAGCTGGCAGTGGCATATGTTGCCCTGCCACTGGCCTCTTCTCTACTGCAGCCGCCTCTGAGGAAACAGGAAGTTACATCAGAGAGGCGGCCGCAGTAAAGAGGCGGGTGCCAGCGGCAAGGCAGTGTATGGGAGTCATGCCTGCCGCTGCTGGCTTTTGGAACATAAAGAAAGAAGGTAATCCCAGGAAAACAGGGTGGAGGAAGGAAGGGGGAGATGCCGCTCCCAAAAGAGCGATGCCTAAGACCCCCGCCTCAGGTGGCCTAATGATTGGGTCACTCCTGGTGCCTACACTTAAGGTGCAATTGATTACACCAGCCATATGGCTTGTATAAATGCTTGTGCCTAAATGTTAGAC
Organism: Microcaecilia unicolor; assembly: GCF_901765095.1. Taxonomy (NCBI): domain Eukaryota; kingdom Metazoa; phylum Chordata; class Amphibia; order Gymnophiona; family Siphonopidae; genus Microcaecilia; species Microcaecilia unicolor. The sequence goes on along the minus strand of NC_044033.1, from coordinate 318,040,418 downwards.
AGAATGCACATAAATTTGCATGCTCTGCCTGTGAGCATGGCCACAGTCAAAGTATGCACCATTAAAACATAGCACATATTTTTCCACTAGTCATTATTCCATGATAGAGGTCCTCGGGACACACCTAGCCAGTCAGGTTTTCAGGACATCCTCAATGAATATCTATCTATCTATATATATCTTACCCACGTGAGAAATTTCTTCAAATAGTTACAATAAACATTCACTTTCCCCAGTGACTTGTTCTTTACTCTTTCAATTTTTTAACAAATCTTTATTCATTTATTACCTTAATAAATAAACATAAGTTCACAATATCTGTAAAAAAAAACACCCTTATCCTCACTGCTTCATTCACCACATTACATTCATACCATAATCATAATGTGAATGAAGCAGTGAGGATAAGGGTGTTTTTTTTATAGATATTGTGAACTTATGTTTATTAAGGTAATAAATGAATAAAGATTTGTTAAAAAGTTGAAAGAGTAAAGGACAAGTTACTGGGGAAAGTCAATTAATATATATGAGATAGATTTGCATACAATGGTGGCAGTGCATGCTAATTTATCTTATGCATATTCATTGTGGCTATCTTAAAAAGTAGGCTGACTTGGTGTGTCCCGAAGACTGGGTTGAAAACCTCTGTTCTATGAGATCATTTACACATGCATAAATGACTAGAATATTGCCATATATTTGTGTTTCTGATGCCTAAAACTAGGTGGCTCCTTATAAAATCATCCCCAGTACGCACACACACCTGTACAAACATATATAGCCACATATACACACACATTTAAACCTCACGCACACTCTACAGTATACTGACTTATTTCCTCCCCCTATTACCACTATGTGGTAATCTAGAGGAATGTGCTATGCATTTGTAACTAATAGAGCTGCAAAGTAAACATTTTCCAGTGGTATTTACTGCAGGTTACAGTAAAAACCATAAACAATGAATGTGGTGATTATTTGTGATTTGTACAGCTGTGGCATATTTTTTTTCTATGTTAAATCATTTTTATTGAGCATCATACCATAAAGAGTAACACACAGAACTACAACAAAGTTTATTTGACATTTCACCATCAACATCTTAAAAACTCAACTCCACCACCAGATTTTGCTCACTGAGTTGCCAGCAGTGAGGAAGAAGCACTAGTTCTGGCTGCCCTGGGGCTTTCCCTCTGATGCATCCCGCCTCCTCTGATGCAACTTCCTGTGAGTGGATCGCATCAGAGAGAAGGCTCCAAGGCTAGTGGAAGTAATGTATTCTCTTTTATCACTGTATTTGAAGAATCATGGGCAAGAGAGGGAGAGATACTGGACCCGCATGGGGGGTAGGGAAGGGATTGATGTCAGATCTGCACCTGAGGGAGAGAAAACAATTGATTTCAGATCTACATGGGGGGTGGGGAGGGATTGATGCCTAATCCATGGGAGGGGGTAGCGGAGGGCAAGATACTGTACTGGGAGGAGAGGGAAGAAAAGGGGAGAAATGCTGTACACATGGGGGGAGAGTAGAGAAAATAAAGAGAGAAACCAGACCTGGGGGCTGAGGGAAGAGAGAGGGAGGGAGAAAGGGAGAAAGAGATGCTGGATTGTGGAGGGGAGGGCAGGAGAGATAGAGGGAGAGATGCTGATCCTGGGTTGGGGAGAGTAGGAGGAGGGGAAGAGAGAAGGGATAAGCTGGACAAGGGATGGGACAGGGACATAGAGAAAAGATGGTGCGCATGGAGGGAGCATAGGGACTGGGACACAGAGGTCATGCTATACACAGGAGGAAGGACAGGGACATTGATAGGGCAGATGCTGAACACAGGGTTCGGACAGAGACAATGACATAGAGGAGAGATGCTGGACAGGACGGATAGGAGACACAGGGAAGATGGATGGTGGACACATAGAAATGTGAAATGGACAGGAGACCCTGGCAAGAGAATTAGAAGAGCAGAAAAAAAAACACTGGGCCCAAATGAAATGGAAAAATAAAATGCTCACACAACAAAGGTAAAAAAAAATATTTTAAATTTATTGATTTGAAATGCCAGCTTTTGGAAATGTGCATATATCTGCTATCTTGTGTTTCAGTTTCTATTCCTCTAATATTACTGTATATGCAGAATCTGACTTCTTGAAGTTTCCAGTTCAGTTTTTGCCTTCATATCTCTATTACTGATGTGTGGTCCCTTGTTTTATATTTAAGGGTCTCTTAAAAACCGTGTGCATTTAGATCTTTGGTAGAAGGTACTGATTTCAATATAGCGAGTGATGCTCAAAGGAAATTGCATGAAAATGAGATGCACATAAATTCAGTGAGCAGCTCGGTAGGGGAAGCGCCTAGCACATGCGTAGAACAGTAACTCGGTGTGCATTGATGCTATACACGTGCCTAGCTTTTTTCCCAAGAAGGAACACAACTGCATGTGTGGTGGATGTACATCCACAATATGCTTTTCTTCCATGACAACTTCTAATATAATAAAACGCACCGTGAACGTTCTAATGAGGACAACGTTCTGAAAGGGTTCGTGGGGTTCGTGGCGTTCGTGTTGTGAAGCCAGCCAGGCTGCCAGCCGTCTCTGCCCCGCCGTCGCGTCAAACGTCATGACGTCGACGGCGCAAAAAAAAAACAAAACAAAACGCAGCGTCAAGGAAGGAGGCGGCGCTCCCGACGTCGCTAGCCTTCCCTTCGCTGTGTTCCGCCTTCTTCTGACGTCAAGGATGACGTCAGAAGAAGGCGGAACACGGCGAAGGGAAGGCTAGCGACGTCGGGAGCGCCGCCTCCTTCCTTGACGCTGCCGGAACCGCCGCCACGGAGGTAACTTTAAAAAAAAAAAAAAAAAAGATGTAGGGGGAAGAGAAGAGGGTGGGCAGTTGAACAATGGGAGCGGGAGGGCAGAGGAGAAACGACAGCAAGGATGCGAAGGGGGGGGGGGGAAGAAGAGGGCGGGACATGCTGGGACATGGAGACAGAAGAGCATGGATGCGAGGGGGGGTCATGGAAGGGAGAGAGGGGAATTGCTGGAAAAGGATGAATGGAGGGGGCAGGGGACAGAGAAGCATGGATGGGCATGGATTGAGATGGCAGGGCTCAGGGTGAGAGGGGAATTGATGGAAAAGGATGAATGGAGGGGGCAGGGGACAGAGAAGCATGGATGGGCATGGATTGAGATGGCAGGGCTCAGGGTGAGAGGGGAATTGATGGAAAAGGATGAATGGAGGGGGCAGGGGACAGAGAAGCATGGATGGGCATGGATTGAGATGGCAGGGCTCAGGGTGAGAGGGGAATTGATGGAAAAGGATGAATGGAGGGGGCAGGGGACAGAGAAGCATGGATGGGCATGGATTGAGATGGCAGGGCTCAGGGTGAGAGGGGAATTGCTGTAAAAAGGATGAATGGAGGGGGCAGGGGACAGAGAAGCATGGATGGGCATGGATTGAGATGGCAGGGCTCAGGGTGAGAGGGGAATTGATGGAAAAGGATGAATGGAGGGGGCAGGGGACAGAGAAGCATGGATGGGCATGGATTGAGATGGCAGGGCTCAGGGTGAGCGGAATTGATGGAAAAGGATGAATGGAGGGGGCAGGGGACAGAGAAGCATGGATGGGCATGGATTGAGATGGCAGGGCTCAGGGAAAGAGGGGAATTGCTGGAAAATGATGAATGGAGGGGGCAGGGGACAGAGAAGCATGGATGGGCATGGATTGAGATGGCAGGGCTCAGGGAAAGAGGGGAATTGCTGGAAAATGATGAATGGAGGGGGCAGGGGACAGAGAAGCATGGGTGGGCATGGATTGAGATGGCAGGGCCAGGGAGAAAGGGAATTGCTGGAAAAGGATGAATGGAGGGGGCAGGGGACAGAGAAGCATGGATGGGCATGGATTGAGATGGCAGGGCTCAGGGAAAGAGGGGAATTGCTGGAAAATGATGAATGGAGGGGGCAGGGGACAGAGAAGCATGGGTGGGCATGGATTGAGATGGCAGGGCCAGGGAGAAAGGGAATTGCTGGAAAAGGATGAATGGAGGGGGCAGGTGACAAGAAGCATGGATGGGCATGGATTGAGATGGCAGGGCTCAGGGAGAGAGGGGAATTGCTGGAAAAGGATGAATGGAGGGGGCAGGGGACAGATGGCCATGGATTGGGAGGGCAAGGCTCACACTCTCTCTCTCATATACAATGTCTTTCTGACTCTCACTCTCACACACTCTGTCTCACAATGTATCACATTCACTCTCTATGTGCCACACAGTCACTCACACACTCGCTTGGTCTCATACACTCACTCTCACAGAGAATCTGTGTCTCACACACACTCTCTCTCTCGCACACACACACTCTCACACTGTGTCTCACATACACACTTGCACACACTCTCATTCTCACACACACACTCTCACAAACACACTCACACCCAGACTCACTCTCTCTCTCACACACACACACTCACACTTTCACTCTGACTCTCACACAGTCACTCTCACGTACACTCTCCCAAACATACACACTCCGAGGAAAACCTTGCTAGCGCCCGTTTCATTTGTGTCAGAAACGGGCCTTTTTTACTAGTTTTTAATAGTTTCTTTTTGTAGGGTTCCATGACAACTTTCATACTCCGCGGGTTTAATGTTTATGTGTGCATGTATGAAAACAGTGTGCAGCTTTTTTCCAGCTGCGGGTGCCGTGGACTTGTCTCCACAACTTGCTTCAGCTTTTTTTTTTGGTCCATGAAAACTTTTTCACAGTGCTGTTATATGCGGGACACATGCAAATCCTATAAAAAATATGGCAGCAGATTGCTCTGCTGAGAAGTTGCCATCATGCCATCATGCTATGACAGTTCCAGACCTCATGGAAAATTTCAAATGTTAAAGGTAGGCGCTCTTTTCTGTGCATTGCTTGGAAATGGCTGTGCATTGCTTTGAATGCTCATTTTAATACTAATCAGGTCATCGTAATACATTTGCATATAGGATTATCACTGGCTGTTACTGCAAACGGTAAGATCGTCACAGAACCCCTTTGTATATTACTCATTGAATAATGTAGAAAAACTGGCTAGAACCAGTCTAAATTGGACATTGCTAGCACAGTAAGCTTTGTGTATCAGGCCCTCAGTGTTTCATGTGTGTGACCAAGATGTGGTATTCTGCTAGTGTTTAATTTCTATGTAGGTTTCTGTAACACTCTGACTTGCTCTGTTTCCTAGCAGGAAGGATACTAGACCTATTGCTTTGATTCTAGACCTATTGCTTCAATCCCCTTTTTTAATTAAACTATTCTCCGAGGACAAGCAGGCTGCTTGTTCTCACTGATGGGTGACGTCCACGGCAGCCCCTCCAATCGGAACACTTTCTAGCAAAGTCCTTTGCTAGTCCTCGCGCGCCGATGCGCACCGCGCATGCGCGGCCGTCTTCCCACCCGAACTGACTTGTGCCGGCCAGTCTTCGTTTGTCCGCGCTCGGTACGGTCGTGTTTCGCCGTTCGCGCCCCGAAAGTTGACCTCGCGCGTCGTTTTTCGACTTCGCTATAAAAAAAAAAAAAAAAGAGTGTCGGAAGGAGACCTTTTTGGTCTGCTCCCTTCCTGTATTTCTAGTTTTGCCCCGGTAAGTTTTCTTTCGTCGTCGGGGTAGGCCCTATTTAGGCCTCGGTTCAAAGTTTTTCTTCCCCCTCTTTTTGTGGTGCCATTTTCGCCATTTCGAGTTTTGATCTTGCCGGCGCGATTTTTCCGCCCATGACATCGAAGTCTTCCAGCGGCTTCAAGAAGTGCACCCAGTGCGCCCGGGTAATCTCGCTCACTGACAGGCACGCGTCGTGTCTTCAGTGTCTGGGGGCTGGGCACCGCCCGCAGGCCTGTAGTCTGTGTTCTCTTTTGCAAAAGCGGACTCAGGTAGCGAGATTAGCCCAGTGGAACGTTCTGTTCTCGGGCTCTTCGTCGGCATCGGCACCGGGAGTATCGACTGCTTCGACGTCGTCGGCGCCCGGACCTTCATCCTCGTCCCCGATTGCATCGAGTGCATCGAGGCATCGACCCTCTGCATCGGGGCGACATCGGAGGGCTGCGTCGGCGTCGGTGGTATCGAGACCTCCTCGTCTGCTGATGTCGTCGGACGGTGGTGCTTCGTCTGGAGTGCAGGTGAGGGCTGTCCATTCCCCTGCTGGTGGCGGTGAGCCTTCGGGTGGGTCTCCCCCTACCCTGAGGGCTCCTGCGGTACAGCCCCCCCGAGACCGACCTCCTTCGGCCTCGGCCCCGAGGAAGAGACGGTTGGATTCTACGTCCTCCTCGTCGGTGCCGGGAAGCTCCGGTGACATGCTTCGTCCCAAAAAGTCGAAGAAGCATCGTCACCGGTCCCCTTCCCGTGTCGGCACCGAGAGCTCTGGGTCGCCGAGGGAGTCGGCACCCAGTAGGCATCGGCACCGAGAGGACCGCTCGCCCTCTGTTCAAGAGGTGTCGGTGCGCTCCCCTTTGGACAGCCCGGAACAGCCTCCACGCCCGGAACAGGTTCTGACATCGACTCCTGCATCGGCTTCCATGTCTTTTTCCACAGCCACTCTGCACGAGAGCCTACGGGCCGTTCTCCCGGAGATCCTGGGAGAGCTGTTGCACCCTTCCCCTCCGGTACTAACATGCATGGGATATGCATAAAGGAATCCTGTGCAGAAGGAATGGATCCTCAGAAGCTTAGCCGAAATTGGGTGGCGGAGCAGGTGGGGGGAAGAGGGGTTGGTGGTTGGGAGGCGAGGATAGTGGAGGGCAGACTTATACGGTCTGTGCCAGAGCCGGTGATGGGAGGCGGGACTGGTGGTTGGGAGGCGAGGAGTACTGCTGGGCAGACTTATACGGTCTGTGCCCTGAAAAAAACAGGTACAATTCAAAGTAAAGGTATACACATATGAGTTTATCTTGTTGGGCAGACTGGATGGACCATGCAGGTCTTTTTCTGCCGTCATCTACTATGTTACTAACAGCAGCTCTGTAAATTCATTTTCAGTTCTATCAGTACTCTGAGATGTATACCATGCAGTCCAGGTGATTTACTACTGTTTAGCTTGTCAAATTGCCCCATTATATCTTCCAGGTTTACAAAATTTGTTTCAGTTCCTCTGACTACTACTACTACTATTTAGCATTTCTATAGCGCTACAAAGCATACGCAGCGCTGCACAAACATAGAAGAAAGACAGTCCCTGCTCAAAGAGCTTACAATCTAATAGACAAAAAAATAAATAAAGTAAGCAAATCAATTAATGTGAACGGGAAGGAAGAGAGGAGGGTAGGTGGAGGCGAGTGGTTACAAGTGGCTACGAGTCAAAAGCAGTGTTAAAGAGGTGGGCTTTCAGTCTAGATTTAAAGGTGGCCAAGGATGGGGCAAGACGTAGGGGCTCAGGAAGTTTATTCCAGGCGTAGGGTGCAGCGAGACAAAAGGCGCGAAGTCTGGAGTTGGCAGTAGTGGAGAAGGGAACAGATAAGAAGGATTTATCCATGGAGCGGAGTGCACGGGAAGGGGTGTAGGGATGGACGAGTGTGGAGAGATACTGGGGAGCAGCAGAGTGAGTACATTTATAGGTTAGTAGAAGAAGTTTGAACAGGATGCGAAAACGGATAGGGAGCCAGTGAAGGGTCTTGAGGAGAGGGGTAGTATGAGTAAAGCGACCCTGGCGGAAGATGAGACGGGCAGCAGAGTTTTGAACCGACTGGAGAGGGGAGAGGTGACTAAGTGGGAGGCCAGCAAGAAGCAGATTGCAGTAGTCTAAACGAGAGGTGACAAGGGTGTGGATGAGGGTTTTGGTAGAGTGCTCGGAAAGAAAGGGGCGGATTTTACGGATGTTGTAAAGAAAGAAACGACAGGTCTTGGCAATCTGCTGGATATGAGCAGAGAAGGAGAGAGAAGAGTCAAAGATGACCCCAAGGTTTCGAGCTGAGGAGACAGGGAGAATGAGAGAGCCATCAACAGAAATAGAAAATGGGGGGGGGGGGGGGGGGGGGGGGGGGGGAGGTGGGTTTGGGGGGGAAAATGAGAAGCTCGGTTTTGGTCATATTTAATTTCAGGTGGCGTTGAGACATCCAGACAGCAATGTCAGACAAGCATGCTGAAACTTTGGTTTGGATGCAAGGTGAGATATCAGGGGTAGAAAGGTAGATTTGGGAGTCATCAGCATAGAGATGGTAGGAAAAGCCATGAGATGAGATTAATGAACCAAGGGAAGAAGTGTAGATAGTGTACATAGAATACCAATGAATACCATTTCTGGCGTAGGTATTTCCTCCATATTTTTCTCTACGAAGACCGAAGCAGAATTCATTTTAGAAGATCATTTTCAAAGCACATAGACTTACAAAGTTATATATGTTATTATGGAACTTTGCAATGAGAACTTTAGTCTCTCCACTATGGCCTACACTCGGAGATAGAGAGAAAAGTGACTGCTGCAGTTGGGGGAAGCTAAGGGATTGTAAAGGCCAAGATGGGGGTAGGAGAGGCATTTAGCTCATACCTAAACTACCTAAAGGTTTCTTGTGACTATTAGCTGTGCTTTACACTATTGGTTAACTATAACATAGTCTTTTTAAATCCTAAATAAGCAGAGTAACTTAAAATAAAGACAGTGAGATTACCTTTTTAACTCTGTCTACCTTTCTCCAAGTTTAAAAGCAATTTCCCACAAAATACTTACCAATGAAATTCTCTCCCTTTCTCGAAGTCCTCTCTCAGCACTTCTTCTGACCCTAATAGGCATCATGGTTAAACTGGTCCTAGCAGGGAGGAAAGAGGAAGCATCAGCATTTGGTGGGGGGGAAGAGAGAACATAGATTGTGTGCATATATTTGGGCTGCCACAATTCCATATTTGTTTCACACAATTGGGATCCAGTCGTCCGCTGAATGCAAAAGCAAAGAAGAGGGTCAGTGAACTCAGGGGCCAGATGCACTAAACTTAACGAGCCAGCAACGTGGTTTTTAAACTGGTTCTAGCCAGTTTAGCACGCAAGTAGGTTATTAATAGAAATCAAACAAAATAAAACATGGAAAAGAAAATAAGATGATACCTTTTTTTATTGGACATAACTTAATACATTTCTTGATTAGCTTTCGAAGGTTGCCCTTCTTCGTCAGATCGGAAATAAGCAAATGTGGTAGTAGATAGTATATATAAGAGAAACATCAAAGCATTACTTTGACAGTCTGACAGAGTGGGAGGGTGGGAGTATGCATGGGGACATCAAAGCATTTCATTGATATTCTAACAGAATGGGTGCTGGTAGCACGCAAGTAGTAAACCGGGACATGCTCAAAAGGGTTCTCTGAGCCATTTTGCTGTCACGGTATCAGCTAACGAAAATGGAATGCAAATGAGCTAATTACAATTATAATGTGAATGCGATGCACTACCGTTTCTGACCCCATGCACCGTGGAAAACCTAACGGGAGGCCTGCACCTCTTGTTGGGGCTGCTGTGAGCGGGACCCACGCAGAGGAGGACGCCCATCGCAAAAATCGTAAGAAAAAAAAAACGTCCAAGTGCTCGTCAGGGACGTCCTTTCAGGTGCCTAACACTTGGACGTCTTTCACTCAAAAAAAAAAAAGGACGTCCCTGATGAACACTGATGTTTTTTTCTTCAGATTTTGTGATGAGTGGCCTTCTCTTGGACGCGTTTTTCTTATGACTAAGGTGTCCGAACCGAAATGACCACCGCTGGAGAGAATCGGGGATCGAGACGTGTGAGGACATCCAAATCAAAACTATTTGGACGTCCCTTTCGATTATGCCCCTCCAGGTCTCTCTCAGCCAATCACAGCGTGTTTAGCTGACACCAGTGATACGTGCTGTGATTGGCTGAGAGAGACCTGCAGGGGCATAATCGAAAGGGACGTCCAGATAGTTTTGATTTGGACATCCTCGCACGTCCCGATCCCTGATTCTCTCCGGCAGTGGTAATTTCAGGCACGTAAGAAAAACATGTCCAAGAGAAGCCCGCCCATCACAAAATCTGAAGAAAAAAACATCCAAGTGCTTGTCAGGGACGTTCTTTTTTTTTTTTTTTGAGAGTGAGGATGTATAAGAAGCAGTCTTTGGCATGCGCAGAGCAGCCAGCATAACGATTGGCTGCTCTGTGCATGCTCAGCTGGCTGGCTGGCTTCCCCTCCTTAGGAAGGAAATCGCGTGCAAATGAGCTAACAGTGAGCAGCTCATTTTCCTGCGATTTCCTTCATGCATGCCCGTTTTTTACGGATTTGCTAAGGGATCGGTAAGGGAAGGGCTCTTTCCGTGGAGTTAGTGCATCTGGCTGTCAGTTATGAATAGTGCCAGTAACTCACCAAGGCGTTCAAATTTTTGACAGATGTCAACTACCTGTGCAATGCCACAGGGAAGAAGCAAGGGAAGATGAGGAGGAACACGACCTAGCAGTTCTTGGACAGTAACTAGTACGTGATTGTAGATGTTGATAGTTTTACCCCTTTGCATGCATGGCCTTGCAGTCTTGATGTTCTTAAGGAAGGTAAATTGGTAAATCAGAATTACAACTCGCTGTATGCAATGGGGAAACGAAGCTTTATCAATCCTGTTGGGAAAATCAAGCCAGAGTGGACAACCATAGTGTGTGTACGAGAAAATCTGCAGAAAGATGGGAGGAGAAAGTCAGTTCATTTCACACAGCCCATCCCACGCCTCACAGGCTGGATGGCACTTCAAAGTTTTCAGGGATGATAGGTATCCGCCGCCCAGCATCTGGATTGCTTTACAACAGTTTTGACTTCTCTCCAATAAAGAAACACATGATCAAAAACATATCGCAGTGCACCTTATTTCCTGCTTCAACTGCGTAGTTCATCAAACCTCCTTGGTTTATCCTCTCTGTAGAAGCAGCCCGAACACCGACCCAGTGACGCAAATCCCAGGTACCCAATCAGCGCTCCAGTCATTAGCAACTGCCCAATAGAGCGTAGGGGGCGGGATCCAGAGGGCGCCGAGCTTCCAGGAAGTAAAAGACTTTCTGCAGCAGCAGTAGTGCTAAGCTAGAAGAGTGGTGCGAGAGAGAGAGAGACGCGGAAGAGCCTCAGTCCCAGGCGGATAAGCTATCACAGGGTGAGATCTTAATCTGATATACTGTAACTATACCGCAGGGCAGCCCTTGGTTGTGTCTCTCCAGCAAGTTCCTAATCTTTTACCTTTAATTCCCCCAATAGTTAACTCCAGATATTATCCCGATGTGGCTGCAGGCGAGCAGGGTTTTAATTTATTATATTCCACCTAGACCTAAGCGATTTATACAACTCATAACTGGCACTGTCACTGATGGGTTCACAATCGAAGTATATTGTACCTGGGGGTAACGGAGGGCTAATTGACTTGCCCAGGGTCACACGGAGCTGGAGAATGAATTCAACCCGGTTCCACAGCAATGGGAATCATCAAACCCAGTTCCCCAAGTCTGCAACCCGCTGTACGTACCTAACCATTAGGCCACGCCTCCACTCCTTCGGTTTCTGAACTGTACTTTGTTTTATAGTAGCTACTTCGTGATGCTCATTTGTAGAGTTGTCCCCGTTTTGTAACAAACTTATAAAGTAAACAGCGAGAATAAGGCTGCATGAAGGTCTACTCTAGAGTGTCCAAAGAGTGGGGTGGGTAAGGGGGTGGTCCTTGATGTGTGGACTTTGGAATCAGGAAGTGCAATTTGTGGTGAAAGGAATGAGGTGGATGGGAAAGAGAGAGAGCAGGGCCGGTCATAGCAATTGCAGGGCCCTGTGCAGACCAGTTAAGCGGGGCACCACCCCTTCTGACAAGTACTGCTGGGGGGGGGGGGGGCAAGCCTCAGAGGACTCTGCCCACTCCCTTTCTCTCCCCTCCCTCCTCCCTACCAAGGGGGCACCCAGAGTCTCAGAGGATGCTGCCCGCTCTCCTTCCTGAACTTCAGGATGCCATGCTGTGCCATGTCCTCCTTTCCCCACCAAGCCTCAGGGTGTCCTTCCCAAACCTACCTTATTGCACCCTAGGCCCTAGGGGATGAAAGAAAGGGGGGAGACAAAGGAGTGGCCTAGTGGTTAGAGCACCAGTCTTGCAATCCAGAGGTGGCCAGTTCAAATCCCACTGCTGTGCCTTGTGACCTTAGGCAAGTCACTTAACCCTCCATTGCCTCAGGTACAAACTTAGATTGTGAGCCCTCCTGGGACAGAGAAATATCCAGAGTACCTGAATGTAACTCACCTTGAGCTACTACTGAAAAAGGTGTGAGCAAAATATAAATAAACTAGTAAAAAAGGCCCGTTTCTCTGAGCAATGAAACGGGCGCTAGCAAGGTTTACCTGCGGCAGCGTCGGGAGGGTGCAGGATGGCAGCATCGGGAGGGTGCAGGTGGGTATTTTTTTTTTTGGAGGGCGGCAGCTTTGGGGTTCCGGCGGATCAGGTATTCGGACGGCACTCCTCCCCCTGCGTAGCTCGGTGTTTGTCACTGTGCGTCGGGGGGGGGGGGGTGGAGGTCCTGCATAGGCCGCTGTTTCTCGCAGTGTGTCGGGGCGGATCAGGTGTTCGGACGGCACTGCTCCCTCTGCATGTCGCTGTGCGTCAGGGGGTGGAGGCCCTGTGTAGGCTGCTGTTTCTCGCAGTGCGTCGGGGGGGTAGCGTCGGAGGGCGGTGGAACTGGCGATTGGCTGTGTCATAGCCCCGCCCTCCACATCATCACATTGTGACGTGAGGGCGGGGCAGACACTCATGGGATCTTGCAACTACAAATTTACATTTAGAATGTTGGGGTTGTGAATTATGTGTGGATGGGGCGTGGCTGAGGGCGGGTCTATGAGTGAGAGTGAGTGCTGCTGACAGCCTAGAAGACTACAGGGCTTCAGTGTTTCCCTGCCACACCGTGAGGTTCAGAACATTGGAGGTGAGAATTATTTATATAGATAAAAAAGAAGGGCAGGACGGTGGTGATGAAAGAGAAGGAGTGAGTGGCGGAGACTGCAAGCCACTCTTAATAGCTGCATCAGAGGGGTGATTTACTTCTTTGGTGCAGTTATCAAGGGGCACTGGTTCTCTGCTGACAGCATGAATGGTGAAAGGGCTTCTGGCAGCCCTGTGCAGTGGTGCATTAGGAGCCTAGTTTACTAAGCTTGCATTTCTGATGGAAACAGTCTTTGCAAATGAGGTCCCAGTGGAAGGATCCCCTTCCCTCCCCTGCTCTTGCACTTTGGTTGGGGTAATGAGTGATTGGAGGAATGATGAGATGTTTTTCTGGCTCCTAGAGTGAAAGAGGAATTTGTCAAGGCCTGAACTAATACCTAAGCCATTCCTTGTACTGATTAAGCCACTTAAGTTTTAGTATTACACAAGTTGAACAATAAACCAAGCAAAATTCAGCATCTGTCTTACCTACCAACAATGCGTCCAGTGTATCATCCATCTCTATATCATTTTGACTCAGGAGCAAGAAACTCTTTTTTTTTTTTTTTTTTTTTTTTTTTTTTTTTTGCTAGATATAAGCAGTCCCCTCCACTGCCCCTCAGACAGGAGAGGTGAAAACGGTCATAATTAGACATCAATGATGTAAAACAATATTTGCATCTAATAGCCATGATTCTGTAAAAATCAAATATATGGTGATTCTGATCTCTGAGGATATTGCACAAAACTAGAACTTTGTGTACTCAAATGTGTTAAACATATCTTAAGCTGCAAATCAAATAGTCACAGCTACAGGTAAATCCAGCAAGTCATTTACTGTGCTCCAACTCTCATACACTCCCACAGTTTGAGGTTCATTTCCAAAGCACTTAGACTTACAAAGTTACCTAGATTATTATGTAATGTTTAAGTCTATGTAAATGAGCACCTGGCTCATACACAGAGACACAGAAAGATCCACACATACACACAAAGACAGGCACATGTGTTCACACATTCATACAGTAAATTTGAAAGACGGATCAAACTCCACATACCTGGCTTAGGAGTGAGAGTCATTACTGCCCCCGTGTGCGTAGAATGAACCTGGAGCTGAGCACATCCCTGAGAGCCGAGTAGTGAGCAGCCAGAGCCGGTCTCAGGCAGGGGCAGTCGCACAGCGCTCCCTCCCGTTCCCCACCATTGCTGCGATCTGATTCCTTGCCTCCCCTCCCTTAGCCACAGGGTGCCCTCCTGGCACATACCCGAAGTCACCCTGGTAGTCTAGTGGAGTCTTCGGGGCAGGAAACATCCCCACTCTTTCCTGCCCACTGTCAGCACTGTCCACCTTGTCGCTGGAAGGCCTGGAATAGGTAGGTGGGTAGGGAAGAGGAAGATGGGATACTGTAAAAAAAAAAAAAAAAAAAAATCAAGGTAATATCTGTGTCATTTGGAGGGGCTGGTTAAAGGAACACCCTAGTACTATTATATTTGTGCAGATATTTTTCTTTTCTCCTGGTAAAGGGCCACTAAACAGACATATGAGAATTAGGTGCTCAACATTCAGAGTTTCTATCCATCTATTTATTTACTTATTTATGGCATTTTATTCCACATTAAACGTGAATTAGATTGAAACCTGGGAGCATTTAACATCTTTTTTTTTTCTTGTGCCTGCATCAAAACAAATGGCATGTGGGAACTTGCTCCTTTTGCTTTGTGGAATGCAGTGGTATATTATAGAAATGCACTTGCCTTTTTTTTTTTAATTATTACTATTTGACAGAGAAGGTATAGATTAATGAGGGAAGGGTTTGCTTCTTGCAGAACTGTCCAGAGTCAGTCTAAATGTGCCAACATTGTCCAGTTCAGCACACTGTTAGCAGCCAAGTTCATACAAAGTTAATTATGTTCAGTGAAAAATACATCTGTTGGCTGAGGCGGCTTGCTATGTGAATATTCAATCACTGTTTCATTATTGCTACCAAGTATTACATATTAAGGGGATTTGTTTTAATTCATTTATCCAGTCCTTACATGCACATGGTTTTACTTTTTAAACCCAAAGGTTTCCTATGATAGCATTGTGCATATTTGAATTAGTTTTTCTGTACAAGTTTTGCTTGATTTGTCTTTATTTGAAACAAAAAAAAAAATGTTTAAAATGCATCTTGGGGCGGGGCTAGGTGGGACCGAACTGGTCTGCACAGGGCCCTGCAATTGCTAAGACCAGCCCTGGCCAGAGACCCAGGGCAGGAGCAGGCCTCCAAACTTCCAGGCTGCCTTCAGCCTGCCCCGGAAGCCTTCTATCTATACCCACTTCCTCTTCCCATGTAGGTGGGATGCTGTACAAAGACAGCTTTGGGGGCAGGCTGAAGACGGTGCTTACATCGCTGATTTGCTGCCTGCAGTGGGCAAGAAGGTGTGAGGGTGGGGGGTGGAGAGAGGATGGAGAAGAATACCACACCAGTCGGGAGATGGGAGGGAACCGGCGCTCATCATGGCAGCACCCGGGGTGCACCACCTCCACCGTCCCGCCCTAAGTATGCCACTTCATTAATGAGCTTTGTATTAAGGTGGGGGGGGGGGCCCTGGGAGCGCAAGGCCCTGTGCGGTCGCCCCTGCCTAAGACCAGCCCAGAGAGAGAAAGGGGACACAGATGACGGAAGATGGAGAAAAGGGCAATAAGGTGATGATAGAAGACAACTTAGAAATATAATGTGAACTGCTAAGGACCTAACTCAAACAAAACAAAAAAACCCATTAAGGCAAGGCACCTGTAATACAGAAGCAAAGTGTTAATTTCAAATATGATTTAATTAAAAATTGATCAAAAAAGAGAAAAATTGCAATAAAAAATGGGTGGATCACCCCTCCGAAGGGACACCACCTTGCAAGTGGTGGAGGGGCTTCCGTGTTTCAATGACTCAGAGGGCTATGCTGTAGGGTTACCCATATCAGACAGGCCTCTGAGGAGAAACCAGACAAAGAGTGTCCCAACCTGGAGGATCCAAGATGGCGTTGAGGGAGGATGTACGCTAGTTGAGTTCCCGTTTTACATCAGAATGCTTGAAGAAGAAGGCACGCTCCCCAGAGAATGGGGAAGAGAAAAGGCAAAGCCGTGGTGCTGTCCTCCTCGAACACGGCTGGGGTTCCCACCACTTCTCAGTCTATTTTGGAGAGATTTGGGGTCATAACGTTGGGGATATCGGTTCTTGCTTCGGGGAACTGCAAGGCTTTATTGCCGAATCTCGGTGGAGGGAGTGACTTTGAGTCCCCCTGTTGGCACGACCCCTCCAAGACCCGGAAATAGTAATGCTTCGCTATGGAGGTCAATAATGGAAACGCCCGAAGTGGATTAGGATTTTCATGTGACCCGAGGAGGTCCTGGTGCAGCATCGACTCCGGATAATAAATCAACTGGGGGATTGGAGAGTGAGCTCTTCCCCCCCCGAAGATATCTGGAGTGGTTTCTATGGAGAAATTGGACTTGGTGAAGCCAATAATGTCATAAAGGACATACTATAGGAACTGCAGCAGAATGTGAATAACTGTCTTCTTCAGATGTTTAAAATTTTTCACTATGTGAGTTAAAGAATTTATATTAATACTTATCTAACAAAGTGGAAGTCCAAGATATAAAAAGAGACTTTGATTACGGAAATGGCTTCTCTATGAAAATTAGATAATTTGGTAATGAAGAATAGTTATTTTTCTTGTAAAAACTGGAATTTCTGGAGAACCAATTAAGGGAAAATAACTTGAGAATGATAAATTTACCTATAATATCCTATATATTAGCTACTGAATTTTTGAAGAAATATTTCTCTGATACTTTGCTAATACCTTCTGATAGCCACCCTTTTGTAACTAAAATTATATTTCCTTTAAAATCTTCTTTCAGAGAAAAGAGGTGTGTTTAACTGACATTTTGGAAAATTCAGAAGTTATAGATAGAGTTATATTATTAGTGACTTTCGTCTTTGATTAGATAGGAACAACGTTTTGAAATTGTATTTCCGATATATGGTTGATAGTTTTTTGGGTTCAAAGATGAATATATTTCCTGACACATCAAGGGAATCGCAGACTGGGAGGTGTGAAGTCTTGGCTTTTCAGCCAGGAATCATTGCCCCAGGTGGGACCTTCCTAGCACAATTCCCTTGTAAGTGTTTTATTTTCCTTATTACTTATTTGTTTGAACCTAAGAAATTATAGACTTTGTGGAAACAGATTAAGAATCCTCTGCAGCAACTTCCTTCAGTTACCACTGTACCGGCTGCAATAACCGATTAACCTTCCTCCCTCAGAAAATGTGAAGTGTAAGATTAACCATTTTGAGTTTTTCTTATTTTCTTTGATTGTTTTCCTGATCTTGGATCTTCCAGTTGTGGACAATTATGTAAATATATATTGTTGAGAGAAAATGTTTTCCTTTTTTATATTAATTTCTGTATTTCCTTACATTTATGTGATAAATGTGAATGTAATTAAGTAAAATGATAAATAAAAAAAAATGGGTGGATCATATTAAAGCCAGCTACAATACAGAAGTAGTGTTGGCAAATTATTATCTGTCCCTAACATAAAACAGCCTGTCAGTTTATCATTCTTAGAACATAAGACTTTTAGACCACTTTACTTCTTCTGATAGTGGCGAAACCAGTTCACAAGTACCTAGCAGAATCCCATGAAGTACCACGATTCCTGCTTCTCCCCCTCCCCCCAGCTCCCCTGACTTCCTTAACAGTTTATGGACATTACCTACAGGAACTTATCCAAACCTGTTTTAAACTCAGCTATGCTAACTTCTCTTACCACATCCTCTGGCAATTGTTAAAAGATAAAAAGCAAAAGACCAGGTAAATATCACTGAGCCTAGCATGCAACACCAGCCAACATTTTGTTTCTATAGGTTTGTATGTGGTTTCGTATTGTTTGAAATAATTGTATTTAAAATATGTAACGTGTTATCCATGAAGACACATGAAGGCATTTCTTTTCAATAAGTGTAGCCAGCAGCCCTTCCTTGGACTTCAGTCCCTTCACCACCATTTCAAATTTATAGATTGAATGCACTGCGAGAAAAACCTCACTCACGGATCTTCAATTTCACTTATTGGGGTGGTGCATGTCACTCTTCTGGATTGGCCATGCTTGGCATCTCTGACAACAGATGTAGAAAAAATAATTTTATTTTATTTTTATTGATTGGAATATGTCAGTTTTTTGGAATGTGCATCTGCCAGAACTAGTTTTAGACATGGCTAGAGCTCATGAGAAAAATCTCACTCATTTGGCCTTCAGTCTTCAGCATTACAGTGGTAAATCTGCAGCACTAAGAAGGGGCCACCCTTGGCGTCTGTCATTGCAGTGATCCTGCTACACCTTTGAAACAGTACCATTGGTTGCCTGTGGAGCAAAGGATCATTTACAAAATAGCATTATTGACTTTTAAGGCTCATTGAATTGGCTATCCAGAATACTTAGCTAGCCTCACAATTCCTTATCAGCCCATGTGTTGCATTCTTTGAATGATCATTGCCATGTCCTCCATGGACCTAGGCTTGCTTGTCCTCCCTGGACCTAGGTTTGCTCATTATGAGTTGACTAGGCAGAGCACTTTCTTCTTTCTTGTGCTATACATTTAGCCTATCACTCCCTGTTCGCAGTATCTTTGAGTGTAAAAGTTTCAATTCAGAATTAAAAAACCTGGCTATTCAAGAAGGCTTATGGGGGTCCAGACTAATTAGGTTGTTATGTTTTCAAACCTTTCCCTGGTTCTTTCCATCTCTGTCTCTCTCTCTCTCTCTGTCATTTGAGTGTCTGCGTTTCTTTCTTGCCAATTAATGGAGCTCCTTTCCTTTTCTTGATACATTGTAGTCTGTACACCGCTTTGCTCTGTCCGTCAGTAACAGCGATGTAGCAAATATTAATAAACTAAACTGTTATCTGTTGGTAAAAAGGCACTGGTTTTACAATTCAATCTATCCAGTGCCTTTGATTTAGTGGACCATATTATTTTATTACAAATTATGGAAAATATAGGTATTACAAGATCTGTTCTAAACAGGTTTCAAGGATTTTTGGAGCAGCACTCTTAAGTTTAAAATGGGAAATAGTTTTTCAGAAATGTGGCCTAATCCATGTGAGGGCCTTCAAGGCTCCACATTATCACCATTGTATTAATTTTTTAAACTTTATTTAACTGTTGATCAAGAGCAACAACGAATACATAAACTAAAACAGTACAGCACTGAACCAAAGAAAACCATAAGAATAAAATACCCCAACATAATAGCAATGTCAAAGAAATGCAGCCCCACCCCCCCAGTGGTCTTTCATCCCAGGAGGCCACAACCCTGATAGAGAGGTTGTCGTTTAATGAAACATTTTGTAAGAGCCCCTAAACTATCACACATACCTCAACCAATCACACTGTCAAGTAAACCATCCACTTCCCCCCTCCCCACCCCAACAAGTGCAGCACAGGAACTTCTGGAAAAGTACCAAAAGGAATAAGATGGAGAACTATATAAATTGATTCTCAACTGGCTCAAATGAGCAATGTAACCACAAGAAGTTTTTCCAAAGAAGAGCGTAAGTTTTCGTCCAGAGTTTGGTACCACATGCATAAGAGCGTAGTTCAAATCCACCTACGCTGGTCATCTAGTGAGTCCAAAGCAGGAGTGCTGGGTCAGTATCCTTAATCCAGACTTTCATAATCAGCCACTTGGCCAACAACAAGGCAGAGAGTATAAATGTTTTCTGAGCAATAGATACAATACGCTCTTCTTCTCTATCCTTGTCAGGCTCCCCGCCCCCCCAATAAAAGCAGTGTATACGTGTATGGATGATCCTGTCTTGTTTACACTGGCTATAACCCAAAAAAACGTGACTCTATAAATCCCTTGGGAAAGGCAGACCAGAAAAGAATGGATTCATGTACCATGTTCCACTGGTGCATAACATAATGGACCCCTATGGAGTTCTTGAATCCATTAATGCATGCCCATTATATACATACGAATATCCAGAGCGCACAGCCCCCCTATAGGCTTGTCCAGAATCAGTTTAGCGTAGCTCAGCCTAGGTACTTTACCCCTCCACAAAAAGGATGGCAAAAGTCCTTTATAGAAGTGCTCTTCCTTTTTGAGCATCCCAAAAGGTACCATAAGTACATAAGTATTGCCATACTGGGAAGGACCAAAGGTACATCAAGCCCAGCATCCTGTTTCCAACAGTGGCCAATCCAGATCACAAATACCTGGCAAGATCCCAAAAAAGTACAAAACATTTTATACTGCTTATCCCAGAAATAGTGGATTTTCCCCAAGTCCATTTAATAACGGTCTATGGACTTTTCGTTTAGGAAGCCGTCCAAACCTTTTTTAAACTCCGCTAAGCTAACCGCCTTTACCATATTCTCTGGCAACAAATTCCAGAGTTTAATTACATGTTGAGTGAAGAAATATTTTCTCTGATTCGTTTAAAATTTACTACATTGTAGCTTCATCGCATTCCCCTTAGTCCTAGTATTTTTGGAAAGCGTGAACAGACGCTTCACATCTACCCGTTCAACTCCACTCATTATTTTATAGACCTCTATCATATCTCCCCTCAGCCGCCTTTTCTCCAATCTGAAGAGCCCTAGCCGCTTTAGCCTTTCCTCATAGGGAAGTTGTCCCATCCCCTTTATCGTTTTCGTCGCCCTTCTCTGTACCTTTTCTAATTCCACTATATCTTTTTTGAGATACGGCAACCAGAATTGAACACAATATTTGAGGTGCGGTTGCACCATGGAGCGATACAAAGGCATTATAACATCCTCATTTTTGTTTTCCATTCTTTTCCTAATAATACCTAACATTCTATTTGCTTTCTTAGCCTCAGCAGCACACTGAGCAGAAGGTTTCAACGTATCATCAACAACGACACCTAGATCCTTTTCTTGGTCTGTGACTCCTAACATGGAACCTTGCATGACGTAGCTATAATTCGGGTTCCTCATTTGGAGGGGATAGATAATCTTAGGTTATATGACCATTTTAAATAATGCACATTGTCCTATAAGAGAGAGAGGTAAATCCCTCCATCTGTCACACAGCTGCTTAATTTTTTCTAGAGGCAGTCCAACATTAAGATGATACAACTGGCAGCTATCAGAGGTAAGATGTATACCAAAATAGTGTGAAGAACCAGCAGCAAACTGAAGGGGCACATTCAATCCCCAGCCCCCTAAATACTCCGATTTATCATAATTGATTTTGAGACCAGAGAAACTTCCAAAGTAATAAGTGCGATATGAGTTTGCAGAGCTTTTGCTGGTCTCCTCCCCCCCCCCCAAAAAAAAAAATAAGCATAGCATCTGCGAATAAATGAATACGCTGTTCGTGCTCCCCCAAGAGAATACCACGGATATCCGAGGCAGATCTAATTTTCTGGGCCAAGGGTTCCAAGGTTAATATAAAAAGTAGGGGCGACAGAGGACACCCCTGCCTTATAAGACTCCATAAGGCCCCCATTCATCAGCAATTGTGCCTCTGGTTTATCATAAAGGATGCTGATCCAGGAATGAAAGGATGGTCCCATCCCATATCTCTAAAAGCCAATGCATATAGCACCAGTCCACACAGTCAAATGCCTTCTAGGCACCTAGACTCAAGAGAGCAGCTCATACCCATAGTATGCAAGGCCAAAAGCGCCCAGATAATATTCACTGAAGCGTAGCGCCCAGGTACAAAGCCCATTTGATCCGTGTGGACCAAATGAGGAAGAACTAATCACATGGCTAGAATCTTCAAATTTTGATCAGAGAGAGAGGGTGATAGGAATCCACCCGCTCCAAATCCTTACTGGGCTTGGGGAACAATAAAATATGTGCATATTCTGATAAGCACCCGTTCTACCCTGACCAGCCTGTTCCTGGTCATCCTACAAAAAAAGTGAGGCACTTTTTTGTAGGATGCTCACTGTTCGTGAGGTTTTTGTCTTCCTCTTTTTCTCCTCCTGAGCCTGTTCATGGAACATTCTCTCCAGGACCGGGGAGATAAGATCTGCCGTCATTTTAGAAAATTTGGTCCCATAGCCATCAGGGCCTGGTGCTTTCCCTAGTTTCAGTATGGAGATTGCCTCCCTGATATCCCCCACCATTATAGGAGCATCCAAAACCTGACGCTCTGGGTCCGACACATTAGACAAATCCAACTGCTGGAAAAATTACTCCCAGGCATCCACATCATGGGGTGCCTGTGCATATAAAGTATGATAATACTCCATAAAAGCCTACACAATATCTTGATGTGACTGTATAACCCACCTATTCATTCGTAACTTATTAACTACCTGCTTGCTCTTACTTGGACAAAGTAAATTAGCCAGTAACTTCACTGACTTATTTCCCCATTTATGGAGTTTATACTTATTTAGTAGGACACTGGAGGAAGCACATTGTTCCAAAAACTGATCCACCTGACCCCTAATCCTAACATAAACCTCCCTATCAGCCTTGTCCAAGGTGAGTTGGTGCTTACGCTGAGTCATTTTCAAATGTTCCAGTAATTCTAGTAGTTGCCGGTCACACTCCTTGCGCATATGACTAACATAAGAAATAATACTACCTCTTAAAGGAGCCTTAGCCGCCTCCCAAAGCGTGATGGCATTGACCTGCCCAGTATCATTCAAGTTCAAAAACTCCTGCCACTCTTTGTGTAAAAAGGCCACAAATTTGGGATCAAGATATAACAAAGGATCAAATTTCCAAGATCTGATCCGTAACACATCAGAGAGCCGCAACAAGACCTCCACTGCTACATGATCGGACACCATCACCGGCTCTATATCGACATGCTGTAAGCTAGAAAATGAAGCTACCAGCAGTACAAAATAATCCAAACTAGAGAGCTGCATGGGAACAGGGTTTGCATGAATTCCGTGGCTAGCAGGACCACAGGACTCCCGTGGGGACCCCATTGAGATCTGCGGGAATCCCATGGAGATGGATGCAAGTCCTGCAGTAGTGTAGTGTCATGCCAGCCTACCTTCCTGTCCTCTGCACGGCCTCAAACTCCTTGGGCTCTGCAGAGACTTGAGCCGCGCAATGCTGGAAGTTGGGGAAGTCTCCCAGGACTTCAAACCGTGAGACCTCCCCAACTTCCTGCACCACACTGCTCAAGTCTCTGCAGAGCCCGATCATTGTGCAGAGGAAGAGGAGAAGTTTGAAGCAGTGCTGTGAGTAATGGCTGGAGGGGGGCCACGAGAAGGATAGAGGAGGGCTGCAGAGAGACTGGGGGAAGGGGAGCATTAGAGAAACTAAGTGAAGGCTGGAGGGAGATGGACTTGACCCATAGGGAGTAGACAGGAACACGGACATAGGGAAGATGGACAGCAGATATGGAGAAACAAATGATGCTAAATAGACAGAAGACCTTGGAAAGGCAGGAAACTCTCTCCCCCCCCCCTCCCCCCCAGAGAAAATCAGAAGATACGGACAAAATCGAATGGAAAAATCAAATGCTCAGACTACAAAGGTAGAAAAAAAATATTTTATCAACTGGACCGTGTCAGGTTTCGGAGATGTTCATCTCTGATATCTTTCATTTCCAGAACAATGGCATAGATTGGGTTATTTTAGTACAGGGGATGGGTGAAATTTCTATCCCCATGCATCTCTCTAATCCAAACGAGCATACACTTGACCTACCTGGGAAAAATAGGTAAACTTCACGTCGGTGGAGTGTAGAGTACACCAAGTATCAAGGCGACCCAGTTGTATAAGAAAATTAACCCCCCTCTGATCATGACCTGCTCCAGGAGGTTTAGGGGGTTTACAATCCACTAACGGAGCAGCAGTGATATTAGTCACCCCCCCCCCCATCCGCCCCCATGATCAACTAGTAATCCTGATATTGCAAAACAGTGGCCACTATCCGGGGGAAAAAAGCATGATCATAAATATTAGGGGCATAGATGCTACAGAGCTCTGGACCTTATGGCCCATTAGTTCTCCCAGGGCCATAACCACCGTCCCCTGTGGGCCCTTTGGAACCTTATGCAATGATCGTGCCAGTCCTGTCCTCAACAAAATGGCCACCTCTCTCTGCCTATTATTAAAAGTAGAGGAAAGGACCTCCCCCACCCACTGCCTGCGCAATTTCCAATGTTCCACCTCCGACAAGTGAATTTCCTAAAGGAGGGCCACATCTGCTTTCCGCTGCCTTAGGTAAGTGAGGTACACTTGAAAGGGGAATGGATCCCATTGACATTGAGAGAAATTACCTTAAGATCCCCCGGAGGCTTTCTCCAGC
This sequence comes from Microcaecilia unicolor, assembly GCF_901765095.1. NCBI lineage: Eukaryota > Metazoa > Chordata > Amphibia > Gymnophiona > Siphonopidae > Microcaecilia > Microcaecilia unicolor. The sequence continues at coordinate 318,016,223 of NC_044033.1, read as the reverse complement.
TAGCTGTTTTTCATATTTGCAGGTGCATTGACAAATGATGAGACTGAAGAAGTTGAGGAGACCTTTCTATTGGGGAGTGCTATCACGCAGAGAGTCTTATTTATTTTTTTAAATATGGTCCTTCATGCAGACCTCCCTTCTTTGAACTTCCAGAAAGGGGCGGCTGCTTGGTCTGGTGACTTGGGAATTGATCTCCTTTCAGTGCTTCAACAATTGATTTGTAAGCCTTTATTCAAGCCTGCCTCTGCAGTTCATCGGGAGTAACATTACAAGTTTTTATTTCGTATTTACTTTTCTCGTTGGCGGACTTTTCAAGCAGGCTTAACTCTGACTAGTCAATGCTTCAAATGCTCACAACTAGAGGCCACATGTTTTGGGGCCTGTACTTTGATACAACAGTTTTGGCAAGCAGTTTCACTACAAGTCCAACATATTTTTGGATTCTGATTGCCCTTGCATCTACAGATTTTCTTGTTGGATGATTATACCAACAGTTCAGTTCATCCTAATAAGGTAAAACGTATCTTACTATTCTGTTTGTTTCTTTTAGATAAAAGTGCAATTTTATTGCAGTGGTTAAATCCTGATCCTCCTAATGTGACCCAATGGCTCAATATGGTGTTTGCACTCATGATTTTAGAACATCATCGAATAAGCTGGGCTCATCCTGGCTGTTGGGCAAGATTTCAACACATTTGGGAGCCTTTTTGGTTAGCCATGTCACATCAGGTTCATCTGGTTTTTGAATTGTCGAGTTTTGTTGTATTGCTCATCCTCTTGTTTGTTCCTCAGACCTGGGTAAAAGTTCACCAGGTCTGGGGGGGTGGGGATTTCTACTGCATATGTTTGGATGGGGGGGTGGGAGGGCTGTGGAGTGGGGTATGAGGGTATATCTTTAAAAATTCTGGAAAATGTTTTATGGGGCTGTTATTGTCTTGGTTTGGTTGTTCCAAAAAACATTTATGCACACACACAAAAAAAGATCCCCCCAGAAGGCACAAGAAGAGGGTTGTTTTTCCATTTTGGACTAGGCTGTGCATTTGGTTTGCTATTCTCTAAACAACTTACGAAATCTTATAAAATATTATAGAAAAAATTGTACAGGAATCAGACAATTAAGTCTTTAATTATTCACCCACCAGCACAGCATCAGACATCAGTTTCAAGTTATAACAAACTTACAAAATATAACATTAGTACCTCTGGTAATTATAAGTAAGTAATTATATAAAGAAGAGAAAAAGGAGGAAGAAAAGTTTGATCTTCATGCAAAGGTCACAGAACAGAGAGAGAGAATGAAAAGAAAGATTCATAGCTATAGAGAGTGTTTCTATCTGGGGGGGGGGGGGGGGGGAAGAGTACCTCTCCCTGGAAATAGCCTCGGCTCTCCTGCCATCTGGACTATTTCAGAGTCTCTTTAGATGAGCAGGTACTTATATACCCTTCCCATCACAAAGGACCACCTCATATATCACCCAATCAGCAATCCTGGAAGTATATATGTCTCTACAATCAAGATGGGGCAAAGATATCATCCAGGTAAAAGTTATCTTTTATGGAAAAGTATATCTTAAAGAAAAAGAGACCCTAATTTTGTACTGAATGTACACTTTAGCTATAATTAACATTCCTACTAGGAAATGCAGAAAATCTTTTGTTATATTGCATACACAACTAATATGTATTCAGGAGAGAAACCTTTTATATGTACTGATTGTACTAACAAAATTGGGAAAAAAAGTCATAAGTGATCACTTATACTGATTTTATGTAAGGAGTAACATAAAGACAGACTAACAAATAAAAGACAAAGAATCAAGAGGTTGTAGATCAGATAGTGCTATTGGAATTCAGTACTGGGTGTAACCTTTAAATAAACATAGTGTTTGGTATGGTAAAATAAATTATCAAAACTGTTTCTTAGAGCTAGCAGTACTTCTTATGTGCACAAATTAATAACATGGCATAGCTACTCCAGAAGTAGGAAAAAATGTACAACAGTACTGTTTAAATGCTCCTTGGAGATTCTTTATTTCTGCAGGTAAGAGGCTCTGGAGTATATTACAAATAATATTTCTTTATGTTCCACTGGTCTGACTATGTCATTCTTAGGACACACATGTACATGTTTCATTCATCGTTTCTTAAATCAAGCAGGGGGAAATCATACTAGAATGTGGACCAAATATTCCTAATATTTTAAATATCATGAAAATAAAATTGTAGAATTATTAACAAGTTTATCAGGAAAACAAAATAGTTATGTAGAAATCATATACACAAAGGAAACAATGAATTTTATCAAATAGTAGATTTGAGCAAGAAGGATTACAATTGAAAAGAGTAGGGCAAACTTGGCAAACTGGTTTTTTCCTCTTATGATGCAAAAGCAGTACCAGAGGTCAGCTAAGTGTTCAGTTAATTGCTACAGGCAAAAGGTAATTTAATCCTTATCAGTACTGCTGGAATGCAGGATTCCAAAGCTCACACAGAGAAGGATATAGAAACTGCACTTCTGTTTGAGAGCACTAAACTTTCCTTTGAAATGATTACTAATATTGAATTGAAAACAAAGGATGTTGCTAAGTAAACATGACAAAGTACAGCTCACTGTCCCTCTGGAAAAGAAACACCTACAATTTATTTAGGCCAAGCCATGCAGTCAAGAACAAAGAAAAGAACTTACCTGTGCTCTTTAGTTTGATAATTCCTCCAAGAAGGAAAAGAAAAATGTTTTAGAAGAGAGGGGCTTTTTTTTCTTTCAACTGCTGGAAAAGATAGTTGTATCTGACTGTAACTAACTAAAATTTATCCCTAGTTAGTGTTTTAGAGCCCTGAAAGCAAATATTAAAAAAAAAAAAGGATGTAAAAAAAGCCTCCTGTGGCCACAAAGAACGGATTCTCTAGCAATCCTGTGCCTTTTTTTTCTCTCTCTCTTTTTTTTTTTTTTATAAAGGACTGTAGCTTTAGTAATCAGAAAGAGCACAAAAAGGAAACATCATTAGGAACAAAGAAAAAATTCAAAAAATGAGAACTAAGATTTGAAACAGAGCTCAAATAACATAAAAATATCTTCCCTAACAGAATAACAATTATATTTAAATTTGTTTATTAATTTCAAATATTTATAACAATCATATTTGAAACAAGAAAAGGTACCTTCATCAATAACATCTTAATAACAATAATAAAGAAACATTTACTTGACTGGGTACGCTCAAGTCCACAATTGTAGATCCAAGATTAACTATTTGGAGAATTAAATAAATTCAAAGGAAAATTAAACCGGTCTTATATCTGTGTCTATAGTCCATTCAGAGCTAACCTCTAAGGAGTTCTGGCTGTAATAAATTCAGAAAGTTGAACTGATTCAAAAAACACATATTTAACCGCTTGATGGTATACTATACACTTACAAGGATATCGTAAGAAAAAAGTTGCCCCCAACTTGAGCACACCTGGTTTTAACAATAAAAATTGCCTTCGTTTTTTTTGGGTGTCTTTAGATACATCTGGGAATATACAGATTTTGAATCCCAAAAATTCCCTTTCTTTTCTTTGGAAGAATTTTTTCATAATTAACATTTTATCCATAGACAATGCCAAGGTTATTAATAGAGTTGCTGATGTTGTCAAATCCGCAGTCGGAGTCTCTAAAATTGCTGAGACATCCAATGATTGTTCCATTTGTTGTTGATCCAAATCATTGATTGCCTTTCTAGGCAAGTAGTAAATTTGAGTCAAAGGTGGTAAGATAACAGAATAACAATTATAAACTTCCCGAGCCTGTACGTCTAGCCCCCTCTTTGACCGTTTTCAAGTCCAGACTTAAAGCCCACCTCTTTACCACTGCTTTTGATTCCTAACCACTGCTCGCTTGCCCTGTCTTTTTATCCTCACCTCTTTATTCCCTTACCCTTAATTGTTCTGCCTGTCTTATCTAGATTGTAAGCTCTTTGAGCAGGGACTGTCTCTTTTGTGTATGGTGTACAGCGCTGTGTATGCCTTGTAGCGCTATAGAAATAAGTAGTAGTAGAATTTTGGTGAAAGTAGGGGGGAAATGGGCGTGGCTAGCTTTGATCAGACAGCTTTCTCTTCTCTTACTCTTTTAGCACTATTCTTGATCTGCCCTCATTCAGGACAATTTCTGGACTACATTATATTAACTATAAAATCTTGTTAATTATAGCGCTCGACGGGGTTACCATTTGTACTAGGCTGCACATTTGGTTTGCTATTCTCTAAATATGTTACAAAATATTACAGGCAAAAAATTCAACAGGAATTAGAGAATTAAAAGTCTTTAATTACTCACCCACCAGCACAGCATCAGATAGCAAAGTGGATCTCCCAATTAACCAGTTGGGAGTAGTAAACTACGATTGCGTACCTCTTGGCCGACACCCACATGGAGAATTCCTCAAAAAGGAGCACTTTATGTCCTTGTAGTTTCAGCTGCTTCACCTTACAGTAAGCATGAATGATCGTTATCTTATCCACATAATTCAAGAAGCGTGCAGTCACTACATGCAGGCAGCCTCCCTCCTGGATCTGCAGGCCCAGACGATGTGCCCGCTCCATTAAAAAGTGGGGTTGACCCTCTGCCAGTTTCTCAGATAGTTCACGGTCACATATGACAGATCAGCATCACCAATGACCTCCCCTCCTGGAGCCCCAACAAATGGACATTGTTGTGGAGGGAACGATTTTCTTGCTCATCCAGGTGCTGCTATAGATTGGTATGATTCTGCGACAACACTGTTGGCTGTCCCCCGCAGGTCAGCCACATACATCTCCTGAGCTGTTAATCTATGTCCCACTTCCGTGAGCCTTCCAGCTTGCACTGTGAGCTTTTCATTCATTTCACGTAGAGTGAATTGTAGTTGGGACAGCTTGTCCCCCAGGATCACCTTGACACATTGAGGAGGTGGCAAAGCACCTCAACCAGACATAAGGACTGGCTGCTTGCTCTCTGCTGCCATCTAGGTTTCAGACTCATGAGCCTTATCCACAGAGGTTTTGAAAGGTTTTGCAGATATCGCCGATCCCTATGGTGCCAAAAAGAGCAAAATTGTGTCCGCCAATCTTCCGAGCACCGTAGCCACAGTCACTGTCAGGCTACCTGGGGCAAAACATGAGTAAAGTAAAAATTGCTGGGATAGGAAAGGGAGCCTTTGCGGAGTAGGTTACGCTCACGCTCTGGTCTAGAGGGTTGCACGGGGACAGAAATCAAACCCGTCCCCACTGGAATCCAACCTGTCCCCATTCATCCCCATAGGGAATCTTGCCCATCCCCGCCAGAATTTAACTTGTCCTCATCCACAAGAATTTAATGGTACATTAAAAAAAATTCCTGTCAGCTCTCTGTCTCTGGGTTTGAGCCGCAGCACTGCAGGCAAAGAAGGAACAGAAGTTGGAACACTCTGGTGCGCACATATAAGACTTCTCTGATTTCACTGGCACTGTGTGCTAAGAGATCACCACATGCATGCGCCAGTAGGTCAGGTGACATCTGATGCTCATGCTTATGTCAGAGCTGAGGTCTGCACATCAGCCTGGAAGCAGAGAGGATTAATAGTAATAGTAAATGACAGCAGATAAAAATCGGATCGGTCCATCCAGTCTGCCCAATAGTCACAATCATTATCAATTCATGATTAAATCAACAATGAATGCGATATTATATACTTGATTATGGTCTTTCTGTGGCGTTTCTGGGACATAGACCATAGAAGTCCGCCTGGCCCTATCCTTATGTTCCAACTGCTGGAGTTGCCCTCAAAGCCCACTCCAGCCTATTCATCTCATTTGCGGGACACAGACCGTAAAAGTCTGTCCAGAACTGTCCTCATGTTCCAACCACTAAAGTTGCTGTCTCAACCCTTTCCAGCCCATCCAAAACCAGATTGCCATATATGAGACAGACCGTACAGGTCTCCCGGTATCGGCCCTAGTTCATCACAACCAGAGTCACCATGTAAGTGTCACGCGACACATCCACACACATTCAGCCATTTACGTTTAGGTTTTTAATAACTTCCATTTTCTAAATAGAGATCCTCTGTGTTCATCCCATGGCTTTTTGAATTTCCTCACCATTTGTATCTCTACCACCTCCTTAATGGAGGCTTTCCACATCTGTGCTGTTAAAGCAAGGAGGAGACAGCACTCAAAGAACTTGGTACTCGGTAGGTGAGAGGCTGGCGCAAGTGCAGCATACACTTCCACGGGAACTGCACAGGAACTGCTTCCATCCCCACGGGAATCCCGCGAACCCTGTTCCCGTGCAAGTCTCTACTCTGGTCATCATGTGACTACACCATTACTTTTAAATATTTACCTACATTCGCTCAGCTTTGAATTAGAAAAGAGAAGTTTTTGTAGTTATATCTATTCAGATGATATAACAGTTCTAATTCTAATTATTATTCATTCAGTTGTTTCATCAGAACTTATAGTAATCCAGGAGGTGGTTATTTTATTGGAAAATTGGATGAGGATTCATAAGTTTTAAATTGAATACCAATAAAACCAAAATTTTACTTAACAGTGCTTTGAGTGAAGTTTAGACAAGAGTGGTTAAAAATATTATCAGTTTTCAACGTGTGCTAGAATTTTAGGAGTTTGGATTCCAAGTTTACATTACAGACACAGATCAATATATTAATCCAACAAGCTTTTTTAACCATGCACAAACTTTGTAGAGTATGTAAATACTTTGAACAAGATCAATTTTGCTTAATTGTACAAGCATTGATAAGCTTGTTGGATTACAGTAATGTTTATCTTGGATATTACAAGCAGCTGTTAACAAAATTAGACTATTCAAAACATGGCCTTAGGATTGATTTACTCTTTTAAAAAATCTGATCATATTTCTCCAATATATATGCAGGGTCACTGGCTACCAATATATGCCAGAACCTTATTCATTTTCCAAATATTTTATTAATTTTCAAAGAATACAAATAACAGGAAAACAATGATGGAAAAACCTAGGAAGCAAGAAACACAACAGGTGGGAAAGGAAAAAAAAAAAAAAGAGAAAGGAAAGAAGAGAAAAAAGGAGGGGAAAGCATCCAGGTGTTTAACAAATAAGTCCTTTGTACTGGTTTAAGGTGTGGCCTGAATAGTTTGGAGGTAGTTGTCCAAAATAGACCAAATTTTTTTCTTAGATACTATCATCCGACTTTTCGCAGCCATGGCGAGCTCAAACTTCTGATGCTGCAGGACTGTATTCCACCAGAAATGAATATTCAGCAACTGTGCGTTTTTCCAGTTTTGCAAAATATGCCGTTGAGCAATAGTGAGGAGAATGTCCAATAGTTTTGATTGCGGGGAGGTCAAATCAAAAGTTGCATGAACGGACTTAAAAATTACAATTGAATAAGTCAGGTCATCAGTTATGGGCAAAAGTTTTTGTATAATATTCCAAACAGCCTTCCAGAATTGAAAGATCGGAGGACACTCATATAGCATATGAGAGAAAGTACCCACTTGCAGCAAACAGTGCCAACATTTGTCTGATGAGCTCAGGCTAGCAGTAGCAAGTTTTCGAGGAGTCCAATTGGTTTTATGATATAAAAAAAACATAGACTGCAAAACCGCTGCAGAGGAAAGAGGTTTCATAACTTTAGACCAGAAACAGAACCACATATTTTCATCTACCACAGACTCTGTATCAAGCTGCCAATTATGTTGAAGGGCAGTATTGAAGTTGTGTGTTGCGTTAATAAAAATTTTATAATAGATGAAGCTGTGTGCCCAGCTAATACTAGTGTCTGGGCGTTGGCAAATAAAGAAGGCAGCTGAGATGACAATGATGCCAGCTCAACAGATGCCTTCACACTATGAGTAAGTTGCATCCATTGAAAGAACATAGTAGGAGGTAGAGAAAATTTGAATACCACCTCAGAAAAGGACCAAAAACTATTATCAGCATTAACAATATCAGAACCTTATTCAAATTTTTGTGTTTGATTTATAAGATTGTGTTTGGTCTAGCTCCCTTATATTTTGCTAATCATTTTGTCTTTTCAACTTCAATGAGACACAAGAGGGAAAGGGAAGTGGGACTTGATATACCGCCTTTCTGAGGTTTTTGCAACTACATTAAGTAGAGGAGTGTGGTAGCCTTGTTAGTCCACTCTTAAGGTTATCAATAGAAATCAAACAAAATAAAACATGGAAAAGAAAATAAGATACCACCTTTTTTATTGGACATAACTTAATACATTTCTTGATTAGCTTTCAAAGGTTGCCCTTCTTCGTCAGATCGGAATAAGCAAATGTCATTTGCTTATTCCGATCTGACGAAGAAGGGCAACCTTCGAAAGCTAATCAAGAAATGTATTAAGTTATGTCCAATAAAAAAGGTATCATCTTATTTTCTTTTCCATGTTTTATTTTGTTTGATTTCTATTGCAACTACATTCAAAGCGGTTTACATATATTCAGGTACTTATTTTGTACCAGGGGCAATGGAGGGTTAAGTGACTTGCCCAGATTCACAAGGAGCTGCAGTGGGAATTGAACTCAGTTCCCCAGGATCAAAGTCCACTGCACTAACCACTAGGCTACTCCTCCACTTGCAATTTATTCAGTTATCCCTTTTTAAAGGGTAGAATGAGGCTCAAGTTATTGGAGAATCTCTTAGTTTTCCAAGCAGCAAGACTAGATAAAACTGTTTTGAATTTCATGCTTTCTGCTTTAGATTAGAGGCATTTTAGGTGCATGATTAAGACATACCTGTTTAGGAAATTTGTGTTAAATTCTGTAGATTAATGAATATTGGCCATTTATTACCTTTTTATTGATTTTATTGTAAATTTTTAAAGGGAATTTTATTTTTTTCATAATGTAATGTTACTCTGGTAATTTTCAGATTTAGTTTTTGTAATCTGCATAGAACTGAAAGGTAGATATCAGAATGTAAACTGTGGTGTTGTGTTTATGTTAGATAACTAAATGCGGTGTCATGGGAGAGAGTCAAATGTAGAGCAGAGGGAGATGGAATTCAAAGTAGATTAACAGTGGAACAACGGAGAAGGTGGGAAGGAGTATAAAGGGTCAGAAGTTTGTTTAAATAGGCTGGGGCAGAGGGAGGATGGCATTTGAAAACCAACATAAGAATTTTGAAGTGGAGACGGGAAGAGACGGGCAGCTAGTGTTCATGGTGGAGGAGAGGGGTGACACGATCAAAACAGTGTGCATGGTGAATGAGTTTAACGGCTGTCGATTGGATTAGTTGAAGATGTTTCAGCGAGTGTAGTGGAAAACCAGCATAAAGAGAATTACAGTAATCAGAGTGATCACCAGGGCAAGGGGAAGAGTGCAAAGAGATTGAGGGGAAAGAGAGGAACAAATAGAGCAGATGCGGTGAAGGGTGAAGAAGGAAGAACAGACCACGACATTGATCTGGGGTGTAAATGTGAGCTTTGAATCAGGTATAACACCAAGAATTCGTACTGAGTCACAGAAGCACAATGGATGGTTGTTGATGGGAGGAGCAGGGATGGTAGAGCAGGGAATGGAGAAGATGATGGATTCACATTTTGAGAGGCTGAGAAACAGGCCATTGTTACTGAGCTAGGCAGAAACAGCGGCAAGACCAGAGTTTTGGGAGGGGGGGGGAAGAGTCAGGGACCCAGAAATGGATTCTTTCCATTAAAATTTTTGTTAGGTCAAGGTGTTTCTATGATAACCAATGGATTATAGCAAGTTTTCTGGGAAGAATAGGTATTTGTAAGTGAAAATTATCTTCTGTTCCTTTTCTTATTAGTATTTTCTTATATAGCCACTAGATATCTCCCAGTAGCTTGGTTCTTGGGTCCTCCAAATAATGGACTCATTGTATAAATTGTAGGGCTGTATATTGATTAAAATGTTCCGCTATTACAATTTTTAATTGCACAATTAATCACATAAAATGCCTCCCTCACATTTCCTCCTATACAGTGCAATATATAGATAACAGATGTAAATTCTGTATTCCCAAACCCCCTCCCTTGCCACAGTCCTAATCTCTCTCTCTTCAATTACTAAACTAAAAATAAAATCATTTATCTTATCTTTGTTGTAGTCATTTTGTCTTTGTAATCATCTGCTTCCATGTGCTGTCAGCACAGTTCTGTGCTCTGAACTTTGTTTCTAGGGCCTCATGTCTATTCACGTTTTTTTTTCTCCTCCTTCACTTCCTACCCTGTATCCATCTGTCACATTCAACTATTTTTCTTTCTCCTCAAATCTATATGGTTTCCATGAGAAGAGATGGAAACTAGATAGATGGATTTGAGAAGAAAGAAAAATAGAAGAAAGTTGAATGTGAAAGATGGATATAGGGTAGGAAGTGAAGGAGGAGAAAAAAAAGAAACAGTGAATAGACTTGCCACCCTCCTCCCCAGGGGCACCATCTCCTCCAGTCTCTCTCATCTCTCCCCTTGCCCTCTTCCTCTCCCCTCCATGGGTCACCATTTCTTCCCTTCCCACCTGTCCACGGTCACCACCCCCTATTTCCAGTACCGCCTTGAGTGAATTTCTTCAAAAAGGTGGTAAATAAATCCTAAACCCTCCCCATGGTCTACACATCTCTCTCTCTCTAACCCTCTCGCTCTCTCTCGCAGTCCGCATATCTCTCCCTCTAGGCCCTCCGACCTGCAGCACTGAACTATGCTGCTGCTTCCTTCGCTCCAAGCCTCTCTCTGTAGTGTCTCACCCGGAAACAGGAAGTTCTCTTAGAGGAGGCGGGATGCTATGGAGAGGCTTAGAACAAAGAGAGAAGCAGCATGGTTCAGCTGAACTTCAGCGCTACAGCAGGTGAGAAAAGCAGCAGAAAATTTATGGTGGGGAGGAAAATAGAGCAATTCTAAATGAAGGTGAGACCTGCCGTTAATATGCGTTAAAATGGTTAATGTATATTGAACATTTAACACGTTAATCATGTTAACGTATTAAATGTACAGCCCTAATAAATTGTAATTGTGATTTAATGTATGATTTTCCTTTCAAAAGTGACTTTCTATCACACAAGTTGAAAAGTAAAGGAAATTTTTTATCACTATGTGGGGTGCTGGAGCAGTTGTAGGGAGTTATAGAAAGTACCCTTGTCTAGTTCTCGGGCTGATGCAGGAAGCAATCTTAGGCCATTACATTGAAGTCTTACAGACAGCACAGTGATCACTGAGTCTGATGAATCTTTCCTGTGTTTTTAGGTGAACAAACTATCCATCTCATCAGACGGACAATGTGGAACCCCAACACAGTTGGTAGGTGGATGACCTGCAGTGATCTGTTCTTTTGTGGTATGGCACCTAATGGATTCAGTTTACACATCTAAAAGGTTCCACACTGCAAAGTCTGGGGTATTTGGAAGTAGTGAGGGAGTTTTTGTTTATTTATGGCATTTGTACCCCACATTATCCCAAACAAGTTTGGGTTCAATGTGGCTTACATAAAGCTTTTAAAGCAAATTTACAACAGGAGAACTATAACGAAAATATAAAACAATAATAGGTAAAAACATCCAATCAGTAGGATGACTCATCCTATATAATAATTTGCACCTCTGTCTGGATACCTGGATTCGTAACACACTTCCCATTGGTCCACCCTGGCAATGACGTCAGAGGGCGGATCAGTGAGAGGCAAGGGAAGCCAGCACCAGCCAGCGGAGGTGAGTAGAGAATCACCCCCTCCCCTCCGAGTTCCATGCCCCCTACCTCCCTCCCTCTCCTCCCCTCCGAGTTGCAGGACGCCCCCTCCCCTTTGAGTTGCAGGACGGCCCTTCCCCCTCCCCTTCGAGTTGCAGGACGTCCCTCCTCAGAGTTGCAGGATGTTCTCCCCCCCCCCCCCCTTCTGGTTCTGGAACTCGGAGGAGAGGGGAGGTGTGGAACTTGAAGGGGAGGGGGGTCCTGGAACTCGAAGTGGAGGGGTGCATGGAACTTGGAGGAGAGGGAGGGAGTGATGTCTGGGGGTATGGAACTCAGAGGGGAGGGGGGCTGGAACTCGGAGGAGAGGGGGAGGGAGGGAGGGAGGCAGGGGGTATGGAACTCAGAGGGGAGGGGGTCTAGAATTCGGAGGAGAGGTAGGGAGGGGGGCGTGGAAACGGGCCTCTTTTACTAGTTTTGAAATAAATAAAAGAATAACATGACTCATTTTGAAATAACAAATTAACTAAAAGAATAGCAATCACCAACAGTGGTGAGAAATTAGTAAATAAGAATGCTTTCAACAATTTACAAAATTTCAAGTAGTCAGTAACATATCTGAGTGGCTTTGGTAGGCAATTCCATTTTTTAATAGCTTGGTATGTGAAGCTTGCATCATGAATAGATCTGTAAAGAAGATTTTTATAATGCAGAAAATGGAGGAGGAGATGGTCTCTCACATCGGATAAGCATTATGTAAAGGTAATTCTAACAAGTATTGCATATAGTCAGGTAAAGACCAAATAAAATTTGATAAACAAGTATACATAGTTAAAGGTAACTTGCATTTATTGGAAGCCAGTTCAGTTTGATTAAAAGAGGTGTATCAAGGGACTTTACGTACAAGAAGAGCCGCAGTATTCTGAGCTGTTTGAAGTTTTTTGATATGAGAGACTTTTAGGCCTGAGTAAACATTACAGTAATATAGCACTAAAGAGCGATAAAGCGAGTTAGAAAAAAAAAAGACCTCAGTCTTTTCAATCTCCACAGAGAATTAAAGACACTAGAAATCACCACAGAAACCTGAGGTTTATTTATTTTATTTTATTTCAAGGATTTATATCCCACTTTAAATCAAAGAGGATTACATTAAAAACATACACAATATAAAAGAAAAATATCCAACAGTAACAATAAAAATTTCATACTGTTAATACATCATTAACCTAAAGAAAGAGCTGCTAGGACAAAGTAATCCCTAACCATCTATATATGGTTTTACAAAATAAAAAGTCTTAAGTAATTTTTTAAACTTCTGAAAGTCTGTACAGAGTCTTAAATAGCCTGGCAGACCATTCCACAAACAAGCCCCAGTTATAGAAAATGCACTATTTTTTGTTTCAGATATATGACAGACAGAGGTTTGCAGTTGTTTCTTTACCACAGAATGTAATTCTCGTTGCAGTTCATACATGCGTAAAGAATCCACAAAATATTGTGGAACCTTATCGTATATACGTTGATATATTAAAGTCAAAAATCTTGTACACGAAATCTGACTGGTAACCAATGTAAACATTTCAAAGTGGGAGAAACATATTCAAACCTCTTCAACCCCCCCCCCCCCCCCACCACCACCACCATCACCATTACCACCATCAAACGTGCTGCTACATTCTGAACAACCTGTAAGGCTTGAATTTTAGTCTTGTTCGTACTAAATCCGATTGCAAAAGTACCAGATGTTATAGTACTATACGAAAATTATACACTGGAAATTATACACTAGAAATGCTACGCTCATGTGCCAAATCGACCCTACCACCGGGATAGCACAGGCACCTGGCAGTAATTCCGAAGTTGGTACGTGCAGTTTCCCCGCGGTAAAAAATAATTTTCTATCACAGGGGGCATTCCTGGCAGTAATTGGCGCTGCTCGATTACCGGACAAGTAGCACACAAGCCCTTATCACCTTCTAAATAGGTGGCGGTAAGGGCTCAGACAGTAAAACCCATCTGTTCAAACAAGCCTACCCAAATGTTCCAGACTAATCCTATGTACCCATCTACCCAACACATATCCAGGAAATAATGACAATGACCTAGACTACATCTCCCACCAAAACTTCCATTTGCTTATCCCGTTTTCCCATCCCCCTCCCGCCTCCTCTACCCCTCCTCCAATGCTCACCTATCCTTGCTCATACTTCTCGTCCCTTCACCCTTGCCCATCTCTACCTACCTATCTCTTTTATTTTTCGGTTATATTTATATTTTCTCTATCAATACTTTGTAAGCCCTATTACTATGTAAGCCGCATTGAACCTGCTTTGAGTGGGAAAGCGCGAGGTACAAATGTAATAATAAATAAATTAAAAATAAATAAATAGCTGCACGCTAATTTTAATAGCGCATGGCTATTTACTGCCCCATTTTTTTAAAAAGGCCTTTTTTCCGCCATGGTAAAAAAATGGCCCAGCACATGCTGATTTTGCATGCCAAAGCTAGCGCAGGCCACTTTTTACAGCGGCTTAATAAAAGGGCCCCTTGATTTTATCCTTATTCAGTTTTAATTTAAAATTTGCAGTCTAAGATTCCATCAGATCCAAGCTGGACTTAATTCTACGCAAGATTTCATCAATGTTTTCTTTAAATGGTATGTAAATAGTGACATCGGCATAATTAAATAAAGGTATTAAAGCCATTTGATTCCAATAATCTACCTAGTGGGACCATCATTATATTGACAGAATGGGAGAAATGGGGGAACCCTGGGGCACCCCACACACAGAGAACCAGGGTGAAGAAATGTTTACTTGATATTGTCTTGACTTTAAGAAACCATTGTAGGACTTCACCACAAATGCCAAACTGATCCATCAGACTCTGTAAAAATATTATGGTCAACCATGTCAAAAGCAATGGACATATCAAATTGTAAAATCAAAATTTTCTTGCCCCGACTTAGGTCGGTCCTGAAATTGGTTTTCAAGGTGGTAATAACTCTCTGTACTATATGCAGGTCTAAACCCCGATTGAGAACTATGTAAGATATTATGAGTCAGAAGGTATTCCATGAGTTGACTGGACACCAGACCATCCATCACCTTTACTAACAGTGGTATGGCGGCCACCAGTCTGTAATTGGATACTTCATTCATGTGACTTAGGGTTCCTAGGAATGGGCTTGAGAATTATTTTGCCTTTGTCTTTTAGGGAATAAGCCTTGAAACAACATAAAAGAAAGGTTAGACATAAGACAGTTAACAAACAGGTAAGTTGCCAACTTCAGTAAATAGGTAGGGTACACATCTCATAAGCAATGTGAAAATAAGTATTTGGACAGAGAATTCAACTGAAGCAACAGTTGGTAGAGAGAGAGAAGACCAAATCCTATCTGCAGGTGAACCTAAGGAAGATATATTCAAAGAACTAAGTTGGTCAGCTAAGGTAATATTAGCACCATTTAGTTCATTTCTGATTTTAATAATTTTTACTCAAAATAACCTGCAATTTGGTCTACAGATGGGAGTAGGTACATTGATCATGGCTACTGAATGAGTATTTAGCATGGAATTAACTAAGGAGTAGAACTTTCTAATGCTAATTTTGTGACCACTAATGTGTTTCGTGTAGTAAGATGTTTTAGCTTGCTTAATTGCGTGCTTTTATTCCTTAATAGTTTTCTCCAGGAAGACCAGTTTTCCTCTGTTCTAGACTTAGAATTTCTTGTTGCCTGCATTTTCTTTTTGCCTCTAGACGTTCCTCTGTAAACCAAGGGGATAGTTTTTTGGTAGGCCTCAGTTAAGCTGTTCTATCCAGTGTTGTCCTACTTATGTCATCCCAAAATTGAAAGAAATTAGAGAAGGAAGTTGATGATAACTGATTGAACAGTATATTAGACTAAAGTTCACTAGCATTAACTCTGCCCAAGTTGTGGAGATGATTCTGTTATTTGCCAGTACGTTTACAGTTGTGTGTTCTTTCCAATTAAGTATCAAAGTTAACTTAAAATGGTCAGACCAAGGAGCAGAAGACCACGTTGGATATGTGATGAAGAAGTTAGTATAGTCAGTGAATCTATATGCTAGGAGATCTACTTGGTGACCTTTGATATTAGATGGACGACCAGTGAAAAGGGAGAATAACCAATAATCAAGGAATTCTGTGAAACTCTTGGTGTGGGAATCATTTAATGAGTCTAGATGAAGATTTATATCAACTAGTAACAACACTTTATCCGAGTGAACACAAGTATTAGAAATGAATTCCATAATATCATTTTCTGCATCATTCCAATTACCTGGAGGGCAGTAAAGTAAAGCCAGACAAATATGCTTAGACAAAGAATCATGACATTCATGTTAAAGCACTTTTAACATGGCTATTTTTATAATTGGCTGAATTGTGAAAATTGAAATAAGGATAAGTAGAACAACCAATTAAAGGCCAATGAAATTGTGGCCTAGATTCAGTGGCATAGCAAGAAGGCAATTTTTGGGTGGGCTAACAGGTTGGATAGGTGGGCACTAGAGAAACACCTGCTCTGCCCCTACCGCACATGTACCCCACTCCCAATAACTTCAATGGAGGTAGCAGTGGTGGTTTCAGTGGCTGCAGGCCACATTGAGAGCTAGGGGAAATAAAGACGGTGCACTCTTTATCCTCCACTGAACCACGGTCCTCTCACACACATATGCTTCCCCCAAATATGCCCTAAATATTACAGTGGGGCCCTAAAATATCAATACATTTATCAAGAAAACTGAAGCCAAATTACTACAGAATACTACATAGAAATTCATGCTAACAGAATACTTTGGTGACACACAAAGAACACAAATGCCAAGTACAGAATAAGTGAAATACAAAGCGATGCATTTTATCCTACAGTGTGCAAAATATAATGCCAGAGATGGTGTTATGGGGGGTGTACAACTAAGGCAACTGTGTTTGGCCCCCTAGCCAGAGAGAACCCCAGGCCAGCCAGAAGCTGAAGAAGGTGCAGCCTGTTAGTAAGCTTTGGGGGTCTCCTATCTCTGCCTTGGGCCTCAGCCATATCTAACACCAGTTCTGACATATTCTAATCACAAACTAGAAAATGTAAATTAATTTTTTTCTATATTTTGTTGTCTGGTCATTTTATTTTTCAAATCATGTTGGTCCCAGGCTCAGGTTTCTACTTCACTCTGTCTTCTCTTAATTCGCTCACCAAGGTTTTCTGTCCGTTTGACATTTCTACTCTATCCATGTCCACTATCCATCTTCCATCTCTGTGCCTCTATCTTCCTCCATGTTCAGTATCTCCCTTTCTCTCTGTTCTTATATTTCCCTGTCCAGCTTCTCCCCTGTCTTCCTCCCCCAT